>NC_134204.1:9411100-9716606 GCF_964188355.1 Buteo buteo
GCTGGATTAGGTGATATTTTTTTCCCAGAGGAAATGTCTTTTTTTTTCTTTTTTTTTTCATTAGAATGTATAGGTTATCAAGCTGGAAAACTTTGCCTTTTCCTTTTCCTGTGCTCTGATAAGAGGAAAAAACCAAAACATCTCATTTTAAAGTAAGCAGACATTACCAGCCAAAAATAAAACAAACAAGCAAAATTCCAAATGTCTATAAACAAAAAGATGTGAATGTAAAATTTCTGGCTGTCTCTTGGCATTTCAGATTGCTTCAATGCAAAGTCTAATGAAAGTGTATTTTTTACTGAATTTTTGGTTGCTTATACCTCTCACATAGGCTTCTATTACCTCCAGTGAAAGGCTATTCTGCAGTTACATTGATCTCACTCTTGTCTATTAGGCTGTTCATCTTGAGATTCGAACTAAATATCCTTTATCACGTTCTAATCCCATTTCTTGTATTTATGCCTCCTACAATCGTGCTAACCAATTTCTCTTCCTGCACATTGTCATTTCCCTTCTTTAGTCATCGCTTAGATCATTTAGGACTTGCTTACATTATGGAAATTTGCACTAGTATAATTACATCAAAACAGTACTCCAGCACAAGCTTTAATATGAGTGAATAAAGTGTGAACAAAATCAGCACAGCTTCATTTGGGAAAGTCTGTTTAGGTACTGGAAAAACAACAGCTCAGCCAATATTTTTTTTCTTTTCTTTGGATTACTTTTGCTTTTAATTTCCACTGACAGCTGTGATTAAATTAAATGTCCCTCACTGGGGTTTTAACCCAAACTTTGCACTGTTGTGCTTGTACAAGAGAGAATGGAATTGAATGTTACTGGGGGAGGTGGAAACAGAACTACTGAAGGTGTTTGCAAAACTGAGAAGGAACCCCTTTTTTTTTCTGGCTGATCATTTTAAACCTCTCTGCCCATTTAAATTACTAATAACTTTATTATTGTAAAATTCTCATGTCTGTACTATAAACCACAGTTTCAATACCAGAGCATACAAAATCCCATTTGCTAATTATTGTAGTTATTCTAAGATTGGCACACAATATAACGCACTGATGGAAAACGACAATAATTAATTACTGCATTTACTCCAAAATTACAATCAGTAATTACTGCTCTGAGACTGAATTCCATTCAGCAATATTTGGAACTTGTTCCTCCTCAAAGCAGGGCAGCTTTTCAGGAGTATTGCTGTGTTTGCATCTAAATGAGTCCATGTAGGTCACTAACGGATCCACACTATTTGTCATGGGAGTGATAGAGCAGCACAATGCAATACCATAACACTTTCCTTCCGTTCAGAGCATGAATTCTTCGTTAAAACACATGTCCCCATTTTTTTTCAAAATGTTAGATAATGCAATTATTTCAGAATTAAATACTAGATATGAAAGCAGCCTCCCATTTCTCATCCCACTGTGATGCTGTTGGTCCTGATGCTCTAAAGTAAACTTTTGGAGGCTTCTGAGAACTTTTCCCAATGACTCAGCACAGAGCCTGCTGAGTTGTCCCTACTGTGAAAAGACCAAGAGATTAGTATGGTTGTGCCACCTTCAAGGCTTCCAACAGCAAAACCCCCAAAGCCCCAGGGTTGACTGGAAGGCTGTAGATTTATATTCAGCCACTTGACCAACAGGTTTATTATGGCATTTCATATGGACCTTGTTATGCAAATTACCTGAGTAGGTCAGGTTTAGAGACTTTCTGAGCTAAACCGTATGAGCTTTGATTACATCAGTTAATGGGCAGCTGCAGTAACCTGAAAACATTACCCTTTGAAGGAACCTATTTATTAGGTTCACCCAGCACAGACATTTGCTGGGCCAGTGCACGATGGACTACAACTTCAAGAAAAACTGGGAAGTGTAAGAAAAGGAAAGGGTAATGTTTTAATCAGCCGTGATTTGAAACGAGAGCCAAAGAGATGGAAAAACACAGGAGACGCCCATAGCCAAAATGTTTGTTCCAGCAGCAGCAAATGCTGAAGGAATGCAATCCTCTGCTAAATAAAATAGGTACAAAGAGAATGAGAGAGGAGAAAGACTCACAAAGAAAGAGGCTTGTGAAAATCCAGGATGAGGATTAAAAACAAGTGTGGTCACTCTCCTACAGGAACTTCAAATAAGTGACAAGTCAGCAAAATCTTTTGATACTGGGGCACTGGGGACAGCAGTACCCCCTAATGAGAGGACAGGAAAGAGGCATGTTATCAATTTGCAAATGCAAGTACTTGGGGAGAGAGCAAAGGGCAAGTTGTTTGAAGCTCAGTATATGAGACCATGAAGGTATAGGACTTCAGGCAAGAGGTGTTCTTCTTAGGTGGTCCTATGCTTCATATGCTTGAAGACTGATAGATCTGTCTCTGGTGTGTTTAGTCAAAAGAAAACATCAGCACCATGAACATGCTTTTTTGTCCAGATAAAGATGATATGGACAGTATAGGCCACAGGCAGGGCACAGCCCTCTGCTCCTAAGGAAAAGTGAATTAGCAGAGAAGGTTAATGCCGGAAACTGGAAGCTCCCAGTAAAATCAAAGTTACAAGTCAGCTCCACACATGGTTCACAGGACTCAGGTCACTTGTGTAGCATTGATCAGTACCCTGAAAATGATCTGACCTTTTTGCCACTGACCTTTGAAAGCTACAGCAGAATCATGAATTGAACCTGTATGGGGTACTGTTGGGCACTTACACTGTAGGTATAAAGAAAAGGGAGGCTAAAAATCTCCATGAAATTTACTCTGCAGGGGAAAACCGCTACAGGAGTTGGCAAGAATCTTAATAAGGTGTTGTAGAGTGCTCCATCAATGTGAGCACCTTAAATTGATGTCTTTATGGTTTGGAAGGCATATACAATCAGCTGCACTAGAACACTGTTTCTCATTCCCACAGTTATACCCAGTGATATATCAAATGCAATAATTGCATATTTGAATAATTCATGGATATGGTAACTTTGGCCAGATACAAGTGAATATCAGAACTCTGGTCTCTGAAGTGTATGATTCAGCTGTAGCAGAGAATTGAAGGTTTACAGTGCAAACCCTGTTTCTCAGGTGTCTTTCGTCCTGCCTGGTGACTGCAGTTAGAGAAAAGACAGCTTTTATTTCAAATGGTTCATTTTTCCACTTAGCTAAGCTTCACCCAACCTTTTTGAAATATTGGGTAGAAGACTGAGCTGGAGGGGAAAGGAGAACAGCAGTCAAGTCATTTCCCAACCAAGCAGCACAGTAAATGAAAACTCAATGCTCTGTCTGGAAAGGTACTAACCACAAGCATGATCAGGTGAAGTTCTCAGGCAGTGTCAAGTACCAGCTTCTCTGAAGTCAGTGAAGTGACGCTGATTTATGGCAGCCAAGGATTCAGGGCCCCTATTACTTATTTAACTCTAAATGTTCTCCTAGCAGAGATGTTGAAATGATTTGCAATTCTAGAGCAAGATGCAATGTCACCATTCTGGCCACTCTGGTCTTTTTAGAGTGGAGAGACTAGGGAATGAAGATGCCTACCTCCATACAGACCCCTGTGGTTTATTTTTAAAATCTCTTTATACAACAATGACTTACAACAGAAGAAATCCTCTTGCATCCCTGGAAAGCTGCAGTTGCACACTCAAGTGATCCTCTTTACACAGCAGATTTCTCCCATTATTGGCAGAGATATTCTTCTACCCTGACTCTTCAGATGTCCCATTTTTCCTGTGTAGGACAGATCCAGCAGCTGCTTTGTCTGAAGCACCCATTCTGTGCAGAGCAGGGTAACTGTTTAAAATCCTCACAGCAATGAGATGTCCACCTTTGAGATCTCTGGCTACACAATGCCCAGTCCTTGAAGCCAACAGACATCTTCTGGTTGATTTGGATGTGCTGTGGACCAGGGCTCTGGCTGTCATGACAGAGTGCTGTAATACAATATCTGCCTTAAAAAACAGTTGTTCCGAAAGAAAATAGGTTTTCATTACTTTGATTTTTAAGGATTTGGAAATGATTGGGCCATGAAACCCATGGGCTGTGCAGTCAGCTACAAATTTGTCTTTGCTGGATAAGATACTCTTTTTTTCTCCTCTCTTGAAGCATCTCCACTCATCAGTAGAGGCTGCATCCCATCTCCTATGACATATGACAATGAATGCTTTCCATGTTCTTTATTTTCCTCTGTGCATTCCCCTTGCATGGCACACATTGCTCCACCATGGCAGACTGGGCGCTGGGAAAGGGAGCCAGGCAGGCAGCTCAACAATATCTTTAGGAAACGAGGCTCTTACATGTCAGTTCTTAAGAGATTTGCTGCTTTCAGAAAGGGGTCTATCTGAGGGTTTTCTGTCTTCTGCTCTTAGCTTACAAGGACATTATTACAGACCCTGCAGACCTTGTTAGAGAAAAATCTCATCAGGAATTCCCATAGGTCTTTTTCCTGTTCCCCAGGAAGACCAGTGTAATGCAATTAGAGAAAGGTGTACAGATCCTGATCAGGAGTAAAGGAATACCTCGCTCCTGGACAAGCGTTCCTAAGCGTAAACCTCAATGTAGGAACTAACTTCTCAGTAGATGGCTTTGTTGAGGAGCACGCTAAAGTGCTGTCAGTAAAGGCACACAGGTTGGCACCATGGCTGGCTTTGGGGTCTTTTCTCTTTCAGCACAGCCCCACTTCCTGACAGTCTGGCTTTGGTACTGACCAGTGATTCCTGGAAGTAACTCTGGGGTGCTGCTTAAGGTTAAAAAGAAAATTATTTCTTCCTTCAGAAATGCTCTAGAATGAGTTTTCCTGAGGATCACAGGTAGCTGGAGAAGTGCTGGGCCTGCCGTTCACCTGGCAAAAAAATAAGCTTTAACAGAGCGATGATGATTTGTGCCAGCTAAAGACTTGTTGTGGGATTTGGGAACTTACGCTCAGGGAACAGAAATCTGCTTTTTCTCTTCTGATCTTTCAAATTGCCTCTGTAATTTTTCCGCAAGTTATGTGTGCTCAGTGTGTTCTGTCGATGTGAGAAGTGGTAATGTCACTCTGCTAGGAGTTTTATGGTTCACAGAAGGTAGGATTTGTATTGAGAGAGACAGATAGATGGATATCTGGTGCCTGAACACAATATATTACAGCGATTGACCCAAAATTTTCAACACTAAAATCCCAAATGATAGACCGAGGGGATCTCTGTCTGGGAGATTTCAGATGGATTTTATCTCTTTTCTCTGATTAATACAAGACTTTTAAAGCATATCATCCCTGTCCCTTTGCCCAAATAATTGGAGAAGATCAGAGTAAAGAAGGATCAATAGCAAATAAGTAGTCTACATTTTCTCAGGTGTCAATGTGAAGGAGGTCAGACACGGCGTGCTGGGAAGGGAAGGATACACAGTTAAGGGGTTTCTGTTTTGTATTCAGATAAGGACGATTCGTCGTGACAAAGGAGAAGGTGAATCCTGTTGCCCATGCAGCTGGTAAACACAGGAAAGGTAGTGGTGATGCTCATGTCCCACAGACAAGGCAGGCTCAGAGCCACACTGAGGTCTGGGCTCTCTCTGTACGTGAGGGGGAGATGGGAAGGAGCAGAAGCGCTGGCTGGTGGGAGCGGTAGGGAGACCACCCTGCCAAGCTGCCTGTGGAGCCTGGAGCTGCCTCCTCAGGAACGCGAGTGGCTGGTCACAACCGGAGGCGAGCTGCTCCCCATTTGTTTGTGCTCCTCAGAGTGGCGGGGATCCACTCTCCATCAGAATAATCCAATTGAACAAAATGATTCATATTAGCAGGCACATCTGTCTGAGGCCAGAGCAGAACCCTGGTGTTAGTTTAATAAATGGTGTTCATTAAACTCAGCTGAAAATATAATCTGGAGAGACTGATGGGGTGAACAGAGCAAAGAATAAGCAAAAGGAGTTAGCAATTATCAGATGTCATTTGTCCTACTGGTACCATGGAATTGGGGCTTGTTTGCTGAAATCTTAATTTCATTTTGCTGAGGTGGAATCCATCAGAGAAGCTTATGCTGCAGTTATGGTTCCTGCTTGTCAGACCTTGGTAGGAAACGGGGAATTCTTCTTTCTCCTTTTTCCTACCAAACAGAGCCCTGGAGGAGCACAGAGCCCAACAGAGAGCCCAAAGACAAGAAAGATGGAGGGAGCAGCCTTGCTTTTGTCATGAAAAGACTTCTGAGTCAAGTTCCCTGTGCTGCAGTGCAGAGAGCATGGGCAGCACCTTAGGACAGGGACCTTTGATATTTCCAATGCAGCAGCAGTCGTAGATATTCCCAGATCTTCTGCCATTTTCCCTCCATACCAAGGGGGTTTATAAATACTCCTCAATTGGCTTCAGGAGCATTTTACACTCTATAGGTGGCAGTGGAAAAGGCTGTAAAAAGGCTGGGACCTTCTTGGTGGACAGGTCAGGGAAACTCCTGTCAGCTGTGCACTGATGGCCACCCAAGATGGCTCAGCGGCGTTTCACGGAGCACAGGGGAAGAGACACAGACACTGAGATGCTCCAGGGAGCTCAGACTTTCAGAGCTCAACCCTGACGGTCCCAGGTTGCCTCTTCAGGCACAGCTCACACCCCGTTGCCAGCTCAGCCGGTTGCTTGGCATTAGCATTCCTGGCCGTAAGTCTTCACACGAAACACTGAATCCAGAGGGCTTGCTCTTAGGAGGGTGAGCTGTCTTACCCATTTCCCGCTGAGCAGAGACAAGCTTCCTGGGCCTGACTTACAGAAATTTATGGTCAGCACTTGAAGATTGGCTAGACAAGCTGTTTTTTGAGAGTTGCTTTGGTTTTGTTTAGTTTTAACTTCTCCATACAAGTATTCAAATGGTCTTTGGTGTGCTCCAGAGGAAGGCAAGAAAGGTTTTTGTATTTATAGACTTGCCAGGGCAGCACTCAAGTCCCAGCCAGTCAGAAAGAATCGAAAGAATAATGGAGGAGAAGGGAAACCTCGACCCCATAAGCTTTCAGCGTTGATTAGTTTGTTGGTGTCGGGAACCTTTTCTTGTTCGGGGCAGACTAGCTGTGAAATGATTTTTTTTCTCCCTTTCTCTTTAATCTGTCTTCTGCATTCCTGTGGGGAAGGAGGAGCCAGTACCTGCCTTCCTGGAGTTCTGCTTCAGAGGAAGCAAGTGAATGGACTTGCACATTAGCAGTGAGGGGCTGGGTTGTTTTTTTTTGAGAGACTCATCTTCTCAATGTGCCCTTTAGCAAGTGGCTGAGCACCTTCAGTTTCCCTTGAAATTGTGTAAAAATCAGTTGCAGACATGAGCTGCTCTGGAGATGGTCAGAATCAGTTGCAGTGCTGCTCTGGAGTTGGTCCGAGTTTATTCTTGCCCTGCAGAGTACAGGAGAGGGAGACAAAGTTGCAGAGATGAGCAGCATCTTTCTGATATTTTCCATGGACTCCACCATCAGCAGCAGGCTTCATTCACAGCCATGGAAGTGAGTGAGACATGCACTCAATCCCACCTTTACCCCACCACCATTCCTCACTCAGGTAAATCCCTAGCCCTTAGGCACAGGGAGGAACATAAAGGCTTAGGCTAACATGAGCCTATCATTTGTATGAGAAACTTGCTGAATTCACTGCAGCACATAAAGCCTCATCTGACATCTCACTGATGGTCCCTGTGAAAAGAGCTCTTGGGTCTCACCTTCATTCCTCCTAAACATATCTCTATAACATGCAAACCCTAATTGCTACCCAAGTTGGCAAGTGCACTTGACACCTGAGGACTAGAAGAGGCAAGAGAGGTGAGAACCTGTTGCACCCCTGGGGATAGCCTCTCTAGGCACATTGGCCCATGAAAGCTCTCATTGCCAAAGTCTATTCATGGACACCTTTCACAATGCCTTTGTCATGTTGGTAGTAAAAATGTAAAACAAATCAAAATAAAACAAATCAAATTTAGACCTATAGATAACAGTCTTAGGAATAATGAGTATAGCTATTAATCCTTTTTTCATTTCTTTTGAGGTCCTTTGACAAAATTTCAGGACATCAGATGACTGCAATATTTTTCTGAGTCTCAAACCAATGAGACCAGTAATATTAGCACTAGGGAATGAAATTACAGGGCTAGGACACGAGGCTGGAATGTCAGACACTTCTCTACAGCTTATGGTCAGACACACTTCAACTTTTAACTGCAGCAGGAGCAGCTGGCAGGGTTTCCATTTCCAGATGCTCATTGTCTCCTCCACCACCTCACTTCTGCCAGCTGAACAGCTTCTGCGATAGTTTCCTGACATGTTTGAAGTCAGCTAGACTAGCAGTGACCTGCTGTCTCAGTCATTTAAGGTGAACAAGTTGATTTAGAATAAAATGGGTTACAAAGCAAAGCTCAGCAGCAGAGGTGAAGGGGTCCAGCCTTGGGGTTCAGCTCTGTGGTGTTGGTGATGATAGCAGTCCCAGCCAGCACAGCTGCAGGCACACGGGGAAAGGCTTCATAAGCACAGGCTGGCTGAGGTGACAATGAACCAGAAACCCAAGGGGATGAGACTGATCAGACTCTTCACTGCAAATGGATGCAAATGGAATTTGGGGTTTATTTTCGATAGTTTTTCAAAGTATGTTTAAGTAATCTTATGAACTTGCCATCATGTGAATGAAAAAATCAGGACATTCATTTTGAGTGCTTTCAAAAAAAAATTGTTTTGTTTTGGATTTCTTTTGAAATTCTTAGACAAAAAGTTTTGATTATTTTTTAAGCAATCATTATGTTTGACTGATCACCATTTTCCACCAAGAAAGACTTTGAACAAAAACGTGATCCAGATCTAAATTAGAACCATATAAATACCTCAGTTATAGCAGTGAAATGAGTCACATACATAAGTCACATACATAAGTGTTTTCAGAATCAAATTCTGAGATACTAAAATTTGCCAAGAGCTGTGAATTCTTCAGATGGAAACTGCTCCAACTATGTGCAGGAATTCTTGTCTCTCTCAAACTCAGAAAGTTATCATGTCCTTAGTGAATGTATCTTATTTCAGAAACATCATACAGAATGTGGCTTCAGGAAGGTGTTGGGTTTTTTTCTTTTTTTTTCCAACAAAAAATTAATAACATTTAATAATTAATAGAACTATGTAAGCTTATTGAGTCAACCTGGGCTTTAATCAATCTGAAATATTTGGGGCACCATTTTCCACCTTACTGCTCCTTGCTGGAGGTACATTAGAGTTTTAGTGCAATTAAAACGAAGCAGGAAATATTTTTAGCTAATTGCCCTGTGCACCTTGAAGGTAATTTGAAGCTGCAGGCAAAAAAAAATAAAATATCAGAAGGAGTAATTGAGTGTTGCAAGCTGGGAATATGTGTTCCTGGCTGCATTCTGATTTAGAGGGGTAGAGAGGCTAGGTAAGGTGCTGAATGGTCTTGGGAGAAGAAGGGTGAAGTCTCACTCCTGGGGAACGGTCCCATTATATACCACAGGGAAGCAGATCCACAAGTGCGAGGCTTAATGTGGGAGATCCTGCAAGGCACAAGTCCTGACGCACAGGACAGTAATGTGCGTGGATGAGCGTTTGCTGCACTTGGGAAGTCTCGTGTGGTCATGGGGCACAGGGTGCCCCCACCACCCCAACTATGGGCAGGCCAGGTAGCTCCTGAGTCCAGCCCTGCCTCCTGCCACTGGCACAGGAGCAGGCTCGGGGGAGTCACTGGGGGGAGTGGGAGGAGACCTGGGGTCTTCTCCTTTCCTGGATGCAACCCCACACAAGCACCACCCCAACAACTCCTTCCTTCTCCCAGCGAGCAATTACAGACGAGGTTCCTCATCCCCAGCCTGGCAGACAGCTGTGAGCTGTCACGTCTTGTGGCAGGCACTTGAGCCCCAGGTAAGGTGTATCAGGCAACCTACGTGGAGGTCACAGGCAGCATAACCCTACCTGCTGAGATCCGTGACCTGGGCTTGATTGATTAGGGGTCTTGAGATCATCCTAGGAGGTGCCATTCTCTGGTGGGGAAAAGGAAGGGGGGAATGGGCATAGCATCTCTATCTAACCCTCAGCAACAAGCACAGGAGTGTGAAGCACTGGGTTCATCAGAATTTTTATAAGCTCTAGTCAATCTACAAAGAGAAAAAAGCAGGACCAGCGGAGACTGGGCACAGAGGCTTGCTTACAGATTCCCAATTAGACTTGGTTCTCAACCATGTACATTTTTTTAATTAAACTGTTGGTACAATGCTCAGGAGATAGCAAACTCCTCAAGGCCCCCTTGTAATAAAGAAACTTTCATTATGTGCAGAAAGGTAGCTACTACACAGCTTAATTTCCTCTCCCACCTAATGTTCACCAGCAGCAAAAGCAGGAGTGAGCACTCTGTATGGGGCAGGACAAATGCTCCTTGGGGCATAGGACCCACTGAGCTGGCCATCGGGAGTGGGAAACGCTACAGTCTTTGCTGGAAAAGTAGCCACATAACATACATTTGACCTTCACCATCACTACCACCCTGTTTCCCAAAATGACCTGAGTTCATTGCACTGACCTTTGCCTGCAAAGCTCTTGGTTGGTAAAACACAGCTGAGAGAGGAATAGGGAGTCATGGCTATGCTTGCATGAGCAAGTAAATTCTGGATGTTGCTGAGGAAGGTGATCAGGGCTGTGACCGCTCAGCCCTTACCCATTGCTCCCTACCACAATCTGGGTACTGGGCAATCAGAGCTGTCTCTTGTACCAGCACACCCTGCATCCCTGCTTTGTCCCAGCCCAGACCTTCCTTTTGCCACACACCTCCACATCTCTTCTGGGTTGTCTCCACCACCCTGTGATCCCCATCATGGTGTGACCAACTCTCCTGCCACCACTCAGGGACAGGCTGAGAAAAGGCAACACCGAGCAGGGAACCAGTGACATTTTCTGACCATCTGGGCTGGCTTCTCCAGAAGTGGCCAGTCCATTGCGGTGCTGTTTTATCCACTGCTTGAGACTAATGATTCTAGAAAAATAGATAAATCAGAGGTGACACAGCTATTGCTGCTTGACATTTTTTCATCAAACTGGCTGGGGGAGGAGGGGGTGACCAAAAATTGACATTTTGACCAAACTGGATATTTCCACAGCAAATTTTCATTCTAGTAGATTAAAAAAGAAATGCCAACAGCACAAAAACCAAAACTGTCTTGATTAAAAATGTTGGCCTTCAAAACTCTAAATTCCTGTTAAAAATGGACTGGTTTTCAGATTGATTAAAAAAAGACAAAAATTAATCTATTCCTCATGCCACCTCCCCCACCCCAGATTTGTTTTGTTTTTTTAACTAAAATATTCAAAGGAAAGCAAGCCAAAATAATGACAATTTTCCCCTGGAAAATAATTGTCATTTTTCAACCAGCTCTTAATGTAACATAGTCAAATGAGAGCAATCCTACTAACAACACTGCACAGCAAGTAAGTCATATGATTACTTGAAAGAAGGGCATTACAATTTAAGAGCTAATTTTTATCGTCACCTTTAATTTATAAATGGGAAAAATGAGGCAGTGTCATGAAGTATCTTAAAAGTAAAAAAAAACACAGAAAACATTAGCATTCAAAATGCTGGACTCCCATCTCCCTGTTAGATCACATTAGCTTCTCTGTCTGTATATGTGTAATTGTCTCTGTTGATATGTATGTATATATAGTACCTCTGTACGTATACATATGTATGATATGTATGTGTGCATATTCATGTATATAAAGATTCATATATACTATCTGCGTCCTTTTTAACTTTCAGATGTTAGAACTGAAGCATCTGACAAAAAAACATTCTTTTTTTTCTTTTCTTTGGTTTTTTTTCTTCCTAAAAATAGCACCCCAAGAGTCCAGGTAAATGGATTGATTTCTAGTGTAAATGATCTGGATTCATTTAATCCCAGCATGGATGCAAAGTCCCCTTCACCACACTGCCCTTCCCAAACTAAGACATTTGGGCTCCCTATGACAGCCTTAGCAGCAGTTGTTGCAGGGATGGAGCCCATTTTGGAGAACTCTGCCTCCTTCCTCCACCTCTGCCAGGCAGTCCAGGCCAGAGTTAGGGAAGGGGAGATCTGTGTGGGTTGGTATCAGGGTACAGTGAAGAGGAAGGCTGAAGCAGAGGGAAAGCAGAGCTATCCAGCATTGGAAGAAGGTTGGACCAGAGGCATAAAACAGAGAGAAATTGCTATAGAAACAAGAAGAAAGGCAAGGGATAAAAACACGGGTTGGAATTTTAATAATATTGATCAACCTCAGAGGCAATAGCTATAAAGATCTGTCACCCATAGGAAAAATATCTCCACTGCCTTGCTATAGGTGTGCTTGGACACAGGCTCCAGCAGATGGAAGTACAGGATCCTGACTGCCGTTTTGGATGAGCTTGCAAACACACGTGTGTGTGTGTGTGCGTGCATGCATGTGTGTGTAAACAGAGACTAATATGTATTGCATAAAGGTAACAAAGTCTACATATGTGGTGGGTACATGAGCAATGGTCAGTTTTGATCAGAGACTTAGGTGTGAGCATAGGAGGTAGCCCCTGTGGTGCTGGAAGAAGTGATGGCTTTTGAGTTTCTTTGGTGAGAGGTTCCTTGCCTCCTAGACAGCACAGAAAAAGGGATAGAGAAGATGATTCATGGAGACTTGGCTAGGAAGGACTAGGGGGAAAGACACATTAGAAATAATGAGGAATAGGAGGCAGTAGATTTAAGCAGTGGAAGAAGAACTTCAACCTCGTAGCCCACCATGATGGAGGCAGTGTTGGACCAGTTCTGTGGTCCTGCAAAGACACCGAGCAATCTTGCACCTGTAGCTGGTTGCATTTGTAAGCTTAGCAGATACATTCATACCCTGAAAGCAGGTAGATGGCCTGAGAGGCATATGCAAGATGCTGCACAAGCATAGCAGTCCCTAGACTATATGGTGAATGTCACAGAGCATAGGAGCTATGTACTTTTAAAGAATATCATCTGCACCATCTTAGTTCATAAAGTCTTTGGGAAAGGCTTGTCCTTCTACTCTTGCTTTCAAAAGTTTTTTGTACAGATGGACACAAATCTTGCTCCACATAACAGCTTGATTTTGTCACACTAGCAAGCATAGTGATCCTTTTCCCATTGAAGCCAGGGCAGTTTGCCATTCGCATCAGCAAGAGACAGGGCAGAATCCTTCCTGCTATGCACAGACCTGGATTCAGGCCGTAACTACCCAGCAGGCTGGTGGTGTAAATGGGACTAAAGCTGCCTCAGCATTGTCTTTTTGGTCCCTCTGCTACATCTATCCTTGGAAAATGATCCAGTGGTCTTGGTGGTACAGCCTAGTCTATCTCCAGAGCCCCACATTATGGCTGTCAGGTCTCAACAATGACTTAGCCCTATGTGGAGCAAAAGAAACATAGATGAAGAGGTGAAAAATTAGAGTCAGTTGCAAAGTACATCATTGCTCTTTAGCAGGGCCATGTGCATAGAAAATAGGGATGGAAGGTATGAACAGATTGGCATTAAGTGTCTCTTCTGGTTAACCACACATGTAATTACTTATGTGGAAACAGTGAAAAAAGCAGCCACAGAGAAACTTTCCATGGATTGCTCATTTGGCCTAACCTACTGAGTGGACTTTGATTTCCTTTCTAGTCTTTGGAGAGTAAAAAAGACACCTTCAAGTCCCATTCACACCCTAGCTAAGCAGAATCAGTGTTCCTCTTCACCTCCAGGGACATTGCAGTGTTTAGGGTAAATGGACTCCTAAGTTGAGTGCTTATATCTGGCTGGGATAAGTCCAAGCCAAAGACTCCTGGGGGAAGTAAATCTTGCTCTGGCTTAAACATGGGCAATGAATGTCTCTCACAATGCAGACCTGATCCTTCCAGTGTGGTCAGAAGCTGCTGTTAACAGCTTTCCTGTGATAGAGGTGTTTGTAGCATTAGGACTACTATTCTGGCAGTACAGGTTACAAGGACATGACTAAAGTTATGTTTGCTCTAACCAAGGCTTTGACCAAGATTCATTTCCCCTGGTGTTACAGACTTACACACTAACTATCTCCTGCACAGCTAGTCATTCAAGGTCCTCATTATAACCACAAGAGAGATATGGGCTCCTTTTGGCAGTGGTTCACAGTCTCATCTGGAACGGTCCCTTAGGACAAGTGAACTGGGACCTACAACCACTGTCTGTCCCCACTAAAACTTGCCTAGAGTGATTTGCTCAGATGGAGATGTCTGCATCCTGAATCCCATTACTAGGACTTTAAGCCATTATCTCTATCCAGTGTTCAAGGAGAAACATCTCAGGCTCCACTTAGATGCTTCAAAGAAGAAGCTGGGTTGGAGGAATACTGGCATTTACCAGATGTATTTGGCTATGGTTTGCTCAGTGGAGCAAGTTCTTGGTCAGTGTTACTTGCAGCAAAGATACTTTGCATAATCTGTCTTTGTGCACAGATCCTAACTTCTCGGGAAGTATGCTCCTTCCTTATCTCCAAGGCACCAATTCTGAACTAGGTTATATATACTTGTCTTCATAACCTTAACACTTTTACTCACAAATTTACTTCAGCAATACCCAAAGTTTATACTTGTTCCCAGCAAAGTGAATTGCTTTTCTTAAACAGATGACTTTGGCTGGTGTCCAGCCTATCTAACACAGACGCCTAACTTGCCTCTCAATTTCATGCCGCTGGTGAAGCAGTCTTCATAAGATAGGTATCTAACTCCTCTGCCTAGTCAACAGAGAAAGGCATTTGCCTTTGTAGCCCTCCAGAGGGAAAGTCTGTCTGCCCAAGTTTAAGATCTGAAAAAGGGATTGTGCATTTGAAAGCCTGTTTCACCCAACTCACTCAACTGGTCTATATATAATACTGTTTATCACAAACGTTGCCTAAACTCAGGTACATCAGCTGTGTAGGCAAGATATGTCCCTAAAGACTGTCAAAAGGTCTTCTCCTCTCCACTGACTAGGTAGGTGCTGTAGAACCCTGCTTTAGAAGGACAGCTTCATCTGGTGCTTGAAATACAGACCCAAGTTAGGCAGACAGGATGACCACACGTGACTTTCATGTGAAAATACATTTTCTGGGTTTGTTCGTTTTGCTTTGTTTTGTTTTAGCCTCAGCAAGTCCTGATCCTTCACCTGTACATATATATGTTTGTGCGTGTGTGTGCGTGTGTGTGTGTATGTCGCATCCACAGTGTCTGAGGGTGTGTTGAGGACAGGCAGAGGCATGGCAGTACCTGCTTCAAAGCCAGTGGTCACTGGCAGACCAGCCTAGTCCTTCCTGCTCCACCCATAAGTGAAAATGTTCTCCCCAGACAAGATTATGTCAAAGAACCTCTCTTCAGCATGGGAATTGCCTGGTCTAGCATCTACATGCATACACATTGCCCACGGTGATGCCATCCCTGACTCTGCAGCTGGTGCCATCCCACAATCCAACCCCAGACAGGAGATGTGTGTTGCTGCCACTTCCCAGGGATAGAGCAGGATATTATTTGTTGCACCAGATCTTTCCCATTCCAGCTTCCTTGTTGCTCCATTCAGGGAAGCAAAGCCTGCTAGCCCTTTTCCTTGTAAAGCCTAACCCATGCTGCTGGCACGGCTGAGGTATGGAAAGAGCCAGGTCTTGCTGTGATGGTGCTGCTAGCTGTCCTTCCTCCCCACCTGCTCTTTTTCTTGTGGTATGACATAGCCAGAAAGCCCTGAGGGGTAAGAGGGATGCTAGAGGCCTTTTTCTCTTTCTCACGCACAGCCTAGACCTGTACAACTGATGCTAGTTGTCCTTGGGTGCCCGGGGACACAAGTGACAACAGCTCTACCCTGGGCGATCTTCAAAAAAGACTCTTTTCTCCCTCTTGGCGTGTGAAATAACTGTAGACCCAGATCCTGCATCTGCCTTGGGGGTACCAGTCTATTGTCTTCACTCAAGCTCCAGGAAGCTCAGGTTGACGCTTCCAGCTCATCAAAGGGCAGGGCATTGGGGCCAGGCCATCAAGAAGATGTCAGCTCCAACCAAGACAGCAGCCAACTGTGGGAAAAGTGTGGAGCTGAAGCCAGTGCTCAGATCAGCAGCTTAGTTCAGCATCGTTTCTTGTCAGCTGCGCATAACGGCTGTAGCCAGAAAGCATGTTTCAGCTCAGAAAAAATACAGAAACAGTAAAAAAAAAAAAAAAAAAGCCAGAGAAAAAATGTTCTCTAGCCAGCATGCATGACTTCAGGATGAGAACTGCCAACAATACTCTTGTGACACCCAAATGCAAGGTGAAATTTCAGTTGTGTGCAGTGACTTTTCAGAAATAGGCTGGGAGGAGATATGAGCCCTGCCAAGGGGACAGAAAGGCAACACCTGAAGATCAGGGTGCAGAGCTGCTGACTGAGACAAGTGTACTGTTGTGTGCAGTGATTTTTGGTGTTTACTGAGGCAAAACTCCCTGGGCAAATAAAGGGACATTTTCCTTTGTAGGAAAGGAACAGGATGTTTCTGGAGATTGTAGCAACTAGCCCTTGGCAGTTTCTTTTTTCTTTTTCTTTTTCTTTTCCTTTCTTTTTTTCTTTTCCTTTTCCTTTTTCTTTTCCCTTTTCTTTTTTTCTCTTTTTCTTTTTCTTTCTCTTTCTTTCTTTTTCTCTTTCTCTTTCTCTTTCTCTTTCTCTTTTTCTTTCCTTTTCCTTTCTTTTTTCTTTCTTTTTTCTTCTGCTTTCCCTTTCTCTCATCTTCTCTTTTCTCTTCTCTTCTCTTCTCTTCTCTCCTCTCCTTCTTCCTCTTCCTCTTCCTCTTCCTCTCATTTTTTTCCCATTATTTTTGAAATTCAGGCCACAGCCAAATGCCAAAGGAGTAAATGTCCTTCTTTTAATGATGCTGATTTAGGGACCATCGTATCATCTGAGTCCTCCTACAAGTCTGCTTCCCACACCATACCAGCATTGCTGTGTTTCGGAGCCCACCATCCTGTGAACCGCTAAATGGACATGCAGCAACCAGCAATAGTTGCTTTTCTTTTTCTTTTTCTTTTTCTTTTTCTTTTTCTTTTTCTTTTTCTTTTTCTTTTTCTTTTTCTTTTTCTTTTTTTTCTTTTTTCTTTTTCTTTTTTCTTTTTCTTTTTCTATTCTTTTTTATTTTTCTTTTCCTTTTCCTTTTCCTTTCCCTTTTTCAGTAGCCAAAGCAGCTCTTGGTCTATTACTCCCCCATGATTTTAAACGGGATGTAATTGAATTAGAGCGGTACCTGCTCCGGAGTCCATCCAAGGAAATGGAAAGGCTCCCAGAGGACTTTGGCTAGCCATCCAGCAAAGCCCAGGATGCTGGGGGTGGTGCGGGAAAGGCCGATGCTAACAAAAGCATTCTGGTTGGCAGCAAATGTATTTATTTTCCAGACTGCAAACCGATCTGTGTCTGCGCTCATTCATTCAGTGCATGCTCTCCTCAACAGCCGCTGCATAACGTTCTGTTACTGTTCACTGTTGACTGTGTGTCTACATTTAAGTGTGTGTTTTATGTGTGTGTCTCTGGCTAGGCCTTCTCCATCCTTTTTTTTCTTCCTTTCTTTCTTTTCTTCTTCCTTTCTTTCTTTTCTTTCCATTCAGTTAGTTTGTTTTGCTCTCCTTCCTGTTTCATTTTCTATAGTTTAATGGCAAGTATTTCCATTAGATCCTTTTGACTGATGCTGTGTTTGTAACTTTTTTTAAATTATTATTTTTATATATATCTTCTTTCCCCACCTTTCCCTTTTTCCACACTATATATAAATATATATATATATATATAAAAAAAATCTTTTCTTCTTTTGTCATTCAATCAAATTCCAACAAAACCAACCAAGAGCCAGTCAAATCCACCACAGTCTCGCGCTGAGCTAGGAAAAAAGTTCACGTAATGACATGAAAGTGGAGAATACAGTCCCCCAGGCCGTAAGTTCAAATCAACTCGAAGTTGAAAGTGTGACATGATGGCGTCATGTAACAAGCTAAGAATTGGTTGCATGACATGCCGTCAAGTTTCGTGCAGGTGCCGTGATTGAAGCATTTTTCTTGGATGTTGTATCAGTTGATGATTGGCCAGTCATGATCACATGTGCCTTTTTTGACTTTGTGCTGCCACAATTTTTTGCTGTGCTCATTTTCGTTTCGTTTTTGGTGCTTGCAGTGGTTTCTTTATTTGTCGTTTGATTTCTCGTCAGCGTTTTATGCTTCTTTAGATGTCACATAGAAGGAAAAAAAAAAGATGGATTCCTAATTCTTTAGAAAAAATGGGATTGTTATAACTACAGAAAATTTGGAAAAAAAAGAGAGAGAAAAAAATGCGTGGTTAATTTTTTTGCACTGAAAATCTTGTGATTTTATTTTTTTTCTGGAGAATTGGGGGCCTTTTTCAATTGACACCTTTTTTTCCCCTTAGGATGTTTCAAATCACTCTCTAAAAATTTTTTAAAAAAAAACAACAAAAAAAAAAACCAAAAAAAAAACCAAAACCAAAAAGAGTAATGATAGTAACAGTAGTTTGAAAACTATAGCAATCCAAAAAAAGCAACCCCAAGAAAAGCCTCATTGTATGTCTTTTCAAGAATTCCTAATTCTAAGGTTCCGTATTGCAGCAACTCCAGCCAAAATTAATTGCTTAGGGGGAGGGAGGGATTGTTTTGAGTGGGAAAAAAACCCATCCAGATCAAAAAGCAAAATGCATCTTTTTGTTTACAACTGAAAAAGGGTCCTTGACGAGTGTTTTTTATTTTTTTATTCTATTATTATTTTTGGTGTTGTAATTGTTTAGACTGCTGTGTACGGTTTGCTGTTTGTTGAACCAACAGTGTGAAAACCTGCCAGCATGGATTGATATTCCGCATGACACTTTTCCACCAGAGTGGACCTTTTGCAGTTTCTAAGTTTCTTGATGTAATAAATCACCAAGTGTATAAGAAGAACCTGCTTGCTAGAAAGAGATAAGAGCTAATCCTTAATGATTAAGCATCCTACTTAAATGTCAAGCCTAGTCGGATCATGATTATATTTTTTTTAAATAACTTTTTTATTTAAGAAATGTTAGCTTTACATTTTTTTTGCAAAAAAAAGTTTATTCCAACAGTCTTTTTTTTTTATTTAACCTCCTATAAATTGCCTGTTCAAAGTCCTACTTTCTGACATTCACAAAGGAGTAGATGTTATTGGCAGCTATGTCTCCACAGAAAGCTCATACACTGTCATAGATGGCACCCCATTAAAATGTAGAACAATTCTTTCTCGATGCCTTTCACACTACAAAAGCCCGCCAAGCAAGATTGTGATCTGGCATTGTAAAGTGGCACTTAAAAATAATTAAAATGCAGCTATCTGCACATACATAATGATATAGATTTATGTAGACATGCCCTACTATTATTTTGATTTATTATTATTATTATTACTACTATTAGGAGCAATTGTCTTTTTCTCTATCATGATCGTGACTACCTTGCTCACTTTGGGTTTGATCCGGTTCTCACTGAAGTCAAGGGGAATCTTTCTGTTGACGTTGAGTGGGAGCAGAATCAGAGCCAATGCCTCCAAAAGCAAAACACCAGACCAGAAGCCCCATCCTGTCCTAATTGAAGGGAGAAGAGAACACCCGTTACTTTCAACAGGAGCAGGATTGGGCCCAAAAGAACAGGCTTGGTTTTAATTTCATTTTCATTTTTTAGGTCTTTTTTCCCCCTGTCCCAAATACCCCCCCACCTTCCCTACTTCCCCCTCCCCTTTTTGATTTAATTTGCAATGATCTTCTTCATTTTTTTAGGGCAGCAGCTGAATGGGCCACATTTAGAAAAAAAAAAAAAAGTATATATATATTAAAAAAACGGGAACTGTTGGATTACACCTTTGACATATCAGCAAATATCAATCAAGCTGAAGACTTCAGACTTATTCTCTCTTTGATTGTTTAGACTGTAACATTTCTTCAAGAAAAGTATCACATCTGCTGACTTCGAAGGACATGCGCTTGAAAACAAACAAACACATAAGTAAAATCAGAACAGGAACAAGATCAACCAGGATTTCTGAAGAGACACTGATATCACCACAGCGGCTTTTCTTCAAACAGGAGATGCAAACCTGGATACTGACAAAGGAGTGCCTGTTTGCCACCAAGGATGCGGTTACCATGCGTGACCCATGGTAACAGTCACTGAGCATCTTTATCTGTCATTCCTTAGCTATATAGGGACCAAAGGACAAAACTTTTTACCGCAGACTTGTAGCTGTATGTAAAATATGGAAGTTCTTTCCTTTTCTCTGAGCTGTTCCTAAAACAGTTTTTGAGAGCAATTATATGAAATATGTAAAAATTAAAAAAAAATGCTTAAATGCTTTTAAAACGGCAAGATAATAGTTCTTTGATACTTTGGGAGGTTCTTTGGTTATACATTAATTAGAGTCTATGAAGCTTTCATATGGTTTTCTGTATAATACGTAAGGATTGCGCTGTAAAAGGCAGGTAAGATGGATATCTATGAAAAGCAAAAAAGTAAATAAATAAATACATAAATAAATACATAAAAAGGCATAGAGAAGAGAAAGGAAAGATGGTTGATATTAAATGGAAAACAAAAAGGGTTTGTAAATGCTTCTAACTCTCCCCATTTAAAATCCTAATAGTTGTACAGAATTTAAAAAAAGAAAGTTTAAAATACCTATATAATAGAAAAAATTAGACAACATAAAAAAAAACAAAAAAAGCAAAAAAAAATAATACTACATAGAAGTTAGCGTTAATGCTAAAAACAAAGATGTTGTAGAACTGTAATTTTTGTAGAGTTTAGACTGAGCATAAATTCCTACTCTCTGCCAATTGCTGTTGGATGCTGTTATTTATCGAGGAGAAAAAGGAGAGAAATGGCTATTTTGGCAGCTTTTTTAACTGCAAGCATTCCAGCTATTAAAAAAAAAATAAACAAAACAAAACTCGATTCTGTAGACAATGCAAATGGGAAACAAAACAGCTGTCTTTTTATCAGACGTTAGTTCTAACTTGAACAACAAAACACAGCTAAACGCTTCATGTCTTCATGATCTGCTGTCCGCAAAATTCCCATCATCCTATGCTTCAGTAGCTTCCATATTTGCTCTAGAAACCTTCAGGGCAAGGGGTTAGCCTAGAACCTTAATCTTAAAAAAGAAAAAAAAATAACATAAAAAAATAAAAACAAAAAATAAAATAAAAAAACAATCTCTTTGAAGAATTTCTGAAACTGTTTACAAGGAATTTTGAAAAACAGGGGGATGTTTAAAAAAAAAAAGATGCTGGCTCTGTTTTTCTGTAAATAAATTTGCATATTTTGTAGGACTTTTAATTGTAATGATAGAGAAAAAACAAGGAAAACTATTTAATGAAAGCACGATATTTATCTTTGGTAAATGACTTTAGAGCAGTTAAAAAATAAGACATTGCTTTAAAAAATCTGACTCAGAAAAAACAATGAATTATTTAAGAACACATATATTTTAAAGTATATCATATTTATTATAATTTATTTTCACAGTCTTAAAACTTGATTTACATCATTCTCACACTTGTTTGCATCAACTGAGCAGTGTGATAATTGGTTCTGATTCTTGATTTGGTTTTACTCTGTTTTAATGTTCTCGTTTGTTTTTCTTAGTATTTTTTATCTGGATCTCGAACTTTCTTCCTTTCTCTTTCTTTTTTTTTTTTTAATTTTGTTTTAATTTTAATTCCCTATTGGGCCTGATCTTACAGTCCTTACTCTGTCAGAACTCCCACTGGGATGTAGTGAGTGTTTTGCCCGAGTAAGGACAGCCAGACTGAGCCCACAGCTAGGAAGTACAGATGTGTAACGCAGCTGCAGTTCCATACAACTGCTCTTTCACTCTCAATTCCCTAAAACTCCTTGTAATCTTCTGTAATTATTGAATGACGCTTTCCAGCTTAGCCCTAAATAAAGCACAGTTTAAAAAAAAATATCATGTTCTTTACTTCTTGATGGCTTCCCTTAATGTGTTTGCTTTAAGAACAAAATGAATCTATTTCAACTCTTTCATTAATATACATTGTTTGAGTATCAGAACAAATCCCTTTGTTATATAAAATGTATCTCATTGGATTGAATTAATGACACTGTTTCATTTAATGTCTGCTTGATATTCCACTGTGGTTTACCTTAAACCTAGTAGGTTAGAAGATCAAATAATGGTACATACAAATTAGAGTCATTGTAGCTCCCATTTGAAGCCTGTTGTTTGATTTCACGCTCATGGTTTTTTCATGCTGATAAGTATAGAGGCCAAAGCTCAGGACATTGCTTCTTTTGCTGCTTTGGGAAAACCCTGTGAAATTCAGCAGTCTCCAGAGAGGAGGTTCAATTTCTTCCTGAGCATCCTTCACATCTTGTCTTTTGAATGATTATATTTTTTCCCCAAAAATGGCTCTACCAGATCAGCTGAGCTGAGGCTGGGGCTGAAATCAGGAGCCTTTGCTTTTTCTTCCTGATTCTTGCAGCCACATCTGCATTTGGACAAGTTGCACCAGCTGAATCCATCTCTAAATGGGACTAATGGTGCTTGTCCATAATTTGAACTCCACAGATGGAAGGAGTTCTATTAGTAGAAACTCCTATTATTACTATTATGAGTTACTAATGTCTGTTCAGGGGTCTAGAAATAAATGAAATGTAAATCAGGTGATGAATACAAGGAGGGAATAGAATATGGTCAGTATTTTCTTTTCACCTGAAGGTAAAAGCAAATACAGAAGAGCACATACACTAACCCCCATCTCTGCCTTTGGGCAGAAAAGATGCTCTGTAGAGGGCTGAGTAGGCTAAAGATGTGGGAATTGGCCTCAAATATCACTGAGCTAGAAAATGATGACTATGTCTCTAGTAAGAAGAGGTCTCTGCTCCAAAGGCCTTTCAGCATCTTGCCCTGACCTGTGGCAATGAAGAGGACAAGCAGAGACACATCCTCTGACCTGAGCCAGTTTGGAATTAAGGGGGGGCTGGTGAAGGCCTTTGAAGAAGGAAAACCCCACAACAATTAGGGAAGGCTCAATTTCCCACAGTGGCACAGCAAAGGTAGCACTAAATGGTGTCACCTGATTCTCTCCCCATTTCTCAGGCTGCCCTCCCCCCTCTCCCTTGTGACCCTCAAGCTCTCCAGAGCCCTTCCTTCCCCCCCCCCCCCCCCCCCTTGATGTAGATGCTATGTCTCCACAGTGGATTTGGGACTGTGAGGTATGTCCTGATGTATCTGCAAGTACACTGCCATATGGTCTGAGTAGGATGGGCTGCATCCCTGGGGCATCCAGCTGGGGACACCTCTGGCCACCGAGACACAGCTGAAGGCTGTTGCCTGAATATTGTGAGACAAGATTTCAGTCTTGCTTCAGATACCCTGCAATACATGGAAGATAAAATAACTGGTGCTGGGGAGCAACCAGCTCCCAAGGGGAGGCTTGAAAACACTATTAAAGCTGCCTCTATGGCCCAGGTCAACACCCCTAAAAATATTTGACTTTGCAGAGACACCATGGGGGTTACTGAATCGGGGAACCTGGCTGTGAGGACCAGCAGGGACAACCAGCAGAAGAGGAGGGACCATGCATGGTCCTCACCTTTTTCCCAGCAGTTCCCCATGCATTATACGGCAAGCTCTAAGAGTGGGCAAATCTCCAAGTCCAGTCCCTAAAAAAAAGGATGGAGGCACCACGGTGCTGTCAGACCACTGGAGGTTCATTTACATTGGTGTGCTGGGGAATAAAGCACTGCTATGACCACACTGCTGCTTGAATTAAGTGATGTTTACTTGCCACATTCAACTCTCTGGTTATGGTAGAGATATGGACTAAAATAGGATGGGCCAAAGCACAAATGCAGATATGATCTTATGGTTGATTTAAATACCCTTCTCTGGGCTATACAAACATACCAGTCCTGTTTTAAGATTTAACTGCTTGTCATACAGAGAATCCATGCTTGTTTCCAAAGGAAGTTCACCCCTTTACACTGTAGGTGTTGTGAAGCAAAACAAATAAAGCATTGAAGTGTGGGCCTGTTTCAGCATGGGACTGTATTGCTGGGTCAGTCAAGCAGCCAAAGAAAAGCCCCAGTCTGAAGCAATGAAAACGAAGAGAGAGGCCAAGCCAACCCAAAAGCCTGTAGCTGCCTGCCCATGTGCACCAGGATACAGCAGATCAGGAACACTCTATTTCAGAGGTTGAAAAGCCACTGGCTATTTGGTGCTGGCTCCTCTCTCTTATTTGTAGCTCCTACACAGCTAAATCACATTACATGAAACTAAAGGTTTATTAAAGGTCAAATATCCATCCTTCTCCAAGGTGCTCCTGGGCACCAGTGTGATTATAGTAAACTGCAATCCCATCCCCATGAATAGCCCGGGGCAACCTTTGGTACAAGTACAAGGCATGGTTTGCAGTCATTCTTTCTGGAGTCCCATGGAGACACCTCAACCACTAATCACATTTTTGTGTCTCTAAGAAAGCCGTATATCCCTTCCCGGAGTGACTTTTCCATATCAGCATTTCCTGATGTAGCCACAGAGCCACTCTTCCTTTGCACACACAAAAGGAAACGATTCCTCTCCCCACTTCCACCACATCGCCAATCCAGGCAGGTGTCCATTAGACAACTTCCTTTTATTAAGAGATGATCTGGGCATTGAATGAGGTTACAGAGCTCTGCCTGTTTTCCCTTCATGTAACTAACATTGTGACACCATTTGGAAATGTCCTTGCAAAGCAAGTTGAATACTTTTCCACCTTGACTATTCCCGTTTCCAACAGCACATTTCCCTCAGTCCCAAATATACCGGGGCAGCAACTGCCCCATAGGTCTAGAAGCATGTGAGGTGTTCACGTGTGTGGTCCCAGGAAGGACTCACACATCACAGAGGTTTGGCAGATGGGAAACATGTATCACTGGGTGCTTCAGTGCAATGTGCAAACACTGCCCAAGCATCTTGTGCAAGCTTGTGCACAGCATCACTTGGAGAAGGAAGTTGCTGATGCTGTTGCCTAGGAAGGTCCCTTTGCAAACTTCTTTTGAAACTACCTTGCTTGTCCTACCACTCCAGAGATAATGAAATAGGAATAGGCCACGGTCACAAGTTAACCAGCTGTGAAGTCTGAAAATGACTTTTGGAATAGCACTGCTGTCCTACTTGTTGAGGAAACCCTTAAAAGAGGTTTCAGTCCCATAACTTTCCTCTCACTACAGTAAGTACTCACAACAGAGCAAACACATCCCTGAAAAACATTTGAAAGGTACCAAATCAGAGCCCTTCTGCTCCATTTATTAAGGGAATGAAGTCACTGTGTGGTGTCTCATAGAATCATAGAATAGTTTGGGTTGGAAGGGATCTTTAAGGTCATCTAGTCCAATTCCCCAGCAATGAGCAGGGACATCTTCAACTAGATCAGGTTGCTCGGAGTCCCATCTCTTTGCACACCTGCACTCACGACTGGTATTGCATAAGCTTTTGCTAGTGGTCACCCAACCTTAAACATTCCTATGTTGCTGTTGAGGAACCTGTATAGCACTATTATGGTAAACACACAAGGGGTTCTGGTGGCAGGAAACACCTTGGTAGCAAACATCCTCTCACCACGGCATTCATAAACTATCCTGAATTCTGGGTCTCAACCTGGTAAGTTCTGAACTTGGCATGGACTACCTCCAGCAAGCACAGACTGAGGAGGAGGTTCTTTGCACACATAGAGGTAAGCATGTCCTTTCCCTGTAAGAAGCAGCCTCACAGCGTGCAGTGCATTTACATGAGATACAATAAACACAGGTTCAGATTCTTACTCAGTCTAGCTGGAGACTGGGATTTGTCCCCTGAGACTCCCATGACACAGAATCTGGCCCTGATTATACAATTGTAGAGCAGTCCAGGGAGGTGTTCACAACTCCTCTCACTGACCTGCCTCATTTTGTTTAAAAGGTGGAAATAGAAATGGAAACGGGGAGCAATGTGCATTGTACAGCACACAGGACACCTCACCAGGAGAAAGGGACACAGCATCCCCCTTGGTACACCTCTAGTCTGCTGCTCGGGGCACTCTCCTGGGGCGTATGCATTGCTGGGTCACAGCTATTGCTTTCAGCTCTTAAAAAGAAGAGATACAAACATGCAAGTTTGCAGGCAGCTGGTGAGTGGGTGGGTTAACCCTCCCAGTGGGGAGCCACAGCATGACATCCCAAAAATGGGCACCTTTCCTCCTCAGAGAGACAGAGGCCCTAAACTTCTCCTCACCCTTTCAGGCAGATAGGATCACATGTTTTACTTTTTCCATAGCAGCACAGAGACAATTGCCTAATTCAGTGTTGTGAGCCCTACCAGACAGCAAGGCACCCACAAATTAAGCACCATGACTGTGATGACTCCTTTGTGAGTCCCTCCTCCAGAGGGTAAGAGAGATGATTCCACTTCAGTGAGCTACAGAACAGGCTCCAAAACTGGAACAGTTGTCAGAAGGCACATTGTGCACAGATCCTCCTACCAACTCCTACAAAAAAAGATTACCTTCTTTCAGCTAGAACAAAGAGCTATTAAGTGAGACAATGTGCCTAGAAGTATTGGTGAACCATCTGTCATCAAGTGTTAGACATTAGCAATATCTTTTTTAAGCCAAGCCAATAGAAGCTCCCAGCCACTGTTACAATGGTATATAAGCACAGATGAAAAGTGTCAGCCCAATTTTTCCTTGTTTTAACTCCTTCCACTCAGTCTGTTCTATTATTGGTGCTTTCTGTAGCAACCCCAGAGCATGATGGACCACATGAATTTTATACAGTAATCATCACACTAACACTTTGCATCACACTTCACGCAAGTGCGCTGGACTTGTCTCTGGGGAGCAGCCTGGTTTGGTTTGAGGGCAGGCAACTAGGAGACTGATGACAAAGAGATACTTGCCCCTCTGGACCCAACTCTCCCAAACCAAAGGGACAGCTACCCAGAACATCTGCATTAAAGTTCCACAGCTCAAATGCCCAAGACAGAGGAGGTCTGTGTCCCTACGCATACCTCTGCTAGCTGATAAGCAGCAAGCAGCCAAGTTTAGGATACAAGAAGAAACATGAGATTAGACTGAGACACACAGCAACCTGAGAAGAGCAGGCTGTACCTATGTGTGGGATCAGTTATTAGCCTCCTCTGCCCAGTATGAGCACCCCACTGAGGAGATGGTTTGGTGGGTGAATGTCAAAACTCCTGTTCTGATGACTGGGTTGCACAGAGCAGTCCAAGCCAAAACAGGATAAAGAGCTAGAGAGCTACCTGGCTCTGCAGATTAAGCTCTGCAGTTTAAGCAGGAGTTGTCCTATATCTGGCTTATTTATACCTTTCAGTTTCCAGCCCAAAAGCCTGATCTTAAAGCTTTACTAAGTAAGTATTTTCTCTCCCTGACTACCAAGCCTTTCCAGTGCTAGGAGAGAGCTGATTTGGGGTGAAATACTGGACATTTAAGGTGTTT
Source organism: Buteo buteo (assembly GCF_964188355.1). Lineage (NCBI taxonomy): Eukaryota > Metazoa > Chordata > Aves > Accipitriformes > Accipitridae > Buteo > Buteo buteo. Next base: position 9,438,533 of record NC_134204.1, read on the forward strand.
TATTTTCCTAGAGTTAGGGTATCCATATAAAGCAACACACTTGCCTGAAAGACTTACAGCCCAGACCTAGTTTAATCAGAGACTGGGGAATTTCTCCTTCCGTGAAGGGGCTGATACCACCAATGCCAAATTTTTGGAAGGGTTTTCATCCATCAAATTTAAGCAGCGCTCCCTCCCTGCTAACTGCAAATGGTGAAGAAAAGTGGGCAGAGGTCTGCGCAGCTGAGGTGAGAGGAACAAATTTGGCCTGACTGGACCTCACTTTGCCTCTATACCAGGTTACTAGTGATAGCTACTTGCCATCTAGCTGGTCAGTAAGCCTTCCTATGTGAAAACTTTTGACGGTCCTAGTTCAGAGGTGTCTGTATCACAGCTCATGAGCCCAGCTGGTGCTTTTGTTGCACTTTTAGCCAAGAAGCCAAGGAACAAGTGAGATCTTCCTTCTCAGGCGTTAGTCCTCCAGGGCTGGAGCATGCAGATTCCCCTTGTCTGTCCCACAGGTGATGGATGGATGGTCAAGGCCAAGCATTACACCTGGCTGAATTAGGTAACATTTTCAGTGCCAATGGAAACCACTACCATCTCAGCTGGGAGACAATAACTAAGTGAAGCCAAGTGCAGCAGGAAATAACACAGCTTAGCCATGGTTTGTACTTACCATTTGAAATAGCCTCAGAGAGTGGACCCGTGGTCAGGTTCTGCGTACTGAAGAGAAGTGAAGGAGTTTCTGTGCACTTCTTCCCTAAGCTGAGCAGCAGGGACTTCCAGCCAACAGGCTTGAGGTGTGTTAAGGCAAAGAGACCATAGGTTTACAGAAAGCAGGTTTCAGGGCTATCAGTCCGGCTTCTCTCACTGTCTGGAAATGTAAATTCAAAGACAAAGACGAATATAGATTAGTTCAATAAAATAAAACTGGAATACAAGCCAGAGGGGCAGTTAGAGGTTGTCGTCCCCTGGCAGGAACAGAAATCATATGGAACAGGGACTTTTTGAATTTTAACCATTGGACTGCATGACTAAACCGTACAACGTGACTGATGTGGAGACTGAGTAGGTGTGACGGTGGCATGGATCATTGTGCGTGCAAAATAGACAACGAAGCTTTTATGTGACCTGCCCTGTTAACTGTAAAGTTGCACAATTTTCATGGTAAATAGAAATGCAAATGAAGAAGGCACTCTCCTTCTCAAATTTTTCCAGTGGCTGGTCCTTTGCAAAGCTCCTCCCAGATTTTTGCAAGTGAGGTTGTCAAAAGCATTCAGCAATAGCCTCTTTCCACACCAAAAAAGTTAATAGGAACATTTACAACTGCTTTCAGTGAACACCTTACAAAAGTCAACATGAAACCGCAATTTCTTTCTAACGTAAAGGTCATTTAGCATTGGATACAGGCATTTTAGTGTGTCAAAGAAGCCAGAATATCCTGTCGCAACATGCCCATCTTTTACCCAATAAAAACCATGATTGGTGTGACAAGTTGTAATAGACAAACAGCTATGCTCTGCCATTCTTCTCTGTGAAAGCCCCTTTAGCCCCTTACTTTATCAGGCCTAAAGTCATTCCTTTGGCAATAAGATCAAGAGAAACCTCTGCATTTTTCTTCCAACAGTTAAATTATTTATGAGTTTTGAAAATAATCCCACTTTGTCTTCTAACCCTAGTTTTGCATATATACATGTCTTTTTCCATGTCAAACCCTGTGAATTCTTTAGCTAAAATATGCATTCATTAGAAAAACATTTCAGGGTATTTTTTTCTCTCATCTTTATCTACTTGTTTGAATATGTTGTAAACTTGATTAATGTTGCCTTCTAATCTCTTTTTTTCTAGAGAGAACACCTGGAGCTCTTTTAACCTGTCTCAAATAAAAAATAAAACCCCAAAGCCAAACAACCCAAGTTGCAATGTCATACCTTCACAACCCTTTCCTTTCTCTGGCCATCCATTGCTCCTCTTCTAAGAGGATGGACACATGGATAAAACTTGTGTCAATGAACCTACAGAGACATGGGTTTCTTCTAAAGCCCCCTTGCTTATGCTCCCAGTAACAAGCTGCTTAGTTTTTAGCCTTTTTCTGACTAGAATAGTTTGGGGAGATTTATGACAGCAATTCTTCTGGTTCCTTTCACAATGTGTTTTCCGCTATTCTCATCTATCGCTCTGCCAACATGCATCATTTATTTAATAACAGTCAGCCACATTAAACCTTTTTTTTTTTTTTTTTTTTTTTTTTTTGAGGACATCTCCTCCTGTACCTGGAGAAATTGTGCAGGTAAATAAAGTCTGAGCCAACAGTTTTGGACCTGCCTTTTCTGCCTCCATCCAAAGCTTTCCATGGGCATCAATCATCCTTGAACAGGATCCTTCTCATTTTAATTATGCTAATATCACCATAATTTCATTCTCGTTAACAGCAATTGAGTTTCAGTCTCTGCAGATGGTGGAGCTGGACAGTTACCAAGCAACATGCCATCTTGAGAGGAGTGTATGGACCAGTGCTTAGCTTGTGGTAGTGTTACTCATCACGGTTTCTGGGTTGCATCACTTCATTTTACCCATTTGTGAAATGACATACGTCTTTGCCTCATATTGGTTTTGAGGTTTACAAAGGACATTTTTGAAAATACAAAAGAGAGTCCATTGCCCAACTAGTTCATTCTTGTTAAAATACAACCTTGCCTGCCTTGATAACTTCAGGTGAAGGCTACAGAGGAAATATGTTATCTATTTAAAGTGCAGCTACAAAGAGGACAGACGCTGTCTCTTCAGAAAGAGCCACACGGAGAAAACAAGGGACAACAAGTACAAGTTGCACCGAGAGAGGTTTCATCTCCATATAAGAAAGAAATTTTTTACAGTGAGAACAATCAGTCACTGGAACAACCTCCCCATGGACATGGTAGAGTCCCCATTGCTAGAGGTTTTCAAGATGCAGTTGGACAGGGTGCTAGATAATCTCATCTAGGCTCCCTTTCTCATGAAAGGTTGGACCAGGTGATCTTTCGAGGTCCCTTCCAACATGGGATGTTCCATGATTCTATGGTTCTATGATGGCTGTAGATGGACATAGATCTATGGGTATGTGACTACTATCGACACCACCCCTCCCCAACAGAGCAGGTATAAAACCCAAATCACAACAAAACTGATGGGAAGGGACTTTTGTGGTTTTCTACTCAAAGCAGGTCCGCCCTCTGGACATGTCCTTTGTTATTCTCATGAAATAAAACTATCAAAGCCTATACAGGTAGATTTGCACAACCACAACTATACCTATGTTGCAGGACAGGCACCCAGTGCAGCCTTCTCCTCACCATTGTCCAACATGGTATATCTACCAGGGCTTACTGTATCTCCTTTTCAGACTGGGTTTCTTTTCAAGGAAAACCAATGTGGGTAGGGAGGGTAGTGAGAAGAAAAGCATTTACCCAAAGATATGTTGGGGTGTACAGAGGGACAAGGACTTCAGTGAACATTGTGGGGAACTACTCTGCCCCACACAGTAGTTCCAGTTCCACACAGTGAATAGCTGGTTTCCCACATGCGCACTGGATAGCTTACCACTGGCTGACCTCATCAGGCCAGGTCCAGCCTTACTACCTGTGAATTGAAGCCAGGACATGTTACATGTACAGCCCCAATACTAGAACTCATCTCTAAGATGAGAGAAGGGTGACTTGAGGAATTGTCGCTATGCCTTGGCTCATACACAGAGGAAGATTCAACTTAGACCTGGCTGCAGGTCAAAAATTAATACAGCATAAACCAAACTGCACCAGTCCTGCAGGAAGGGCCTGACGTTGTAACTGCAAGTGTGAAGAATGATATTACATGGATTAGAAGTTTTTTTACACTGAGTACAAAGTCTGGTACAGCTGCTAGAAATTATGATGGACTATTGCAGCTTTCTGGGCTGGAGAACACATTAAAATCTCTTCAGGAGATGATATCTGACCAGCTTCTGATGCAAATGTTGCCTCCTCCTATTCCAGTTGACAGCTGACCTCCCTGATAATCCAGTAAGACACAGATGGTGGCTGCACAGCTGAGGTAAACATGAAATGGTCACTGTGACAGCCCAGAAGAGTCACTGTTTTCCCATCCCTCTATGCTTAGAACTCCCTAAATCAGATGGCAGTCCAGGATCCCAGCCAGACCTATCTTCCCCAAGCATTTAAAGCATGCAAGGAACAAAGGGGCACCATAGTTGGAAGGGTGAGAAAGTTTCACTCAGATTTTGTGTTGCAGCAGATCTTCTGCAGACACCTTTAGGATATATTTTTAATCCATAGCAAGGACTTTGATTTTCTTTAATAATTTCATATATTTTGTAAATGGAAAGAACTAATTCAGGTACAACCATAGGCAGTAATAGAGAATCATTGATCTACTAGTGTTCAAAAGCTGGGAAAGGTGTGACATGAAGAGCAGCACAAAACCAACTGTTTTTATGTCAGGTATAAACCAGTGGAATGCCTGCACCTTGGGGTAGTGAATTTGGTGGAAAATGAATTAAAACATGAGAGAGAGTCACCTTTTAAGGGCAAGAGGTCTTGAATTCTGCTTGCTGATCAGGATGACACCAGTATTTATGTTGATAGCCAATAAGGGCATTTCTCACTCCATTTTCATTTCCAGAAAACATTAATGTTACCTCACGGTGCGTTACTTGAATCAGCACATGTCGCCAGAGGTTGAATAAGATGGTTTCTCCACACTGCGCGACAGAGTACTGACACTTACTAAATTATGCTGTTAAATACTGTAGTATGGCTATAAAATACAATGAAGGCCCGTGGAAAGATGCCAGCCCTTTTCTGAGAAAGAGAGAGCACTTTTTGGAACCCTGCCTGTGGCCCGTAATTTTCACTTCCTCCCACTACAGTGTGAAGTGACATGAAAGGACTTGTAAAGTCAAGTCCAGGAGACTGGTGGGGATTTGAATGAGTATGCTAAAGTTAGATCATTGATGGTGGTGTTTGACCTACTTGAACTTGTGGGGAAAGAAGGAGGGAGCCAAATCTCCCACACATCTCCCTAGCAGACCTCACTGGAAAAAAAAAAAATTGAATTCCAGCCTGAAAAATGTACTTTTTTCAGCCCAGATGGGGCCAAAACATTCAAAATATAGAAACTTTTAATGGAGAAAACTGTTGATTCACAAGCAGTAAAACTTAGCAGAGAAGTTGCCAAGTAGCAAGATATTTCAGTATTTCACAGGAAATAGCGTTCAGTGAAGGAGAAGGACCAGTGGCAGGGGATGGAAGCAGTTACACAAACTGAGTCTCCTGTCAGGTAGTACAGTAATTCACATGGGCTCTGACACATGCAACCAATAATGAAGTCCTTTAAGTCCAGCAGACTCAAAATTTTTCTTTTAACTTTTTAACTTTTTAACTTTTCTTGTTAGTAATTACCAAGGAGGTGAAGGATGGAGGAGGAGTTAAGACTGACCTTTCTTTGTGGAAAATATTTCAGCAAGAAATATTTGTCGTTCTCCAGTTGCCATAATCTGACTTGTAACATTATATGGGTGCCTAAAACCCTTGACTGCAGGAAAACAGACCAAATGATGGTGCCTGACCCACAAAGCTTAAAATCTAACTGAGGAACAACAACAAAACCAATAGCTGCCAACTATTCAGGTCAACAGAGAAAAAAACCCATGGCAGTGCCTGACAAACAAGAGATACAATACGCTGCCCGCCTGTTTGCTATCACATTTCTACAGAGGATGGTTAGTTTATTAAAGGAAGGATGAATCAGACTAACAGAATTACAAGGTGGAGGTGGATGAGCAAAATTCCACAGGACTTGTCTTCCTAGGTCTACATGTTATCTTCATGTATTTCTTATATCCCTGTATCTACAAATTTATGCACAAATCCAGCATCTGGTCAATCTCTGGAAATAGAACAACTCAGCTTAAAATGTGTGTCCTTAGTTGTCTTGGGTGTACCCTTCTTGCAGATGATCAAAATTGGAGAGCAGCAGAATTTTCTTAGTGACAATGTTTAAACAGAGAACTTGGACTTACCGAAAGTGTCCTATATTCATTTGCTGGGCCTGGTCTTAGCTGGAGTTGATTCTTCATTACACACTGTCTCTAAAGCAGACCGTGCTTGAGGCATGATTTTCAAATCCATTGCAAATTCAGAACAGCTCTGGTGGCTGCAGAAACTCTTCACAGTGTTCCTAGGGATAACTCTGTCAGCAAAGTACAGAGCTACCTTATTCCAGCCAATCTACTTCCTAAAACTGTCTAGTCCAGGCATATGTGGACAGTGATTGGCAGAAGTACTTCTTAGGAAAAGGATTTGAAAGGAGTTATTAAGGTTACTGATACAGGGCAGCCTGGAGAGCTCATGCCCAGCCCCTCCTGCCATTACGATGGAGGAAAATAACACTAGAGAGTGTTTTGCCTTAATGCCAGGATCCCTGACACATTCACAAAACATGCACATACCACGCAGGGAAACACCACCAGCTTCCAGAGAGTGCAGGCTCTGATGGGTGGACCTGAAATGCAGGAAATGGCATTAAGGAAGATGTTAAGCCTTGTCATCTGAAATAAAGGTTATGTCAAACAAAATCCCCCATGCTAGCAGCATAAGAGTCACTGCCCCCCTCTCTCTTTAGCTTTTTCCTCATCTCCACTGCACTTGTGGAGCAAAATTCTCAGAGCAATTGGCCACAGCAGTTCAGCTGGGGACAGAGGCGAGTATCAGGAGAGGAACAAGGCAGGCGGGAGCGTCCCTTTTACATATTCAGAGACACAGACTGTATTTTCCCCTTTCCATCAGGCTTTGTCACTTTACTTTCCACTCCTACAAGTAGCACTCGGAGAGCAAAGAAAGTGAGGGAGAGGTGTGAGAAAGCTGAGCCATACGTGTGGAGGAGAACAGGGATTTGGGGCACTGGCAGATGAGCTCTGCAAACATTGCCATGGAACCCTCAGGTCCTGCCATGTGTTCCTGTATCCTCAGCCCCTGCCATGGGGTCCCTCACACATCAAGGGTGGCGGAGGAGAGTTCTGGGGTGCTGACCAAGGCAAATCAGTAAGATGCCAGACTGCCAGAAATAGGCAGATCTTTCCCTCTCTGCTGCAGAAATGAAGGTTTGGTAATAAACTGCTGGGGATAAATAGCAGCACCTTCCATCACTGCTGCTGTCTACTCCACGAGCAGCTGTTGGACCGTGACAGTGAGGGCAGAGAGAGGGATTTAGTGAACAGCTATGGCCTCTCTGACAGCATGCATCAAAAACAGTCCCCGAAGCCAGCTGTCTCCGGACAGGACTGGTCTTGGTCTGTGGTTTGCTGGTTGTAAGATGTCATTTATTTCTCTACCTCATACTTCCCAACTCGACAATTTCCTTTTAGCACGAATCTCTTTCCACCACCTCCTTCTCCCCATTATAAATATATGACTATGTGTGTTTCTTATTTTTTATGTGATCTCTCAAAACTGCCAAAAAAAAACCAAACTCTTGACATAAATCCTTTTGGCTCCAGCTTCCTGACAAATATGTGCTAGTTTTTCTTTCTCCCTCACACCTCTCTCCTCTCCACAAACTGTCAGCAAGAGTTTCTGCAAACTCTCAGCTCTCAAGTCCTCTTCCTGAAGCACCTCTGGAGAAGCCACTGTGCTGAAGCTAGGACAGGGGAACCCTTCCTTGCCTGTGGTGAGTGCATAGGACAGGGAGTGGGCATCTGCCCAGGTCACTGCTGCATAGTCTGTCTCTGCAGATACTCTGTTTTCCTCCACTGCATGCGTCCCTCCAAGCATATTTATGGTGGAAACAGTCCCATATACCTTCCAATGCCTACATCTGAGCCTGAGGTCTACACCACTATTTGGGTCAGCAGAGCTTTAGTCAACAGACCTAGGTGTCTCATCCAATGGCATGCACAAAACCTGTGGCAAAGAGTAGAACCAAGCTCCAAACTCCAAACCTTCACATACTCCTTGAGTGCTGCAGCCATGAGGCTGCTCCTTTCCATTCTTCTTGCCTGCAGGCTGAGATGCAATGTTGAACTGTCCATCTGAACTGACCCTTTCTCACAGGATTTAAGACCAAGCTGGCCCATGTAAGTCTGTGTAAGTCTGCATCCAAGCACTTCCCTCTACATGCTAGAGTTGGCAGTAAAGCAGAGGAGAGGCAGAACAAGTACAACATACAGAGAGAAAAGGAGGTCTTTGCCCCTGGCATTAACAGAATTGCTCGGCGTCCAAGTAGATCCAGTCAACAGTTTTAAATCCACTACTGAGATTCAGACTGAACTTACAGACCTCACTGGTGCAGAGGAAGGAAGCAGAAGAAGGGCTTTGCCAGGACTCACCTGTACCTAAGTTCTGTGCAGTGAATGAGGGAAATGCCTAAATTTCCTGTCTAGCCAATGGGAGGGACAGGTGTTTTCCAAGGCCTCAGAGAGACTTCTGCTACTTAAGCTGGCAGACAGGATCTTGAAAAAACACCCTCTCAGATGGCTGGCTAGCAAACATCAATGTCTCAATGACGGCAACGGCTTCACTAGCTACCTAAAATACAGATGCAAGCCTGGTGTCTAAGCCAGGCAGACCTGTTAATACTAAGCTTTTGTATTTTAACCTCACTAGAAGCTCCTCTTATGGTGAAATATATGGGGCAGCAGAGCACGGCAGCAGAGCTAAAGCCCATAGATCATGGAGTTAAATATCCTACTGTGGGCTAAAAGTGAGTGCGCACAGTTTCAGCCCATGTGTTGGCTGAAGTTATGAGCATGCGAGAAAAGGGGATTTATAATGAGAATGGCAATTCAACCTCAATTATAGCACGCAACTGTCTGCACACTATAAACTGGAGTTTTAATAATGAGGCATGTAGGCTGAGGGAAAGAATTTCATTGTGTCTGTTTCACAGCCTGGGATTCTTACTAAATTCATCAGATCACTTGAGTTCTCCTGACAACTGTAGCAGTATAACTAATTTTAAAGGGGTTTATTGTACATTAAGACTGCAACAAAAGATACAGGCAGAGAAAACCTCATAGCGAAAGAGAACTCCAGATTGAGGACTATAATGTATATGAGATTTGAAAGAAGTAAGTGCTAAAAGATGTAGATAGCAGTTTTTCAGGGTCCTTAACCTTGATGAATAAATGAATAAAATCCCTTAAAAAATTGCAGTGTTTCTTTCAAGTGATTTCCAGCATGTTAATGATCAAGAGAAGCTGAGAAAATTGCTGGGAAAGAAGATGACTTTCCTCAATATGCTCTTACACAGAGACTATGAGACAGACCTGAATTGTAAGCAAATAATATGCATTGCAAAATATGGCAGAGGAAGAGAAGAACAGAGGCTCTTTAGCTGTCCATAATGCATTTGCATACAGGTGTGTTGACTGCAGGACTTTGTGATGTTGCCAAATCAAGGCTTTAATGGAATCTTGGAGCCCTCCATATCCAGGTACTTCAACAGGGCTCTCCTGTATCATGTTTGCTTACCTTACTACACCAAAAGACAGACAAAAGGACCTAGATTGAAAAAGGTCACAGAGAATACACAGAAGCCTTTATCTACCACCATGTACAACACTCCATCAGCTAATACTGAATGCCAAAGGGGCCTGAGTTGCTCACCTCCCTCATTTCTATCAGCAGTCTCCTAGATATTGCTGGAAAAGTTAAAGACACACCAGTAGAAACCACAGTAGCTCACCCCTCAATGCAGTCCGCAAGGAGGCATCTCCCCATCTTCTGCAAGACAAGAAGGGAACATCTTTTTGGTGTCCTGGCATGGCCTTGCCCCAGGAGGCACCGAGGACTGGAGGAAGGTGCAGCTGAGACAGGGAGCATCAGGCACTGATGGGCAACTTGGCTGAAAATGTGGGTGCTCCCAGATTTAAGCTGCCAAAGGAAATGGCAAATGAGAAAGGGGTGCTGAAGATTGAAATTTTGAAGGTATGATCTCCAGCAATGTTTTCACCTGTCAATTTTACTGGCTGACAGTGGTTGCAGACAATGCTCTTGTCTCTCCCTGTCTTTGAACCCTCCACAGCACCCACCCAACCCTTTTCTCTCCTGGCCCCACCAACCTCTAGCTAATAATGCAGCTGATTAGATCTTTCATCATTTTTATTGTTATCCACCCGCAGATTAATAAAACAGCGCTCCGGCTGTTTCTGGCTGACCACATTCCCTAATTTATCATAAAGGCTTCGCCTGAAATACTTCTGTGTGACATGCGGGGAGAGTTGCAGTCCCTCCCAGCCAAGCATATCTGCAAGAGAGTGCAGCACAATGGTCCGCAGTGATATCACCTGTATTCTCACCACACAGAGCAGAAGTTAACACTCCGCAACCAAGCTGCTAAAGCAAAATTACCAGAGATTGGTACCAGAGGCACAGAGGTGGAAAAACGGGGAGTTAACTCCAGCTCACTGGAGCACACTGCTTCATACCTGTACCATCTCTTAATACAAGGGAATCTGCTTTTAAAGCACTCCAAATTTTCTTTTTAAAGACGGTAATTACAAGGGTGACTTAACATGGCCTCAGGGACTATCCTGCAAGAATTGGAAGACTTGATCCCTTAAAAGTCAAAAAGCTGGAGGAATCATGAAACCAACAACGGATTTTTTTCCCCCCACTTTCTTCTTCTCCCTTCCCTTCCCTTCCCTTCCCTTCCCTTCCCTTCCCTTCCCTTCCCTTCCCTTCCCTTCCCTTCCCTTCCCTTCCCTTCCCTTCCCTTCCCTTCCCTTCCCTTCCCTTCCCTTCCCTTCCCTTCCCTTCCCTTCCCTTCCCTTCCCTTCCCTTCCCTTCCCTTCCCTTCCCTTCCCTTCCCTTCCCTTCCCTTCCCTTCCCTTCCCTTCCCTTCCCTTCCCTTCCCTTCCCTTCCCTTCCCTTCCCTTCCCTTCCCTTCCCTTCCCTTCCCTTCCCTCCCCTCCCCTCCCCTCCCCTCCCCTCCCCTCCCCTCCCCTCCCCTCCCCTCCCCTCCCCTCCCCTCCCCTCCCCTCCCCTCCCCTCCCCTCCCCTCCCCTCCCCTCCCCTCCCCACTTCCCCCTTCCCCCTTTTCAGGGTACTGATTTAAACTGAGAAGAAATGCAAAGCTCAAATGTCTTGCAGTCCAAAGCAGGATTTGAGCCCACAAATTCAAAACCAATCCCCTTAAAATCACACAGAGCTATTGAACTAGTGGTTTCATTCATTTACTTTGAGTGCATGACATTCACTTGATGAAGATGAGTTCATCTTTGTGTGGCCAGTGTTATACTGGGGGCAACAGAGACCTATTCACTATTTACCAACCCAAAGTAAGAAAAAAGTGAAAAACTTCTGTCAGCTAGACATTTTTGTAGGATTTTTCCTGTTTTAAACTGAACAACATAAACCATTTTCAAAAAAACAACAGAGGAAAGAAAACCAAAAATGTAAGCACCTTTTTATTAAATAAAAATTGGAAAATATCTACAGAATGGGTAATGTTTTATAGCAAGATTCCATTTAAAGAAAAAGTCCATTTTCTCCTGAGAAATATTTTCAGGGGATAATCACTTCAGTCAGGGCTGTCACCTGTTACTTGCCTTTCAATCACCAAGTGATGCCCTAGCTCACAACCCCCGTGCTAGATGCTGCGCAAAGACACAATAAGCAATCTTTGGCTTACAGAGCTGGGGTCTCATTTTGGCAAGAGCTGAGTGTAACAAGTAATGAGGTGGAGGTGCAATAACAAGATCCCACAGATACAGCAGTCAAGATGGGAGAACAACCCAAGGGTAGGGCACTATTTGAAAACAAATAGCTGCCTCCCAGCCAGCTATGCCTTGACTGACGCCATGCAGGAAACTCAAAGATATCTGGCACAGTCTTCAGTGGGATCTTAAGAAAAGATTGAACCAACAAAGGGTCTGTGACATTTCAAAGCAGTGCAGCCAGCAATGTAGATAAGGATGTAGCAGTATATAGGCAGATAGGGGAGATGTGAGCTGCGTCCTCCTCCCAGACACACATCCAGTTGACTTGCAGTGCTCCTTGGTAAAGCCAAGCATCTTTATCCCCTGTAACACAAGGCCATGGAGAACTGCCATGATTGCTGTTCTTATTAGGAAAAGGTGAATGTATGTCTGTGTAAGCTGAGAACAAGTAGGAAAAAACTAGAGCTGTCAGTCCCTTCCAAGGAAAAACATTTTTCCTACTCCAATATGCAAAATACACTCCTCACTTGGATCAGTTTCTGGTGCAGTTGCACATTCCTTCCTTCTCTCTTTCATTTTTCCCTATTCCTGTGTCTCCTCCTCATTTTCATCTGAACCACCAAAACCAAGATTTTCTGTGAACTGAGGAACAAAGACTGATTTCCCATGACTCAAGGCAAAGTCCCTTTTGTGTGTGTGTGTGTTTGTGTGTGTGTCTTTCATTGTCTTACAGGAATTCTGCGCTTACCATGGCCTACCCATCAGCAGGAGGAGACAGAGGGGATAATACTTGTGAACATCAGTAGCAGTTTAGAGGACACTTTTCCTCCATGCAGATGCCTATCTTCACAAAACATGCAGGAGCTTAGTAATTTTGAGATTTCTTTCTCCTCTACCTAAAACTTCTTCAAGAGGGTTAAAAGTCAACATGAGAGGGGCACCAGGCAGCAGACCAGCATATGCAGTACAATTGTATTAAGCCATCCATCCTTAAGAAGCCAAACCTTGGTGACACACATCCCCTCCTCTGTCTGCCTGACAGTCAGTTCATGCATCCTGCCTGGCTGCCTCCAGACCTGGGTTATCTTACACCCTCTGTCAGCTTCACCTCTTCCTCCCTTCCCTTTTGCCCCTCCAAAATCCACCTGAGACAGAAAACAGCAGTTAAAAAGATTATCAGGAGACAGTTTCTGGAACAGAGACCTAAGCAACAAGTCCCTCATGAACAAGTGATACTCTGCCCAACCAAGACCAAAGGAAACCCTGACAAAGTCATCCTGCAATGAACAAAATGCAGCTTCGCTTAGCTTCCTTGGGCCAGGGAGGACATGGGTCTAATTTGCAGCTCACAGTCTAGCTCTGCAGTGACAGATGCTGCCTGGAACTGAAGAAGAAATGATGATGCAGGGCTGTTTCCTTTGAGACGCCGTTCTGTCACCATGGAGGCAAACAGTGTGCTCTCAACAAGTTTATCTGCAAAGTAACATGAAAATTCCTCACAGCAGGAGAGATTTGATGGGACGTGCCTAGCACAGCTTTATAAAAAGGTTTCTTCAAATGCTTCCAAATCCCATGCATCTTTTTCTTGCTTTATCATCCTTTTCAACATCCTTCTTTCTCTCTTTCTTTTTTCTAACGCCTCCACAAGGCACGTTTAACAACATCAAAGAACATTCTCATACAGCTCAGTTTTTTTCCTCTGAATCCACTCTTGCAAAGTCCAAACCTGCTAGTACTCTCCACACCCAGTGACTTCACCAGGAGCAAAACTTGCCTCTGTGCATGAAATCTCCTTCAAAGTCTGGGCAGTATCAACGTCCTAATGTAGGGACCAAGATCCTTTACACCTAGGTGAATTCCTCTGAGACAGAGCATTTGGTTTTGATACTCCTGCAGACTCCACTGTGCCTGGGCTAAATTTTGATGACTGTCCCCTCCATGCATTTTTCTTTCCTTCCCAACCAAACCAGAGGTGCACACCAGATTATACTTGTAGGCTGCATTCAGGATGCTCAGCCCAGACAAACAAGTGCTCTAGCTCTGTGGTGTTATCACCAGACAGATGCCTAAGGCTTGATCCTGTGGCCACCACGCTGCCCTATAGGCAGCCTGAGTTCAGGTAACCTGCAGGTCCCCTCTGCCGTAATGGCAAGCAATGGTCACGTCCTCCCAGACCAGATTGATGACCCAGCACAGCACACCCAGCCTACCCACACGCCAGGGCATGGCGGAGTGAGTCCTGAAGGTGTTGCAACCATGTGTTTCCTTCCCACGTGGTCCTCAGGCTTCCTTGGGTGACAGTTACTCTAGGAATATGTGTCTACACAGCTGATGTGAAGGCAAACTTGGACCCAAGGACAGGTCTAAGCCTCTAGTCCCATGCCCTCAAAGCTGAGTATCTGCTGTTAAAACGACTCTTACTCTCCCTAATTTCTTCCATTTTAAGGAAGAGCTCAGCCATGCTCTGTCAAGCTCTAGAAGGATGACTGTGTTTGCATGGCATAGAAAGGCAGATTTTTGAAGCCCAGCACTGATCTGCAACTGTGTTCCAGACAAAACTGCTTCACACAGCTCTGCTTTCCTAGTGTGTTGCTATTATTAAAAACATCAAGGCAAGACCTACAGGATCTTTTCACTGTCTTTAAAATCCAAACTTGGATCCCAGCTGGATGGTAAAAGAGCCTTCATGCCCAAATCCTTCTCCTCCATCCTGCTTACAGCACATGACTTGGCTTTGTCACTCTGGTGTCTTCATCCCAGGAACACAGGTTTCTCCTCCTGCCATCCTCACTTAGCAGAGCCATACATCTCCTCTCCTTGGCACTGGCACTGCCGTGGGGGCAGGCTGGGCACAGGAGCAGCCTTGACGGAGGTCTCCCCAACTTTTGGCAAATTCCAATTGGCAATTGCCAGGGAAAGATGGAAAATGAACTAAAGGATGTATATCCACTTTCCTCAGTGTGTAAAGGGCTCTGTGTGTTGGGGTGGTGATGGGAGGAGAGAAGGTGAAAGGGGAGTTGGAACTGTGAAGTTTGAAGGTGAAAAAAGTCTTTATATCTGGATTAGTGGAGTCCTGGGGCCTTCAAAAATAGTTAAAATTCCCTTTTTTGAGTAATGGAGAAGTAGTTTGCATTGATCTTAAGAATTTGCTTATAGTTTTCCCTGGAGTTCAATATACTGGGGAGTGCAAAGCTGACACAGCTCAAAAGTTTTATGAACCTCAGGTAACAGCGTGAAAGGAAATTTTAATAAATATTACATTTATTTAAATTTAATTTTTTTTCCTTGTTAATAATAAAAGCCAACCTTGGTCTTCTGGGCTTTTCTCATATGCCTGCTTAATACAGCAGCTGAATCGTGGAATTATTTATATTTTAACTTCGTTTTCAGTAAATCGTCAATCATTCACCTTTCAAAAGCATTAAATTCAGAGATGAACAGCAGGGGAGAGGGAGCCTGAAAAATAAATATTGACTTTCAGGGGTTTGTTTTGTGTTTTTTTTAAACACAGGGTTAGAAATAGAAGCTGTTGCGGGTGATGAGTAAAAGCACAGAAAAAGGAAAAGACATTTGTGCCTATAGGTTTCTTCCCATCACAGACCTTCAGCTCTATTTTTGCTTCATTTCCAGGAATCCACAGCAGTACCAATGGGTACTGGCCCTTGTTGGCTTAAAGAGGCACTTGGCTGAAAATCTGGGGTCTGGTCATCATTGAGTGAATGGTCTTCCTTACAGAGGACAGCTACTACTAGCCATGGATGCTGGTATTCTGAGCAACAGCTGAGATCCCAAGAAAACCCAAGCAAAAGAGGCATGATGGAGTTGAGAAATCCATCAGGATTGCCATATAGTGACCCTTATGCTATGCAAAGACTCCAAAGATTCTTCCTTCTAAGTTCAGCAGCCCAATCAATGCCTAAAGATGAGGGACTCTTACTACCGGTCTCTCCTGTACGCTGGGACAGGACTACAGCTAGCCAGCTGTCCCGCGGGGTGCTCTAGAAGCCTTCTGTAGGGTTCTTGCCTTCCTGTGAATGAAAGCACCTCTTCAATCACCTGGTAACATCTGCAATATCCACCTTCCGCACCAATGTCCCCCGTTACTCCACCTTCTGACCCACCTGAAATCCTAGCCCATGCAGGCTAAAATGCAGCAAGGGAGGCTACCCCCAGCCTGTCAGCTACGCAGAGAGCGGGCATATATCATACATCATGTGTTGTGCTCATGGCCGCTCTAGTCAGAGCTAAAGACTGCAGCAAGAGCAGCCCGGTCTGCAGTCTTAGGTCACAACGCCACAGCGAGTCAACTGACGAGGCTGGTTCAACTACAGTTGCACAGTCTTGATTCAAAGACATCAGATGAAATCTCTACCCAGACCTTTGGCAGTTTGTTCCCAGATGATAATGACCAACAAAACAGGCACCTAGATTCCAGCTCCTGTCTATTTGTGTTCAGTTTGCAGGCACTGGTCTATCTTGTGCCTTTCTTTCTCTTCTAGATTTAAGAGTCCTTTTATAGCAGGTGCATACACACAGCGAGCTGCCACTTGAGCTTGTTGATGAGCTGAACAAATTGGTCTCTTGGAAGCATTTTATCCAGCCCAGATTTGTGTGGGCTTCTGCATCCTCTCTGATTTCTCATTGATCCTGACAAAGCACAAGTCCCCAAACTAGAGATGGGTTTCCGTCATCTGTACCCTTTTGACTTACACTGAGCTAAACTTAGTCCCGTCCTTTCACCAGTCTCCTTCAAGGTGGCATTAGTTGGTCCCACAACCATATGGAGAATACAGGTCCAGGTGGAGAACCTTCCTTTAGGACCTCTCAATCTTCTTCAGAGTCATTGCCTTCCAGAGGGACTCCCACAACCCCCTTGTCCTGGTTTCAGCTGGGATAGTTTTAACTGTCTTCCTAGTAGCTGGTGCAGTGCTACGTTTTGAGTTCAGTATGCGAAGAATGTTGATAACACACTGATGTTTTCAGTTGTTGCTCAGTAGTGTTTAGACTATAGTCAAGGATTTTTCAGCTTCTCATGCCCAGCCAGGGCACCTGACCCAAACTGGCCAACGGTGTATTCCATACCATGTGACGTCCCATCTAGTTTAGGAACTGGGAAGGGGGGGGCAGGGATTCGCCGCTCGGGGACTGGCCGGGTGTCGGTCGGCGGGTGGTGAGCAATTGCCCTGCGCATCATTTGTACATTTCAATCCTTTTATTCCTACTGCTGTCATTTTATTAGTGTTATCATTATCATTATTAGTTTCTTCTTTTCTGTTCTATTAAACCGTTCTTATCTCAACCCAGGAGTTTTACTTCTTTTCCTGATTTTCTCCCCCATCCCACGGGATGGGGGGGGAGTGAGTGAGCGGTTGCGTGGTGCTTAGTTGCTGGCTGGGGTTAAACCATGACATCACTGCACAGTGGGGGCTGGCCAGCTGGAAAGCAGTTTTGCTGAGAAGGACCTGAGGGTCCTGGTGGACACCAAGTTTACCATGAGCCAGCAATGTGCATTGTCACAAACAAGGCCAACTTCTTCCCAGGCTGCATTAGGCAGATCATTGACAGCAGGTGGAGGGAGGTGATCCTTCTCCTCTACTCAGCACTGGTGAGACACATCTGGAGTGCTGTGTCCAATTCTGGGCTCCCCAGTACAAGACAGTACAAGACATATTGGAGCAAGTCCAACAAAGGGCCACAAAGACAATAAATGAACCAGAGCATCTGTCATGTGAGGAAAGACTGAGAGCTGTGACTGGCCAGCATGTTGAAGGGAAGGCTCAAGGGGATCTTATCAATATGTAGAAATATCTGGTGCGGGATTAAGGAAGAGAGAACCAGACTCTTCTCAGTGATGCCAGTGAAAAGACAAGAGGAACAAACTGAAATACAGGAATTTCCATTTAAATGTAAGAAAAAGCTTTTTTACTATGAGGGTGCTAAAACACTGCAACAAGTTGCCCAGGGTGGTTGTGGAGTCTCCATCTTTAGAAATATTCAAAATACAACTGGATATATTCTTGAGCAAGCTGCTCTGGTTGACCCTATCCTGAGCAGAAGGGGTTGGAGTAGATGATTTCCAGAGATGCCTTCCCACTTTGGTTGTTCTGTGATTCTGTTGTTCACCACTCCGTAGCTTCAACCTGTCCTCCTGGTTCCTATTCTATCTCCCAGTTTGATGCTGTGAAAATGTATGTTCTACATGCCTGGACTACTGATGGACCCAGAGTCCTATCCATAGATTCTCAAGCCATACTAAGCACTCCTCCAAACTTTAGGTTATCTGTACATTTTAGCCAGCTGAACTGTTTTTATTTATTTCCAGACCATTGATGGAAACATTAAATTGCATCTAAGCTATGACTGCCTTCTCAGGAATGCCACAGAAAAGTGCTCATTAAACAGATTTCCTGCTCATAATTTCTGTCCACGGTCTGTCAACTACCAATTGCTTAATCTATTGAATATTAGCACAAAAAAAACCATAGATTTCCAGTCCATATAGTCTCTATGTCCTTTTTCTATCCATTAACAGCAACAGATGCCTAGGAAATGCCTGCAAGAACTGGATACATCCACCCCACCCCCCCACCCTCTCCAATATTTTCCCAGCTTCTGACACCTGGAGGTCTAGGAGTTCTTGTAGCAGTGGTAGCGTTCAAACCATGGTGTTCTATGGCCGGCAGTGGACCTGAATTAGTCTACTTCTTTTTAACCTGTTTGCACTTTAGTTGTTCACTGCCATGATGAATTCTCTAACAGCATTGTATGCCCTGAGGAAAACTACTTCCCGTCTTTTGTTTTAAACTTGTGTGATATTTTCACTGGATGTCCTCACCTCCCTGTGGTATGGGAAGCAGTGAGTCATTTTGCCTTCTTCATGTAATCTCTAGGACTCAAGATTTCACAGCCTTCCATTCAGGCCACCTTGCTGAGACTCGTCAGTCACCTTGTGATAGACTTGTTCCAAGAGAAGACAGTCTGTCCTTCCCACTGCATCCTCAGAGCTGGCATTAGACCTCTGCAGATAGGCAAGCAGGGCTTTGTCCTTTGCAGCCAGGGCTGCCACCCCACCCCACTGCCTTTCCAGCTCCAGCTGGTCTGCAACCACCTCTCTCTGGCTTGCATCCAGTTAGGACAACACATTTCCTTTGGAAGCAGGACAAGGAACGTCTCTGGTTCACAAGGAAACAGGGGCTGCAGTGCTTAAAAGCTTCTGCCCTTTGCCAAAAAGCATTCTCCTTCCCTGTTGCCCTTCCCAGGCAGGCAGGCAGCAGCTCACTATGTGAGCAAGCAAGTGAAAGGCGAAACAAAAGTTAAACAGAGGTTAAAGGAATAGGAGAAGAAAAACAGATGACCCCCCCCGGGAGTGTGGGGCCAAGTGGCATGAACACTAGGATCCCCTGGAAGCCAGCTCATCCATGTGCACTGGCCTTGCTGCCTTCCAGTTCCCAGGAGGGGGTCTAATAAATTTTACAAAAGAGCAAACAGCTGAAAAATGCTCATATTTAAAAATATATTAAGAGAATTTGCATGTTGTTCCCTTTTGTGTGGGGATGGCATTTATACACCCGGCGTTTCAGCAGCACTGCATCTCAGAGCACTTTACATAGCAATTAATTACACACTGGTAGTGGAGTGACTGTCTACAGGCAACCTCATCAGCCATTATCCACTCAGCAACATCCAGCATACAGCTGTGAACATTTGCATTAGCAGAAAGTTGTCTTGGCTGCCATTAGCAGGGTGCAGGAATGTCAGGGAGGATGCTAGGGGTCGGCTCACCCCCCACTCCTTCCCAAAAAGCCTTTAACAGCTACCATCACAGCTTGCATAGTCAAGCTTGTGACCCTTCCCTCATTTCACCCCAGCTCTGGACCAGGGAGATGTCATCAGCTTACAGCACACTGCAGTCCAGATCCTGCACCATAATGCCATCTTTTCCTACAACATGAAAACACTCTTGGATGGGAGACTTCTGAGATAGCAATAGAATTGCAAAAAACAAATTTGTACCAGGGATAGTTCTAGGGTACAAACTTTGTCCATAGCCTGTGCAAGTTTCTGTTTCATATCCTTGGTGCGGCTAGCCACAGCACAGCCCCTGTGCCCCAGGATTACTTTCAGAACTTCCTAGGTCTCTCCATAAATCACCCTGGAAAGACACTGCAGACCTGAATGAGCAGCTTCTGACAACTCTCATGGCCTCAATGCTATTGTGAAGTACTTTGCAATGCCAGATTCTCTCCTGAGTCCCTTTTTGCCTCTGCTTTGCCCACAACACAGCAAAACCATATGTGTCACCGACATCAGGAGATTAGAGGAAGCCTGTTGGTGATGGGCAATGGGAAGAATCCCAGCAGTGCACTGACCTTCAGAGGGGACCTGAGGACAAGAGACTGATCAGCAGTACTCACAAAGAACCTTGAGGTTTTCTTGCTAGAGCTATAACATAAACTCCCAGACTGCGTCTTTACCACCACAATGAACCATTGCAAAAATGTCCCTGGACATTAGAACTTGATTTTCTGCGTTGTAAGTTGTTAAAACACTACCTGGCATGTTTTTGGCACAGCCTAACTAGCATTTTCCCAAATGATGCCTAGACACGGCCTGGGAATAAGCACAGACTAGTGCCCATTCTCAGTAGGCAATTTGGATGCAACCCCCCTTTTTTGGAGGGTGAGAGAATTTAATAGTACAGATGCAGGATACCCTGTGCCAGCTGGCCTCTGCGCAAGAGAGCAGACCCAGCTACAGTTAATTTACAGGTATAGACGCAGCATCAGATTCCTGGACAACATCCAGCTGATGACTGCATCCTCCTTTCAATTCCACCAACCTGAAATGCAAAACAAAGCCACAATGCTTCTAATCTTTAATTGGTGCTCTGTACTGCTGAAATGTTTCTGTCTTTTGATCCTGGATAAGGTGATCTTTGAATTTCTGCAAGTTAAGGAGTGTATGAAGTCTTTGGGGTTCCTTTGAAGGGCCACAGGAGATACGATTGCAGCACAAACCACCTGGGTCTCTTTTCTTTCTATCTTGTTTTTGTTTCATGTATGCTAAAACATTCAAAACAATACTTCATTCTGCAAGACTGGCATGCTTTTCTTGCTGAGCCCACCAAGCCAGCTCTAGTCACCAGAAGACCGCAAAGAACCAACAATCAGAATCATTATTGTCATTTGGCAAATAACAAATCTTATCCAATCTGGAGATGTAAGAACAACCTACAGACCTGTGTCATGGCAGCACAGATCTCTTTCCAGTTTATGATTTATAAGAACACAAGTTGGGTGGATGGGAAAATAACTAATGGGCTTCTGAGGATAAATTTGGTCTTCTTACAAGTGCTGTCTTCAGTGTGCAAACCCAGCTCTCCAGTTGGGTGCTGGCAGCATGGGCCCATTGCCTGAATGCAGAATAGGTCTCCCTGCTCAACCCTCCTGTCTACCGACTCCACAGCCGGCATTTGCTGTCTGGGACTGCAGGACCTGTGGCACTAAAGCTGAGCAGACACAAACTCATCCCAGACCCTTTTGCAAAAAGGAGAAAGGAATCAATGTTTCAGTGACTGGAGAGGGGGGAAATTCTTCCAAGTAGCTGGTTTACAGCAAAAGCACTAAGTCTTTGGAAACAGAATAAGATAATTTCTCTGGGGTTTCCTTTATCTTGTCTTTGCTGCCAGAGCTAATTTCCTGATTTCTAACCCCTCCTTAAGATATGCACAGAGACGTTTTAATGAGCTTTGGGGAGATAGGGTGCTTATCCCACTCTTTAGGGCAGACTGGATCCCATTCTGCGCTTGCCTGCTATTAAGTTCATCTGCCTTTAATTACTCACTGGTTTCCTGTGTGACTTCCCAACTTCTTCCCCAAACACACTCCAAACCCAAAGCCCCTTCAAAAACCCTGGCAACCCACAGAAATTGCTAACTGCCATTTGAGGTTTCAGTGGTGTGACACTGTTCACAGACTTCAATACAGGCAGTGAATCAAGTCAGGAAAATGAAAAGGATTTTCCTGAAGAGATGGAGGAAATGGGAACAGTAAAGCCCACAGCTATCTGTCCTCAAATCAGATGTCCATGTAGACTTCCCCTGAGTAACCAGCCACCAAGCTTGGCTTGGCAGGACTCGGCTTGGTGGGTTCGTTTCCCATGGGCTCCTGGAACAGTTTCTGTAGCCAAAGCAATGTTTTTCACATTGGCACTATAGGAGCTTATATTACACTTGTGTATTTTCCTGCTAAAGCATTTATATGAGAATAAGCCTGTATCCCACAGCTGTAGGGAAGGGTGGTTGATCTCCTGGCCCTTACCTGATGGTGGTAGCCCTCTCCACAGTTGTCTACCAGACAGAGGATGAGAGCTGAAGCTGCATTTTCTGTGATGCACGGCCACGTACTGGGAAGCAGAGCTGCAAACCACCGGGCAATTTCACAGATTCCACTAGAGGCCATTTCAGAGAAGTCACTGGGCTTGATAATGCTGATTTACATAGTGGTAAAGCTTCCCCCCCCAGCGCGGGAATTGCCGGGTGGCGTTCTCTGGCCTGTGCAATACTGGAGGTCAGGCTGCTGATCAGAACGGTCCCATCTGGCCTGAAAATCTATAAATTCAGATCTGGATGAAATTGGGCAATTTTGGATTTGGATAAGCATTCATGAATTTAAATGAATAAATAATAATATAATAAATCATTCATCTCGCTGTCTAGCATGCAAGTCCCCTTGAAGACCTGCAGTTCAGATGCAGCCAAAGTTTGACTACCTCTGCAATTAGAGTCAATGAATTTCAAATGAGAGGGAGGGAGGGGGGAAAAAACAAGAGAAATGAAATGTTTGGGGGGAACATTTATCCAAAATTACTCCCCCGTCCCTGCAGGCCATACAAAGACTTGATGCTAACAAACTCATCCCACTGTTGGCTCAGGGTAGTGGCATCAGTGAAAGCTTCCATCTCCCACTATGTGTACTCAAGACAAGCAGAGCCCATAAACCCAGATCTGCCATGCCAATAGAAAGCTTGCTGTCCTCACAGCTAGCTTCACTGGGCTAGACTCAAGAGTCCTGATTCAATCCCAGGCAATGATGTTGGGCAAATACATTTCCTTTTGGTCAGTTATTGTTGAAAAGAGCTTTTGGTGGTGATTTATGCTGCTGCAGAAGCTGTAACAAAAGGCTCTCCTTACCAGGCTAGAGCAATGCTATGCACTGCTTAGATTCAGGATCTTTCCAGTGAGCCAGAGGTAAATTTACGGGCAATTACCACAGTGGAGAGGAGAGGAAACAACAGGCTGGGCTACGCTTATCACGAGCAACCTCCACTCCTGATCTCTCTCTACCAAGAGCTGTCTCTTCATTCCTACTGACAAGCCTTCACCAGCTACTCACTGTAGACCCAGTGCCTGGCAGTGTTTTACCTCCTTCTCCTCACCCCCCCAACCACAATATCCCCTTGAACCCCAACGAATTCTGTCCTAATTCTCCCTGGTGTGTTTCTGCCCTCCTCAAACCTTTGTATTTTATTTTCCCTGTAAACCAGCTCTTGCAGCTTTCCCCAGTTTAGCTGCTCCACTCATTTCATTAACATGCTGTTTACTTCTGCTTGTAGTTCATTAGCAACAATATTAAACAACTGGCAATTTGCCCAGGAGGCTGCTATCTCTGGGGTTGATGGCTTGTTTTATTTTCCCTCCCTGACAGAGCAGCAAAAGTGGCAGAGATGGGTGGACGTGGAAAGGCCTGAGCCATGAGCAGAGATGAGAGAGGCAGCTTGCTTGCCTTTACTAGTAAATTTCCTGCTCTGCTTTGTCTTTAAACTCCTCACTCAGGTCATCCTCTCATGGACATGATTCTGATACATTTATGTGGACCTTTCACTTGAAATAAGCCCCTGCCATCCCCTCAGCCCCTTAACATCCTTTGGTTTGGAGTCAATGAGTCCATATCTAGGACTGAATTTTAGGGCAATCTCTTTCCAGGCTCCTTGTATCACAAATCCTGCTCACTTTCCAGCTGAGAGCTCAGCCAACAAACTTATTAGTCAATTTCAGTCCATCATCTAACCTGCTCTGGCTCAAGGATTTAACTCCTTGCAGGAAAACCCACCTCCACAACTCAAGACTCTTGAGGTTTTCATATCCTTCCCTCAGGTAAATTCTTCCAAGGAACTTTGTAGAGATGCAAGAAAAGTTTAGGTTCAACTCAGGAACTCAGAAAATATTTTAGTAACCCAGACTGAGTATGAAACGAACCCAAGGCAATCTGGGAAGCAAGGATGAAACTCAGACAAGGGCAAGGGGGCTTGTTATCCTGCAATGGCTCTTCTGTTGTGAACAGAGCAGAGAACTGGCTGCAAATTTTCATTAAATATTCATCCCTTTTCTTTCTGATATGATTTTTCTTTTTTTTCTTTTTCTTTTTTTTTTGTTGTTGTTGTTGTTGGTGGTGGTGGTGGTGGTGGTGGTGGTGGTCAGGAGAAGCTAGAGGGAAGGAGGGGTGAAGGGAAATTGACACATTCAAAATCTTCCAAAATCTGGCAAAAATGTAAACAGAAAAGTCACTGGAAAATTCTAATTCAGATTATTTTTACCATCTCTAATCATTATATTTCCAGTGCTGCAACACTGGCCCCTTGGGCTGTTGGCCATCTTCTCTTTGCACACCTAGACTAAAAGTACTATCCACACAGGACTTGCAGAGACCTGCTCTTGAACCCATTCAGCCCCTATTATCACTGTAATAACTTCCAATGCTAATTCTGAGCCACCTTCAGAACATGCTCCTTCTTCACCCCTTCTTTTTTCAAGACGAGGCTGTTGCCAGTCATCACCACAAAAGGGCTGGAAAACTACATCTAGGTTCCTCACTCAACTCAAGACCAGTTGACACAAGCTTGTTTCTGCTCTAGAATTGCTATAAACATTTTCTCCTCCCCTCTGCCCACAAGGGTACTTATGGGAACTACTGGATCTCCTCTTGGCACCCAATTAGCTAGGTTAAACAAGCCAAACTCTTTAGACTCTCTCTACCTGAAGTACCATGACTCTCCTAATAACCCATGGTTCAGCAGATCCTGCCATTAGGAACTGACATGGTACATTCAAGTAAAATGCCTCCTTTCCCAATTTTGTGCAGCTGCTTCTAAATGTCCCTATTTTGTTCAAGTAGCTCTCCCCATGATGTGCTGCAATTTCAGACATGCTTGGCAATATTTTTCACTCAAAGGCCTTCTGTCAAAGGCCACTCATGTGGGGCACAGACCTTTTTTGCAGTGTTTTTGGCATTACATATGATTTTTCTTCTCCTCCACCTTGCTGCCAGCCTTTCCAACCCCTTCCTGGCCAAAGGCATCATGCACCGTTCCAGATGTGTGCTCCTGTGCCCATCACTTTGTGGACACAGACTGCTGTGTCCCCACTTTCAGAAGTTTACAGCTGAGCTGTATGACAAATAGAAGTTGAATTTGCTCTTCATGTCCACCCCTAGGCACCTAATGTCCTAACATGGCCTTTTATCTCTGCTCCCCTGACCACTTCTATTCCTTCAAATTATTCCCAAGCAAAACATCAAGATGTAATTCCCTGCTTGTCTTTTCAACCTCCCCAAACCCTTTTGTTTTATTTCCTCTGTCCAAACCAGCCCCTCCCAGTTTAACTTCACCCACACATTTCATTAACATGCTGTTTACTTCCACTTCTAGATGATTAGCAAAGATATTAAATGACTGGCAACCTGCCCAGAGAGGCCATTACCTTTGGGACTGATGACTTGGTTTATGCTTCTCTCAGAGTGGTAAGAGCAGCAGAGATGGGCAGGTCTGGAAGGTCCCAAGTCGCAGGGGCAAGATCCAGAGGAAGCCCCACATCTCGACGTGTTCACATTTTCAGTGAACTGGTGCATTGGGGCTTTCACCTCACCACCATGCAGAGTCACCATGGGCCCTGGGAAAGACCCAAGCAGTGGTCTTTTCAGTGGGGGGCAAGTGGACATGAAGAAGAGAGCTGGGAGAGATCGCTACTCTTTGTCAGTGATTTCTCTGCTCCCCAAAATGGGGGGGAAAGGAGGATGGCAACTAAACAAAAGCATACAGGACAACCTCTGGCAATGGCACAGAGTGCTCTTATCACCTGTAACAGGTGGGGAGTGATGCGATAGCATGATGCTTATAAAAGCAGTAACACTCCACATTTCCCCCTGGACCCACAAAAGGGTGGCAGGATCCCGCAGGCTGTAAGTAAGGAGGGTGTTTCAACTCTGACTGAGCTGAAATTAGTTCTTTTGACAAAATACCAACAGGGCACCAATGTCTACCTGAGAACTGGGGAGTTGGGTGAAAGCCCTTCATAGAGTCTCTCAGCCTTCACGGGTCCAAGTTTCAGCAGGACCAAAAACTATTACATACATATTGTGAAGGGCATGGTTTTACCAAGCATTCTGGTGGATCCTAGGACAAACATGGGAGCTGACACCTTGACCCCTTCCAAGCTGCAACCTGGGATCTCCGCTTGGAGGCCACTTCTCCTCCAGAGGGAAAGATGCTTTCCTTGCCAAAGCAACTCCCAGCACAGAAAATCCTCCAGAACGCAACTTACAGCTGGGCAACCTGTTTCCTGATGGTAACCTTGCTTGACTCAGCGGTCTTTGGAGCCTTTCAGCCTGCAAGATCAGTCTGGATTGTCACTGGAGTGTCTCAGAGCAATGGTTTTGATCAGCAGCTCTGAGTACAGCAGTGGTTCAGGCCAGAGCCCTTCCACACATGAATTGTCACATTTCCACCAGCCAGGCTGCTTCAGTGCAAGGAAGATACTGGCCACCCTTCCAGAAAAGCACTCTCTTCGGGGGCTTTTAGAAAAACAGATCTTACCTGCCTTTTACACTCCTTTAAAGAATGAGATGTAAAGCGATCTCTTCCCCAATGAATAAAATCACTGAATTGAGAAAGAAAATGTACCAGGTGGCGCCCACTCTTTCCCACCTTTAAAGAAAAAAAAAAAAGAAAGAAAAAAAGAAAGAAAGAAAAAAGGCTTTGAGCTGTTCTTCAAAGGCTGTCTGATTTGCTTTGAATAATATAAAATGATGATGGAGGGAAAAAAGAGAATATTAAACTCAAGGCTGTAAAAGCTCTCTGCTCAGCCTCAGCCACTGAAAAAGATCCACGTACACTTTTCATGAAATAACCACAATGATCCCTTCTTGTCTCTGTAACAGCTGGGGGATCAGCAGCAATGCAGAGCTGGGTCCAAACACTGCATGAATAACAAGAGCCAGGGTGCTTCTTCCCAGGAGATGTTTCCTCTCCCAGTTACATCCATGTGCCCCACACCTCCCTGTGGGTTTCTCCACCAGCGTCCCCAGTGTGGACCCTTCCTGGGGCAGAGCTCCCAGAGATGGGAGGGCAGATGCAGAGAAGAGAGAAAGGAGAGACACACAGAAAAAGGGGAAAATGAGCAAAAAAGTATTTTCTTCTGAGGTCCCCCGAGAAAATTAGTGCAAAGCAGGAAGGAGCTGATTGCTGTCAAGGCCTGCCAGAGCCCAGATAGTCAGCTGCAGTCCCCAGGCACAAATGTGATAATGGCCAACAAGCTAAAATCATTAACAGTAATGATTGCCTCTGAAAAGACCCCAACACCTAGGAGGAAAAACCAGTGACAGGAGAGGAAATAAAAAATAAAAATAAAAAGGGAAGGGAATTTCTCTTAGCATTTCTAGGTTTCTATAACCCTCTGATCCCCATAGATACTGCCTCACTCAGTTATGGCTCAGTCCAGCTTTCCCCAGCTGGACCCCTATGAGCATTTCTTCTCCCTTTATTTGCTGGTAGGAGAGCAGAACGAATGAGAGTGAGGGAGGAGAGGGAAATATTTGGTGAAAATAGCCATCACCTTTAGCTGGCTCTTAAGGATACTAACTGATTAAAAAAAGGGACCTTCTAGCTCTTGGCTGGATGAGCCCAGCCCACATGATAAATATCTGGATTGTCCCCATAGCCCATGGCATATGACAGAGAGGGAGGGTGAAAACTAGGTTCTCCAGCAGGCCCCTAAGATTGCTTTGGAGGCTTTGTAGGTGGTCCTGCACAAGCCCAGATCTGTCTGCCTGGAGAGCAGAAGAGGTCAAGACTCATCTCCCCTTATCAACACCAAGCTCCACCACCCAGAGAGCAGTAGATGCCATTTACCTCAATATTCTTGGATCCAGGCTAGGACATAGAGTTTGGATGGGTGCACAACCAGACAGGTAAAAAGATGGTTGAACAGCTGGTCTTAGAGTGTCACAGTGAATGAGTCATGCTCTGTGTGGAAGCCAGTGATAAATGGCATATGGCAGTTGTCTATTCTGGGACTCGTTCTGTTTCACTTCTTCAGCAATGACTTGGAGGGGGCAACAGACTTTGCAGATGATGCCAGATTAGGGTGGCCAGTCTGAGGTAAGATGAGACAAGAGAGGTTCAGGCTGGATGTAAGGAAAAACTTCTTGCCCATGAAGACAGTCAAGAATTGGAGAAGGCTGCCCAGACAGTCTATCCGTACCACAGCCTATGTCATCTCCATCCCTGGAGGTTTATAAGACCCAACCGGATAAAGCCCTGAGCAACCTGGTCCAATCTCACAGCCAATCCTGCTTTTAGCAGGAGGTTGGACTGGACATATCCTGAGTGTCACTCCCAACCTCTGTTACCTGGATTAGATGCTGATGCCTCTCCTCTTGGGTAGCCTCCTGGGTCACACAACCAGCTTCACCACTCTTGCTCTGCCAGGGCATCTCTGTCCACTCCAGCATCAAAATACTCCTGGGAATGGCTCTTTCCTACTGAGGAATTCTTCTGTGGCAACCAAAATTGGCAAGGAGGCCATAATAAGTCTGTATGCTCCTCCTGCTCTGTGTCAAACTGAAATGTCCTCAAATTAGCCCATTGTTTGCATAGTCCTCTTAAATCTTTAGCAATTCATGTACCAATCTGCAAAAGCGCAAAAAATTTCTTCTTGCTTCTCAAGTCCTTACCCTGTCCAGACCTTCTCTTTTTTCATTTTTCTCTCAAAGCAAACTCCATGTGAGAAGACCTTGGTCAATCAACTGCTGCTACAAGGAAAAGAAAATAATATTAGCTTTTAAAAGCAAAACCAACAGGCTTTGGCTCCAGTTTAATTTGTGAGAACATTTATCTGGTGCTGAGGTATGGGATTTCATGCTTTATCTTGGTACAGTCCCGTGTACCAAGAAGCTGTATCCCATCCAGGGGTAGATGTGCCTGGTGATGGGAAGAGAGAAAGTTATGAGGCTGTTCCCAAAGCATATGGCCCAGAGCACACTCTGCACAAGGCAGAGCTAATATTAGGGGGAGGGGAGCACATTCACCCTAAAAATCCCCAGTATAATGCAAGGCTACATTTACTATTGTCTCTTTGGACCCATTTGCCTTTTTGCAAACAACAATTCTCTTCAAAGCCATGGCCGACATTCAGGAAAGAGCAACGAAGTGGAGCACCAGGAGCTTTTTGCACCAGCCAGTGAGCCCATTGCTAAGCTGCTTTGTGCAGACATTGTAGAAATCACATCCCATGCTGATGCTCACCTTCTTGGGGAGCTGGCAGGGAGGACTGGGTTACTTTCCAAAGATTGTCAGGGCTCAGAAAAGCATTTAGCAAAGCCACACTGAACCAGTTTGGATGCAGTTGGAGTTTGTAAAATGGGGAACCCTTCTTCCAAAATTAATTCCTGGCTTTGGATTTGCCTCATGTAAAGAGTTTAATTTTCCAGCTCAGATAACTCTGTGCTGTTCCTTCAGTGGAGGGATAGGAAAGGTCCACAGTCTCCCTGCCCAGGACCAACAAAACCACCAATTCCCATGCTGTTCCTGGGAGGTGTTTTCCTGCAGTTCATCTGCCCCATAGAACATCTCCAAGTGTCCTTTGATTCCAGGGTCAGTCTTGTGCTGGGAAAATATTGTACCAGTAGCAACAGGAATGACCAAGTGAGAGGCCACGTGATCTGGTACAGAGAAAATGGGAACGACCTGCGGGATTTGTCCTAGCTCCTCCATGACCTGCTAAATGACTGGATCACAGCCCCTCACAGAACTTGTCAGTGCAGCACACCCCATTCAGGGCTTTCAGAAACCCTGCCAGCCCCCACAATCCACATGGCTCCCCAGTGGCCTTGGTGTAGCCCACCTCAGGTGCCCAAGCTCTCCAAACAACCACAAAGGCTAGCCCAGACCCATTCTAGGCATTTTCTGGGGACTCCACAAGGGGCTTAGGCAGCTTTTCTGCGAGGCAACCCACCTGGTGTCTTACACTGGCTTCTGGACTACTGATCAGGAGACATGCAAGTGGGTTTTAGGGTGGCACGGTGTTTTGTGGAATCTGTCCTTCCCCAGCTGGACTTTACACTGAGATCCTGGAGGCCCACTGGCAGGTTCACGACATAGGTGGAGCTTGAGCTCTGGGCCACAGGGTGTTGCTCAGGCCCCCCACATGCACTCAAACTCAATAACTTAACAGCTTTGTTTGGATATTAGGAAAATCCTACAGGAAAATGAGTTGGCACAATGCTTGAAGGAACAATCTCATGAGCTTTCCCTACTCTCACTCCACTCTGAACTCTTCTGCCCCAGAAAAGCGAGTTAGCCAGTTCTCCTCTTAAAAAGAAGTGTCCATGGACACTTCACAGATTGCCTTCAAGACATTGAGAGTCAATCATGTGCCAGATCCCTAGTTTGAAGAAAACACAAAAGGGGAAAGAAAAAGACAAAAGTAAACAGAAAACTTCTTGTATCTTGAAATGGGAACTGAAAGGTGAAGAAATCCCACACCAACAACTCTATTCAGAAATCTTGGCAAGGTTTCAGACATCAGACTTCACAGCCAAGTAACTGATGGAAGCGATAAGAATAAGAAACTGTCAGAAGTGTATATATTGCACACATCACCTTGATATCTAATTAGCTAAATGACTCAGAGTTTTCACTCAAAAGTTCACTTTTCCCAATATTCAAAAAAGCTGATTAAACTTTAAAAAAAAATATATTAACAAACAAGAGACTCCAATCAAAGTGATATGGGACAAAACTTGGTCAGAACAGCAAACATTTTGGGGCTACTATCTCCAGTTTACTTTCTCTCTTGAGATTTCTCATCCCTGATGAAAAACCTGCAATTTTGAATTTTTAAGAGTATGTCTGGGCATTTGCTCAACCTGTGAAAGCTCCGTGCCATCACTGTGGCTCTGTCCAGGCTAGGATTGATTGTGTCATTTTATAAAGCAACCTGCTGCTTACCTTCTTCTATTCCCTCACAAAACAGCTGGGAAGGCAGATATTCCCAGTACAATCACACCCAGTCTCAACATCTCAGGGCTTGTCTACACTAGGTCATTCAGTCTGAATTAAATAAGTTATAATGTAAAATGGATTAGTCAAACTACACCAGCAGCTCCTCAGACACCTTCATTTGATGTCAAAGAGGTGTCTCATCTCTTTTAGTTAATTAAAGGGGTCTTACTTCAACTTATCTTAATTCTGAGTGTTGAAACAGGGTCCTGATGCAGTTTAATTAATCCCCTTTAAAAGTGAATTTGAGTTAATTCTCCCATGGGTCTCAAAGTAGACAAGTGCCCAGACATCACTACATGGCTTAATGTTTAGCATGAGATGAAATACTTTCAAGGTGAGCTACTAAACCCTACCTGAAGATTTCGTTTTCCTTATTGCTGGATGTTGGGGGAAATGTTTTAATTCAGAAAGCAATTATGGGCAGTAGTGTCATGCTCATGGTTTGATTGTAGGCTTGATGATGAAGTGGAAAGGTCACAGCTCTTGGATTCAAGTGGTAGGATGATACTCCCACCTGCCCCATAAGTTTACAGCTCTAACAAACACCGAAAAAAGCTTTGCAGTGTGATCATAAAAGCAAAAACAAGACCTCAACTGTATTGGTATTTTTCTAAATCACACATTCTTTTCATACTTGTGGTTGGCAATGTAACACACAATAACATCTGCAAAACACTAAGTACTAGCTGAACAGACCAAATGCTTAGGAAGGCAGCCAGAAAAATGTTCATAGCAAAATTTACCAGCCCTTAAATTTAATTACAAATCCAGAACTAAAACTCTGTTCAATGAAAATTTCACTGTAGTGGGTATAGTAAAGATGGGCCTGAGCCAAAAGGTAGCAAAGAAGCAAATCCAGCCCTTGGGAGCCTGGACGTTGCTCTGAAGTTCACAAATGTGTAACAAGACTGAAAAACCCGGACTTGACCACCGCCCAGTTTGGAGAACTCAAAAGGTCTGTCAGTCCTGGACCTCCTTCGCTGAATAAACCTGACTTGCTTTTGCATGAAGAGGTGCCACAGCATGAGAAATTCAGATGAGACTCATCAGCTTTGGCTGCATTTCACATCATCTCTCTGCTTTCCAGAAGAATCAGTTAAATAGCAAAAACTCTTCTCTCACCCAAATTCATGAAAACCACATCCATAAGTCACGCTGGTTGACATGGGTCTGTACCATAATATATTGACTCACCTTTAACTTGGATGGGAAAAGTGTTAATTTTTGTATGCCTGATGGAGGCGAATAGGCATCCCAGCTTTGCCTGTGTTTGGCCACCAAGGGTGGCCAAAGAGCACTTTCAGAGCTGAGGGACCCACTGCAAACCCAGGTGCACTATCAGCACCACCCTTCCCTCCCACACATGCCACCCCCAGCTCTGATGGGGATTGCCAGGGCCACTGCAAATTTAAAATTCGGCAGCATCACACACACAGAGTAGGCTGACAAGTGAGATCTGGCACATACCAACAAATCCACACTGACAAACATTTTTGAACCAGTCCTTGCCAACAATAATCTGACTTTTTTTGGCTCTTTCTTTTTCTGTCTTTCCAGTTCATGCCCACCTCCCCCCCCACTAGCCAAATCCACAATGCCTTCAGTGACTTTAAGGAGAAGACTCTTTCTTTTTCCTTTTTTTTTGGTTATTTCTCACGCTACCAGATCTTATGGGGGTTTGAATGCCCAGTGTTTCTGTTCAGGGAAATTAAAACAAGAAAATGAAAAATCAGGGACAGGCCTCTCTACCCATGGCAGCCAGTGAGCCTCAGCTGTAGATAACACCAGGTGCTGGGTCACGTTCAGTCCTGTTGTGGAGAAATTGTCTAGCAGAATAGATGGTCTTGTAGCTCTGCAAGACTGTCTACATTTATTAAGTGAAATCACTGCTTGTTTTCTGCAGCATTAAAAGTGAGCTGGAGTACAATATATTTACTGATCACTACTAAACAGACCCTGGACCTTCCTCCAGCTCCCCCTCTCTTGTTTATTCAAGCAGAACCCAGAGCACACACAGGCACCTGCATCCCCAGGATGGGCTCTCCCCTGTCCACAGAGGAGGGGACCCAAAACTGTCACCCAAACCTCTGTGGTTCATCTCTCAGCAGTGGTGGACTTCCACATACAGGGACTTGGGACATGGAATCACAATGCAGGAGAGGGAGAGATGAGCTGGCGATGGGACTGCTGGGCAGGCAGGACCCATCTGCTAGAACTGGCAAGGAGGAGGCAATGGGTATTAGACCCCTGGGATTAAAAGGAGAAGCACAAATGAGGAGGAACCAGCAGAGAGGCTAATGGAGGTATCTCCACAACTTTCCCTGGGCTGGTTATCAGGAGCAAGAGCAGGGCTGGACTGAGCCAGCAGCAGAAACAGGTGCCAGGAAGGACACCCAGCATTGCACAGGGTGGAGGGGACAGAGCAGAGAAGCCCAGGTCCAGGCACAGCTCGTAAGGCAGTGATTCCCACTTTGTTACTGTTCCCTGATGCCCTGGGGACCCATGGCAGAGAAATGAGCCCCTGGATTTATCCCCCTTTTCCAATTAGCCTCGTTCCCCCTCCTCCTCTCCCTCCACCCTGCTGGAATCAATCCTCGTCTTGGCATTTTAAAGGGCAATGTGCACGTTTTATGGCCATCCCCTATAAAACCATTCTACATGATAACACATCCAGCCCTTTATTAGGGACGTTTGGCAAGTTTATTGGCCAGACATTTTTCTGCGCTGACAGATGAGGTCCTGCCATCACTTCTGCGAGCACGTGGGACCCTCTCCCATCCCTTCCTCCCCTCTCCCTTGTCCAGCCATGTGGTGCGGGCAGCCCACGGCCATCCTCTGTGGACTGCCAGCCCCATCCCTGGGCAGCTGAAGTCCTCGGGTGTCCTACATCTCACCTGCAGCCAGGTGAGGTGCAGCAGCAGGGCCATTCCCCCGCCCCTCAGCAGAGAACCAGCAGCATTTCATTACCCCCTGCTGCAGCCACATCCACCAAAGGCCCATTAACTCTTTAGAGCCAGGGAAGTGCTCTTGTCTCCATGCACAGGCACCCTGGGGGGCAGATTTTCACTTCCCGGAAGGATGGCTCTGCACAACTCCTCATCTCTCTATGGCTTGGCTGTGCCTTGGGGAGCTGGCGGGCTTTTACATATCTTGGTGGGGTAATTGCTCTCATTAGATAGAAGGGAACCCACTGGCATTTGCCATTTTGCGCGCTGTGATGCTTTGCCTCACTCAACCCTGGTCCCAAGATCACCACAAACATGAGACCCCATTCCTGCAGCACCCCGTGACGAGACGAAGTGGGCTGGGACACAAGTGCTTAGCAGATGTTTACACGGGGCAGAGGGGCTCCGCTTTCCAAGAAAGCCACAACCGCGCTGCCAAAGCAGATTTGTCTCAGACCTCCGACGCTGGCATCGCCAAGGCTGCCTCTGTGCCCAGCTCCTCCTCCAGCTGTCCATAAGGACCCCTGTGAAGCCAGGAGGACTTGATGTAAATCCAGCTGTGGCTTTTATTGTCTTGAGTTCACAGCCATCCATGTGCGTAATGGTGAGTGGCAGGGCCAGCAGAGGTTTAATGAAGGGTCAAGGATTAACAAGAGACCAAAATTTATCTAAGTGCTTACCTGGCACCTCCTCACTGCACTTCAGGGGCGCTGGTGGCTGCTGAGGGATCTGCTCCCCACGCACCATCATAGCAGGGGTGGATGAGGTCCCTGGGAAAAGGCTGCGGTGGGTGCCCGAGGTCAGGAATGGGAGGGTGACTCCAGGCTGGGAAGCAAACCTCTGGCTCGGGTCCCGCTCCAGCGAGGCAGTGGTTCAGCAGCCGCCCTCCCAGGTCATGGCAGATGGTCCGCGTCACCTTTCGGGTGTTTCGATTGCACGTTGCACAGTAAAACAGAGGTGAATATAAGGCTGCGTTGTAATTCCTACCCTGCAGGGAGCTTTCCACCCAGCTATCGGTTCTGCTTGCTGATCTTGACCCGTTGTCGCTCGTTTAACTCTCAGCTGTGCACTGGGAGCAGCAGTGGGCTCCCTGCGCTTTCCAGCCCCCTGCCCACTGTTGGTTCACATGTCACATTCCCAGGCTGTGTTATTCTTAAGTACTGTAAATCTCTCACTATTATTCTCCTGCTTGATATAATGAGCTGTGTCATTTTGAAAGGAAATACATAACAGTGTATTAAAGAAATCATGGATCTCCTCATTCATGTTTAAAACAAATTTATTACAATGTAAGAAACCCTGAATAGCATGAATCTATTACAATGATTTAAGGCTCCTGGCACTTGAGTTAAAAATGTCTCTCAATAAATAACTTTCCCTTGAAAACACAGCAAATTAATATAGTTTACCATTTCCAAAGTTATGTAAATCCAAGATGCTTAAATCAACAGTATGCTGGATAAGATTACTGTTGCTCTGCCAGAGCCTGGTATCGCAGCTCAGAAGTATGGAAAAAGTAGTGAAAAATGGATGGCTTTTTTTTTTGTGTCACCTTTCTCTCCCTTCCACCACCCTAGGCTATGTCTGTTCTGTGAAAGTCAGACTAATGTGAAATGGATGAAAACAGCTGTGGCCTTTGCACACAGGTATCATTAAAACAGAGCGGCTACTCTGCCATCAGACTCAACAAACACCGCTCTGATATTTCCCCAAAGCGCCTCTAACAGCACCGCCCCGTTGCTTTTGGTAGCAGTGTTTTAATTTGACTGCAAACCCAGGAACCAAGACATCTCTAGCTTGGCTGCCTCCGACTCCGCTGCGGTCTCTCAAGTTCAGAGCAAACCTGGGGCTCTCTCCTCTGCAGCACTGGGGAGCATGCGAGACAGCCGTGGTCTCAGTCTGGGTTTTAAATAACCCTCATCATAAGGCTGCTGTGTATTCAGACGGGCCACCTTCCCTCTTCTCAGGGGTCTCCAACTCAGGAAAACCAGAATGCAATGGCTGCTCATGTTTGGTAGCATATGTGTAAAAATATTTATTTAGCGGGTTTGTGCAAAACTATAGGGGAACTATATGCAAGAAAAAACCATGCACAAACACCCACCCACACGCAGGTGCAGGAATCCCCGTGGGTGAGGCAGCGAGTTGGGCCATGTCAAGGGGAGAGCCTGCCTGTCCCCCAGGGCTGGATCCCCCTGTACTGTAGGGGCAGTAGGAAGGGAAACGAAACCCCCACGCATGGCCATAGCCATCAGTGGGACCGGCAGGGTTTTGGCTGACACAGAGCTCACCCCAAGAGCTGTCCATGGAGCTCAGCAGCTCTCGGGGACAACAGCCTATGCACACCAGTGCGTACTGGAAAGCAGCGGTTTTGCTCAGCTGCATGCACAGAGAAGCAGCTTGAGAGAAGAGAAGGCATCTTGCAGAGAAGGCATCTCACACTTGCTCCCTCTCCATGAACCTTCCCACTTGGCAGGTCACAGTGCGGGCAGCAAGAAGGGCTCAGCACCACCGTTTGAACAACCTGGGAGCCCTTCCCAATCAGCCCTGCTCTCAGCAAAGTCTTCAATGGCTTTTTATTTTATGAAGGTCTATTTTTTCTCCCTTTACTGTCAGTATGTCAGGTTTTTTCCACAACGTGGCTGATGACTATTTTTTTAAACAAAGTACAGTACCAGTGACATTCTGACAGTGTCAATACAGCCAGAGTACACCCACCTGAGCTTTTCAACATGGGAAGTTACATCTGTTAAGAGTCAGACTGACAGCCTTGGTAAATTCAAGTCCTCTGTACAGCAGATGACGAGAAGTTATTAGAAACAGACAAGGCTTTCAGGTCACCCAGTCCATCTCCCACCCCACCTTTTAATTGTCTCTCTCACCCAAGCTATAAATATCTGACTCTTCTCATCTTGTTTCCTCATTATGTCAATTCTAGCAGTCCCTGATCATTTTTATTACTCCTCACTGAAATCCCTCCAATCTGCCAGTAAACTCTCTGGTAATGAGATCCCTGTGCTGAAGGCACTAGTGCAAATAGAGGGGCACCAGACCTACTGACAAGGAGCCATTTCCACTGCAATTTGGAGATGTCATCGCCTCCTCACCTGCAGCTCAAAAGTCTTCTCGTCTGTTTCTGTTACTATCAGATATCATCGCCTCGTGCTTTGTTCACTCTTCCCCTTTTGAAGATTTCTGCTGTCTGGGTCTCCCCCATCCCATCAAGCATGTGTCTTTCAGATTGTTTTCAAGGTGGCTGAGTTCACAGATGCTGAACCCCGAGGTACATGCTCTATCCCAAATTGAATTCTGCTATCTTTTTTTTCCCTGCTTGGTATTTCTAATTCACATTATTTCTTCCTCCTCAACTCTTCTAAATTCTAGCAGGGTCTCCCAGTTTCACTCACAGACTTTCTGCTTCCAAGAAACAGAGTCATGATGTGACATGCAACGAGACCAAGTACCCAGCCCAACAACTCCAAACAAGCCTCCTGAAAGCATCAAAAGGGAAATATTGTGTAGAATGAGGCCACACTGTCAACACCGACAGCAACAGCACTTGGAATTGGGCATTCTGCTCTAGTGTAAACCCTTCAAGATGCATAAATGCTGGAGAAAGTTCAGAAACAAGCCCCACAGATCATCCAGGTGCTAGAAAACAGACATCAGGACACAAGGCATAAAGGACCCCATCTTGCCAAAGAGAAGGCTGAACCAGGAGTTTATCACTGTGTATGGGGTACTTACTGTCTGACAACAGGGGAACTTTGCAATCCTGCTTCTGAAGGCACAACTAAGTCCAGCAGCTGGAAATTAAAGTTGGACAAACTCAAACTCAAACTAAGGCAGTTGCATAGCAGCAACGATAATTAAATACTGGAAGATTCTGACAAGGTGCTTTCAAAATCTCAATGCAATGCCCTTGCAGTCAGCTCTAGCCTGAGAAAGAAACAGCTATTGTGTCTGTGAATTCATCTTGTCCTTTCCATCCTTACAAGGTCTAGCAGAGGGGAGGAGTTCTTCTCACATTGTCCTTAATGCTCACAACATCGACACTGTGTTTGGACAATGGCTTTAATCAAATCCACACTTCCAGATTTTAAGGCAGTTGCCAGTAAGCAACTAGGAAAAATAACTTTTTCCAGTTTTTCACTTTCCTCCTGTCTGCAGACAGGAGACCAGAAGGAATGAACTTACACCCTATGACTGGTTATTGAATGCTATGAGTGAATAAAGTGTTTTTTTCCACATACTCAGAATGACTCCTGAATTAAGGAAACTAGAAATTTATGGCTCTTGCTGTAGCTTGTGGATTAGTTTGTCTGCTGGGACTGTCTGGGCATCTCTCACCTCACATATGTCAGGGCCTCTCACCTGTCGGTGACATCCAAGTTTCTCCAGTTTAGTTCCCCAGTGCCTGAAATGATCCCTTCAAGCTTCAAATTATACAAAGTCTGAGAACTTCGGATCCTGTTAGATGGGAATGACTGGACAATATGCTTCTGCTCTAACAGCTTACAGATCACAGAGAAATTGTTGGTGGATATGTCCAGCACCTTCTGCTGTGGGCACTAAGGTAAGTCACAGACCCTCAGAGATGTGGTAGTAAACACACTTCACCAGCAGAACCCAAAGCATGCTGCGGAGGAAGGCAAAGTGGCCTTCCCACAGCTGGGAATCAAATCCAGTTCCACCACAGCCCCATCCTCTTGCAGGGATCTTGGGATGCAGAAGCATCCCCTGTAAACAACTGTGGGAGCTATCAAGCACCAACACTGACCAGGCCAAGTTGGGTTTCTTGATCATTTTTAGCTGACTTCTGCTGCCAAACACTCTCCCCAAGCATCACAGTGAAAGCTTTGCTACAACCATGCCAAAGATGCTCAAGGTAGCCTGTTCTCTCACAGCTACATGGAGCCACAATACTGTAAAAGGTTTATTGTCATTGTGAGCAGATAAGCCTTCAAGAGATGCAGGGAGCAGCTATGGATCGGGAGGGGCATTTTTCAGAGGAGAGCCACCCAGTCAGAGCAGACTTCTCTGCTTCTGCTGGTTTAAATCACCTCATTCAATATTCTGTGTTGTCTTATGTAGCATACAGTTATGTAAATTTATAAATCATACACTAATTAGCACACAATTTCATAAATTTAGTAACAGTGAAAAAGGAGGTTTCTAACTAATGAGGCTGTGCTCTCTCCCCCTCCGATGGTACAAATTCAAACACCACCTGGAGGTCGTATTTCAGAAAATCTCTGCTGCAACTTTTAGAGTTTAACCCCAGGGCTCTTGTGCGCTTTCAAGGGATATCTTTAGATATCTCAGGGTCAATCTCTCTCAAGCACAGCTAAGCCCTTTCCACTCCTTTCTTAACACCAAACCTCCACAGCTCATTGGATCACTGCAAATTTTGTTTTGCTTGTTTCTCTCTTATTCATATTCTTTCTATATCCAGTCTCACATTCTTCTGTCATCTAAGTCCACACCACCATCCCTTGCTAGCAATTAAATTCAGTCTGTGCCAGAGTTATACCTGGGTTCCACCCTATTACCCTCCTTGTGCTCTGGCCTCCCTGTCCAGCTACTGTAAAGGGAAGCAGCTGAAGTTAGGTCATTTCCCTCTTTCCCTCATTTGCCAGGTATCCTTTGGACAGTAGCTCCCCAAATTCAGGAACATGATCTGGAAAAGGAGTGGGGATACACAAACCTCCTATGGGAACCGGTGCTTGAAGACATTTCTCACTCCAGGATATAAGCACAAAATTCTCCTTCATCAACTTACCATAACAACTTGTCTCTACTGTCTGGCTCATCTCCACTCAACCTATACTTTCTGTCATCCTTTGGTACAGTACTCTGCCTTGCATCCTTGTCCTTTCTTGCTTTTACCTCCACTCTTTCTTCCTCACTCTTTAATTCCACTTTTTTGTCCCAAAGCATGGTGCTAGCTCTTGCCTTCTCTTCTCTTTTGTATTCTGAGACCTCTCCCCCACTTCATGCTCCAGAAGAGATCTTGTTCCTTCTGAGACCTCTCCCCCACTTCATGCTCCAGAAGAGATCTTGTTCCTTCTCACAGCAAAACCCATGTCCTGGTGAGGAAGAGAAGGCTTAGAACGCATTTGTCTGTCTTAGCAAACTGGAGATTCACAATATATATGACATGATGATGTAGAAAGTGGAACATATTGTCAATGGCAGAATTGACATCTGAGCTGGACAAAACAAACCAGAAAACAAATCAAATCAAAGTCTGGAAGAAAAAATGAAACCCCCAGATAATTTATTAGATTAAGACTTCACATACATATATAAATATATGCTCAAGATGGGATTCAACAGTGAGACTTGAGAGGCTAGAAGTGGAAAGGGTGTGATTGGATTGCTATAGGTCCACAGTGTGCAAGGTGCACAAAAGCAATGGCTACACATGGCAAGTGTGTGTGTATGAGCCATTCAGGAAGAACACAAAGTGAAGGCATGCGTGGGAGCCTTAGCAGAAGTCATGTCACTCCACAAAGCCTCATGTAAAACACAGCCCGATGTGTAGCTGAAGCATATTAACTGGGAACACTCTGGACAAACAATCTATGGCTGGATTAACTCCCCAGTGGCAGCTTCCTAATATAGGAGTTTAAACTTAAAAGGACACTGTCAAGTGATTGCTTTTGCTAGTTTAATTTTTGCATTTCCTCTACTGTTTTAGCAGATGGAAAACAATTCCCCTCCCAGTCCCAGCTACTGATTTTGTCCTTTCCTATTTGACAATCATTGATTTTTTTTTTCTAAGGCTATAAATGTTTTAATAACTTCAACTTTGTAGTGCCTCATGGCAAAATATCTTTGCTTGCGCTGACTGCTAAACACTATTCCTAATGTACTGCTAATAACTAGAGCAAGAGCCAGCATTATAAAAAATGATTTTTCACAGGGTCTACCAAATTAATAGCTTTTGTTCCTTTGTACACATCTCACAGACAATTAAAACATGCAGATCTTCACCCATTAGACATTTCAACCATCTTAATTCTAGAAATCTTTGCTTCATAAAGGTATGCCTCCCATCTAGCTCTGACTGATAGACAGCAGCTTGAGTGTAGAGTCCACAACCCTGACAATGTCCTTTTAAAAAGAGCTACTACCAAAATATAGATTCAAGTTAAAAGTCACCATCAGAATTAGAATTGTTAATGGGCAAAATGGATCATAAGGAATCCTAAAGCAGTTAAATATTGGCACCCACAAAGAACCAAAGAACAGAATGCTCCCACGTAGTGTTCTCAACTGGGTACACAAAGGCACCTTTCAAGAGATATACATGTATTTTTTGCTGCTTCAAAAGGTCAGTTAGCACTTATTAGAAAAGGCAATTAAAGTTTCACTCAAACTGGAAAAGAGAAGAGAAGCAATTGGACTGAAATCAGAGAACTGTTTCTTTATAAATGCCAAACCTTCAAAAAAGAAACCAACAAAAATAAAAAACACCACAAACCAACCCCAAAACCCAAGATCTATGTGATAGTAATTTCTTCACGGTTTTCCACAGTTTTCCTGCTGCTCCTTGTACATTTTTCTCTTCTTTGCCCTCCTTTTCCTTGCCCTCTTAAAGAAGCAGACTACTCAGCCAGCAGAACAAGAAAACCAATTTCCCCACCTGCTATACTTGGGTCAGGGCACTGAATATATTTTTGCGGCTTTAAGCATAAAACTGTGCCTTGGCAGGCTCAGGGAGTAGCACAAGAGGGACACTCAACAGCAGATGGACATATTCAAAAGAACTGTGATACTTCACTGACAGCAGGACAGACCAAGCAGGGCCTTTCCACAGCAGTCATTTTCTTGTCCAGTAATGCTGCTTCCCTCCTTTAAAATCCCCCAAGCAGCTTTTAAAATTCAGCTGGGATACACAAAAAGGATATCATCTAATTTGTGATTAAGACTGGGCCTGAATGAAGCAGCTCAGAGTAACCTGAGGTTCATTGTCCCCTTCATTCTCCTTTCATTTCTTTGCTATAGGAGCATGGTGCTGCCCCTGCCTGGGGCGCGTGCTAGATATCCTTGACCGATGCTCTCATCAGAGATGTATGCAGGCCTTACTGCCAAGCCTTGCTAGCTCCTTGCAGAGCACCAAACCTTGCACAGGAGTGATCATGTGGGAGGCAGGCAGCAGTGATACCCCAAGGATTGGTACAGCAACTCGCTGCCATTAAGATAAGCAGGGCTGCCTAAAGAGACTGTCAGAAAAGCTGTAGTAGCCCACGAAGTGGTGTTTGGGAGCAAATGGCCTAGAACTTGCCTGTACTGGCTCAATTCTACCTTTCCCTCACTGCAATTCTACTGTAC
This sequence comes from Buteo buteo, assembly GCF_964188355.1. Classification (NCBI taxonomy): domain Eukaryota; kingdom Metazoa; phylum Chordata; class Aves; order Accipitriformes; family Accipitridae; genus Buteo; species Buteo buteo. The sequence goes on from NC_134204.1 coordinate 9,480,827, forward strand.
AAAATGAGTATTTTAGCCTCATATTTCTAGGAACACATGCCAGTGGCTACTGTTACAATAAAATATGAACACTGCATTGTGGAGAAAATGACCATTAATCCTGTAATCTGCAGTCATTTTTACCAATTTGGCACATTTCTTTAAATAACCAAGTACATGCAGTAGATGGAAGTGCATTTAAATAAACTGAAATAGATACAGCATGAATAATTAAAGCCGGCAGGGAAATGTGCATTGTGAGCCTGTAGTGGAAATAATTACTGATTTGTCTTATTTACAATGGAGCCTGGATACAGGACCAAAAAGTGCAAGTTAGTGAAAATGTCTTAAGACTGTTCTTATACTACTATATATTTCATCTTGAAAAGTACATAGAATAGATTTTGGACCACTACAGTGTCTGTGTTCTGCTATTTCAGGGTTAGGTTACCCAGCACATAACCTGTCAAATAGCACTGATTTAGAGGTTCAATGGATTCCTAGTACAAACGGATTCAAATGGATGCCTAGTACATCAACCTTCAACATCGTCTATTAATGTTATTAGACACTGTATAGTTGACCTTAGGACATAGCCCCTAAAAACCCAGCATGTTAAATATCAGAATGTTGAAGGAAAAAGTAGAACATAAAATCACTGATAAAAGTACTAAAGTGCCTGTACATTTATAATATGCCAGGTTTTAAACAGACTTGTTTAATTAGAAAATAATCTACTTTGAATGTGGTGGTTCTTGAACGTTGGGTAGTTCTTGCAAACTGCTTTAGAGCTAAAAATCGATAATGAAATATACGTCTGATATGAGGCTGGCAAAACTGTGACTTCAATCTATTAGAAAATGTTGTAGATCAAAAAAAATAATTCTATTTTAGAATGATTACTTGGCACATGAAAAGTTTAGAAAATGAAGTTAATGCCTTCTGATTGGTCTACCCCAACAACGTTCTTGCACCATGATTACTAAATCCAGAATGAAACTGGATGCTAATTGGCTGTGCTTTAGAAGAGGGAAGACAAGCAGGTGTCACTCAAATAATTTAAAAATGGTACTTTAACACAAACAAATCAACAATAAAAAGGTCCTAAAAATTCTACAAAAGGGCTGTAGACCAATGAGGCATGTCAAATGAAGAAAATCTCTTCGAGGAGCCGGCTCTCCTCCAGCTCATCTGCTCTGCTTCTGGAGCTACAAGGGGTCTGGTACCAAGAGGACGGCCTGTGGCTCACATGACGAGGCATGTGCATTTTGTTTCTGTCACAAGATTCTCTGCAGAGGTGTCCTGGGGCAGATATTGGACTCATAGCTTCAACCAGATCAAGAAGACAGGCTTTGTACCTACAGAAACACACAAAGAAAACAGAGCACCATTAAGCATCACAGCATCAAGCAGGAATTGAATTCAGTCTTCCTGCCTTCATAAGTCACACTCGACCTAGACTTATCTGATGGGGGCCACCAGCACAGAATGAATTTTTGCTGCATGGGTTCCTATGAGGAATACCAAGACAAAGGTAGTGAAAAAGAGGTGAGCAAAACATGGGTGCTCAGGTTATTTTAAGCTGTTTCATCAGCTTTTCCATTTGAGGTGTGTAATGTCTTAGTCACACTCCGGATACTGAGGACAGACTTCAGAGATATGGCAGCCAAATATACCAAACAGGTACCTGGCAGGCCCACACAGGTAATGGTAAAGTGACTTATACACATGCTGTGCTTTTTTGAATAGACCTCTACACTTGATTTAGTTTCCCAGGGATTTGAAAACAGCAGGAGACTTTATTATTATTGTTGCCACAAACTACACGTGCTTCCTGTAAATTTCTATGCACTATATGGAGTCTGGCTGGTGGAAGCACTGAAGGAATATAATCTAAGCAAAGCAATACAAAATCAACACTTGAGGCACCACTAGAAGAAGCAAAGGTGCTAAACATTACTCAGGCTGTCCTTTAAGTGTGAGTACAGATTTGGGGGAAGGTTGCAAGCCAGTGTTAGCTAGTAACACACACTGAATAATGGCAGTTACTTCAGACAGAGACTTCCTATTAATATTAACACAAGACAAGACCTGATCTAAATACCAGCACAGGACTGTCATTACAGTATATACTCTCCTGTCCAATTTTAAATGTCTTAAACAATACCATTTCCACTGCTTCCCCTGGGAGGCTCTTCTCCAGTCTAAGAGATATCACTCAAGAGTTTTACCCAAAAAGACCCCTTTGTTCCATCCTGTTGTTAGCACCAACCTGCCTGATGCTCCCAACACTGAAATAATTCACACATTCAATGACTTACATGCACAGAACATTATTCACAGCACCCAACCTAAAGTATCACCATAGCTCTTTGGTTTCCATAGGGTCCCTGTCTCGTAAGCAGGAGGAGTTAATCCATAGCATGAGGAAACATCTCAAGCTTTTTCCTGCTTTGAGTCCTGGTGGAAAAGCCTCTGTTTTTACATTCAGGACAGTGGGAGCTTAGGAAGACTAAGCAACTAAGTCAGTCAGCTGGGGCAGGTTCCTCAACTCAGATGGGATGAAAAATTCTTAAGTACAAGTATTCACAACAGTTTACTGATGTGAAAGATTAGCAGTGGCCAATGTATCGTGCAGAGGCAGACTACCACTTGTGCCATCCAATAGCATCAAGCAGCTGCAGCATGAGATAAAAAGACTTCCTTCCCTAAACCAGCAACACCATGCAAAATATCCTTCATTAGCTCCAGCAAAAAGTGTTATGTCCTAACCAGAAAACCACCATCAGAAAACTGACCATGACAAGGTAACTCATAGTTATGTCTGAGACACAGAAATACTTCCTCAGCTCAAAGGAGTTAACTGTGGTACTGATGTGTTAATACTGATGTTAATGGCAACCATTGGAGTTATGCTATGACTGCTTGGAAAAGTCAGCTCTTTCATTTCCTTCAATTTTTATTGTTTCTTCTGATCTGATGGTTGCCATCATTTCTAAAACAGTCTGACTTGACATTACTGCCTCACGGGGCTCTCTCCTCTATTTGACTGTCTATAGATTGTTTTATTTTCCTTCGGATGTACTAGCTTGCATTTCACCCATTCAGAAACCCATTTTTCAAATTTCTTTTTCACATTTTAAGCTTGTCTACATGTCTTACTATTATCTGTCTGTTTAAATCACCCCTAATAGCCAAAAATGAGTGACTCAAAACAAAAAATACAGCTTTAGTTTTGTTTCAGTTGGACCATGTAAGTGCCTAAGCCTACACAAATATGATGCCTTACAGTTACCCTAACCAAAAATTTCAGAAGGACACTGGGGTTTTGGGTAGCCAAGCAAGACCATTTTAGAGGGGTTTGTTGTTTGTATTGGCATTCAGAAAGTACCCTCTAACAACTGAGACTCCTTAAAGATATATCCAACGTAAGATGGAATAAGCCACACTGATAGTGAGAACTAGCACATAGCTATATTAGACTTCTCACGTAGAGAAAGTTTTAGACTAGACTCTATATAGATATACACAGATACTTTGAACCCCAATGAAACCCAGTTAACACATACAGTGTTTTCATTAGCCACACCTAAAACTTCTTTTTAGATTAATCTAGTCTAGCATACAAATGCTTATCTCCTCTGACTGTAGTGCTATCAAAAAATTTCAATTTCTCCAGCAGCCACATTCAATCACAGATTACGTAGGGGGAAACCAAACCAGCCAGTGCATTTACAGCAAATGTGCAGGCCCTAGATTTCAGCTGTAGCTTCGAGTTCATTTCTTCTGCAAGTTTATCTAAGTTTTACAGCATTTCTCCTATCAGGAAGGCTAAATGATTTGGCAGATTACAAGTGCAGCAAATAGCAAAGATTATGTAAAAGACCAGGTGTTGTAAATCAGTCTATTTGACACTACAGTTATATATGCAATAAAGTGAATGAACTCTGCTAACAGAGCACTATCTGATAAAAAGAATGCTGCTTGCGGGTATTTAGTGTTTAATCCCATGATAATGGTTTGCCCTGGTTTGTCTAGGCAACATCAGACAGCATCTGGCTGGAGGCAACAGAGTAGACCTAGAATGGTTTGAAACTCGTAAAGACAATTTTCTCACCATTTATTTGTATCCAAATATTTAAAGAGACACAGTCAGAATGCTCAAATCCTGAAACGCAACTTTCTCTAAAACTAGGGTATGTATTCCTTGCACAATCTGAATAAATGCATAAGTAAAAACAGGCTTCAGTAGTAGTAGTAGTAGTAGTAGTAGTAGTAATATGACACTTAATGGCTTCAGTGAAGTCAAAGCTGCAGGATCAGACACCCAAGAGTCAGAACATTTCAAACAGGAAAACTGATCTGGCAAACTTGGCTTGTGAATACTGAACGTTCTTTTAATGCAAATTAACAGCCAAGGGTGCCTTCATATTGTTCATGCTTCCCAAGGAGAAAAAAATCCCAAATGTTCTGCAGAAGTGCCAGCACTGTACACTAAGCCATATACAGAAATTCTTCATGTATAGATGTTCAACCAAGCAATCAAACGTCTCATCAGTGCTAGATGCTTACACACATTTTTTTTGATGGGTTTTGCCCTCTCAACAGAAGGAAAATGAGGTGGACAACTGTCCCTTTATGGATAGTGATAATTCAGTCTGTCTTCACCTTTTTGGTATATTTGCCAATGTGCTGGAAAGTCAATGAGCACCTCTGCAACAGACTGTAAAACAATCTCTTTTCTAAGCCTGGTTTTGACACTTCCCCCATGTATATTTTTTCATCTAACTTTCATGAGCTTGAAAGTCTGCATGTTTCATCATGGAAGAAGAAAATTTGTAAAGTCTACAAGATTGAATTAGCAGTCTAACTATGTAGACAGCTAAAGTTTGGTGAAAGTAACCTTATCATAAAGTCTCCAAAAATTCCATCAGGAGAGGGAACACAAAGAATTAGTGTACAAAGCATGAGGAAGGCAGGGCCATGCTCAAGAGGACAGAGATGGGAGTAGAGAGAACAGACCAAGTAAGCTTTGAAGCTCTTCTTTCAATGAAGAAATTTGACCTTTGCTTTTAATGTAGAAGGTAAAACTCAAAATATGGCTCACAGAGCAGCATGGAGATGTCCAAACTACCTGAGAAGTAGGTACCACCAGGTTCAAGCCAGTATAGCTGGGTCAGTGCAGAACTGTGACCTAGGCAGCTAAATCCATCCTGGTCGGGCATTGCACAGAGCTGTCACAGTATTCCCTTAATCTCCTCCGTACAATTAACACAGATTACTGGAAAATTGGCTCCTAAGCCACTAAAGAGCTTTTGGAAATTTTATTACAAACTTTCAGCATTGGCTCTGTCGTGGTTTAAGGTCAGCCGGCAACAGAGCACTATGAAGCCGCTAGCTCACTCCTACCTGTCCCTGGTGGGGCAGGGAGGAGAAAATACAACAAAAACCTCGTGGGCTGAGACAAGGACAGGGAGGGATCACTTACCAATTATGGTCACGGGCAAAAAACAGACTTAACTTGGGGAAAAAACAAATCAATTTAATTTACTACTCATGAAAATAAAACAAGGATAATAGGAAGTAAACCCAAACCTTAGAACACCTTCCCCCCACCCCTCCCTCCTTTCCCCGCTCAACTCCACTCCCAATTTATCTCCCTTCTCCCCACCAGCTTTGCAGGGGGACGAGGAATGGAGGTTGGGGTCAGTTCATCACACCTTGTCTCTGCCGCTCCATCCTCCTCAGGGGGAGGGCTCCTCACCCGTCCCCTGCGCCAGCATGGGGTCCCTCCCATGGGAAACAGTTCTCCACGAACTTCTCCAGTGTGAGTTCTTCCCATGGGCTGCAGTTCTTCACGAACTGCTCCAGCGTGGGTCCCTTCCACAGGCTGCAGGCCTTCAGGCACAGACTGCTCCAGCGCAGGATTTCCCATGGAGTTCTGGCCATCTTGGGGGCCATCCCCCTGCTCCAGCGTGGGCTCCTCTCTCCCCAGGCTGCAGGTGGGCATCTGCCTCCCCGCTCCCCTCCGTGGGCTGGGGGGGGACAGCCTGCCGTCTGCTCTCACCACGGGCTGCGGGGGCATCCCCTCCTCCCCTCCTTCCTCACTGACCTCGGTATCTGCAGAGGGGTTCCTCTCACATTCCAATCCCCTTACCCACCGCAGGTTCCCCTTCTTAAATCTGTTCTCCCAGAGTTGCTACCACCGTCACTGATGGGCTCGGCCTGGGCCAGCAGCGGGTCCGACTTGGAGCCGGGGAAGCTTCTGGCACCTTCTCACAGGAGCCACCCCTGTGGCCCCTCCACTGCTACCAAAACCCCACCACACAAACCCCAAACAGGCTCCTAATTAGATAAGTATCTAGCAGAGTTTACAAACTCTTAACGTAAAAGAGTTTTGTAGTCCATCACTAAGGTAACAGGAAACATCATAAAGCATTATGATTCAGAACAGCTCATTAAACGCTCATATTTTACAGAGGAAACCAGTACAAAAATAAACACAAGCTGGCACAGAGCCAAATCCTTCATTCCACACTATTTCTGTTTCACTGCCTGTGCAGCAGGAATACAACTCTCTGAACATCTACAGGTGCATCTTACTTCGCACTGTGTTTCCAAATTGAATGGGAAGGAAGGATCTCACATTTTTATGACAAACACGCAAATGTGGCTGTTGCTCTGGGAACCATAAGACCACTTATTCCCGGGATGGTTGCTGAGAAATCACCTGAAACCATTTGGTATTCTGTCCAATAAAACCTGCTGGGCACTCAGAGTTCAGACAGTCCCACAATGTTCAGTACCTAAAAAAAGGTCAGATTATGCAAAAGTGATACACAGAACTCATTACTGCGCAGGTTATTAGACAGAATGGTGCTCTTGAAGGTAACCACAGAGTATCCTTGCATCAATCGGATGAACAGTGATGTTTGTTTATTTACTTTTTCAGACATCTGGGATATATCATTGAATTTTTAATGTTTGCCTATCTTCCATTGCTGGTAAAATATATTTCTTACACCCTGTTCAATTTTTAAACTATGTTATTGTATTTTCATATTGTGCAGTCCCATTTAACTAATAATATCATTTGTTCCTTCCTGAAGAAACAGCACAACCCCAAACAAGTTTGATATTTGGAGAAGCAGGAATTTCCCCATGAGGCAAAATAACTAAACTTATTGGAGTAATAAATACTCTGGCAGTAAGATATATGTATATTTCTTTTAACAAGCAGTGCCAGATATTATTTGATCACTATGTTCAGAGATATCTTTTCATTTACAGTCTCTGAAAATTTATTCTTTGACCATAAATGTCTACAAAACACCCAGAATGTCTCTTCTGCAAGGTGATGGCATTTCAACACTGTACACTGGCAATAGGGTTTTGGAGATTAGTAGCTGTATAGGCTTACTTTATTTAACTGTATATACCAGAGGAAATAAAAAGGTTTCTTTTTATACTACTGCTTATAGTTTTAACAAAAAGTTCAAAGTGATTTACTAATGTTACATGAATAGCCTTTGAATTACAGTACAGTATTGTGCCTAAGTACAAAGCCTAACATTAATTTGTATTCATAGAACACAGCCTGCCTCCAAGCACTTTAGAAATGTTAAATACAGCTAAAAACACATTCAATGGATAGGGAACAGACCCATTTTACAGAAAATGAAACTGAGCTTATTGTTATTATAAAGCAAATATCAAATCCCTATTTGACTGGAACAAACAGGGCAAACAAAAGCAGAGAAAAAACAGATGCAGATAAGAAGTGGCCTCAGCAGCCAAACTACCCCAAACCTGAAGACACCACACCAGTGATATAACCTGAGGGTATCTGCAAAAACCAGCTGTGATGATTGATCACTCACCCCCAAGTTAATGCAGGCTCTGTGGGCGAAGGGCAGAACTCTACCCAAACTGGAGTCCTACCCACTTTCCACCATCTTTATTATTGCATCCACAATTGTTGCATCAGGGATGCCAGACGTATCTCCATGGCTTGTCCTTTCAACATCCATGTACCAGCCTGTTGTCCATAAATTTATCTAATTTGTTTTTCAACCTGCTGCTTTCACAACGTCCTGTGACAGCAAGCTCAGGAACTTCACTGCTATTGAAAGACATACTTTGTTTTCTGTTTTAATCAGATATCCTGCTACTGCCATCAAGTGCTTTTTAAGGATTGACTGTAGTTAGTCTCTCTCATGTGGTGGGATCTGGTGAAAAACAGTTCCACATTCAACTTACTGCCGACCTTCATGATTTTGCAAACCCTGGTCGTTTTCTCATTCAGTCTTTTCCTATCCAAAGTCATAGCTTTTTGGTCTCTCCTTATATGGCAGCTGCTTCATCTCCTTGATCAAAGTTATTGTCCTGTGCACCTTTTCTAGCTTCCACTACATCTTTCTTGAAAGGCAAAGACCAAAAGTACACATCCAAATCAAAACATGAGTACACCAAGGCTTGTGTATCCACAAGCTTTTGTGAAGCTCTAGGAAGCTTTGAACTTCACAAATCCTAATCATCTGCTCTGAGTTCAGTATCACATAGGTATGGTGTTGATGACTCTTCCCTAGGTAAATTACATTTTTGTCCAGTCAGTTTTGATGCCTTTTTTGGAGTTTCTTGCTATTGACATGGCATTCGACTATCTGAAAGAACCTGGTATCATCCACAAACTTATTAGGTCACCCAAGAGATTTTGCTGTTCACTTCTTTCTCCAGATCACTGATAAAGAACCAGTCCAGTGGGTTCCTGGGTGACTCCACTGCTGACTCTTCTGCATCGTGAAAAATGAACATTAGGTCCCTTTGACTGCTATCATTTAATCAGCAGTAAATCCATAGAAGGACTTTTCCTCCAGTCCTGCAGAAACTTTATTTTTTTAACAACCTTTGGTGTGGAACCTTGGCAAAGGCCTTTTGAAAATCCATATGCATTATGACCACTGGATCTTTATTGTGTTGCCAGATTTCTGGGTTCAGGTTCCATAGGTCTGAGCTGATGTCTCAGATTCTCTTCTTTCCCTCCCTGCTGTATAAGACAGGTTTTAACCAGCATGCTATTTGGCCCAGCAAGCCTAAGATGAACATGCCAGTGAACATTAGAGACTGGTTCGATAGGAAATGAAAGCTGAGAAAGAGAAGCTGACTTTGCAGTCATTCCCTGAAAGGGTACAAGTCAGGATAGGGGGCCTTGCCTTTCCTGTGTGAACTGCATCTTCAGTGACCAAAACACACCCTCAGGGGATATTCCCACATACTGACTTTCAAGATGCCAAAACAACAAAAAAAAAGAACAGAGAAGCACAATTCTTGAGGCTGAAACATCAAGAAAATGAACAAGATTAAACTGAAAATCAAAGACAAAGGGAGGGTGCCAGTTAGCCTGAGATTCCCATTTTACATTCATGCAGGTGGGGACTCAGAGCAGACACTTCACTGTGGGTTACAGGAGGAGGAGGCAAATTCAACAGTGCTATATATGTATTTAAACCAACTCCAGGCTGGGACGTATTTCTTGCCTGTATCTGGTCTGTATTTTCCAAAGGCATCTCAAAGTTTCTTAATTCTTAAAGTAAAAGATCAGACTGCAGAATATTTCAAAGCAATTAAAAAAAGATCTGAGCTTTTTATTTAAAATACATCACACAATGTAAAACAGAATATATTTACACAGTGTCCTCAGCAAGAGCCTCCCGGAGTGCTGTAAAACCCACACCCACATATTAGAGGGCTTACAGTATCAGAGACTTTTAGAGAACTCTCTGAGGTGGTATTCACAGAATCATAACCTAGAGAAGGAAAAGACTTATTAGATCATCCAGCCATCTCCCTGCTGACGGAGAACCATTCCCTACAGCATGCTTCCTCATATTTGTTGCTAAAAATCAGCCTCTCACTATTCTCCTTAGGAAGTCATTCCACAGCCAAATACATCTCACACTATCATTACCATTATTACTTATTTATAGGCTACAGTACAACCTAAAGGGCCTTGATCAGGATCAGGGGGACCAACTCTACTACCCCTTGTTAGAGCTATCCTCTCTCCCAGATAGCACACGGTCTAAATAGATAAGTTGAAGTCCAGTGGGAAAGATATAACATACAATTAAGGAGAACAGAATAGCAGGGAAAGTGCCATGAATGTTCCATGGATTTCTGCTTCGGATTTTGGTAGGAGGAAAAGGTATGTGTTGAAAACATGAATGTGTTTCTGATTGTCAACTAGAAATAAACAAAGAGGATTTTCTTTCTCCCAGCTTCAGGCTATTAGTTATAGCTGAAGATCTGGCACGGTACTGAGAAATCCATCTCCCTTTTTGGTGCAAATACTCCTTAGGTATTTGAACAATATTACATTTCTCCCTTCTGCTCCAGTCTCAGTCAACATTTATCTGAGCCACACATATTTTAATCTTCTTTCATAAATCAATACCTCTAGCATAGCAACAGATTTTGCCACTCTCCTCTGATATTTGACAATATCTTTCCAGTAAGCAATCACCCAGAAATGAGCACCATATTCCCCTAGTGGGGTTACACAGAAGCAGAGAGGAGATCAGCTCCCTCCAGCACTCATGCAACACTTGTCTGTGCCGACTCAGATGACAACTGCCTTTTTGCTGGCGCTTCATTGCTCCGCGGGTCCCTCTCTCATGTATGTATTGATACACTGCACTGCAACACATCCCTCTATACTGCAAGACCTACAACACCAATGAACTCAATGCCTCATTTTCTGGGGTTACTAACAATTATCACTAAATCTTGTGGAAAATGACATCAGAGATTACAGCCTTTGCATAGGAGAATTTGGAGAGAAGCAGCAGAATTGAGTAAGAACATCACATCTTTGCTAACTGAAATGAGCTGTGCTTGGCAGTGTTATTGGACAACCCTCCCGCCCCAGTATGATAAACAGTAGTAAAGAGCTAAACAAGACTTGGTCTTGAAAGGGACTGAGCCCTGCTGCTTTGCCCCTGACCTTTTTGCATACCAAGCAGAGCCAGTGCACTAAAGGACATCAGATCCAGCAACAGCATCTCAAAAAAGTTGTGCCCTAAGGCAGGGCTGATAAGAGACTTTTCTTCCTCAGTTTTCACCCTGGCCTCACCTATGATAGCATCCAACTGGCTTTCATTACTGAAATAACAGTTACAGCTGTTCTCATTCCTCCTTGCTACACAAACAGGCCATTTTCACTTACCCAGTAGTCAGAGACCAACACCTGCTTTCCTCACCTTTCCGTACTCCCATCTCAATACTTCCAATCCTCAGTTATCCTACCTCTTTGCTCCTGGTAACTCAGCCTTTTCTATTATTTCCTCATTGGACTTTCGCTCAGACCCTGCTGCCATGTTACCAAGCTGTCAAATACAACTGAAAGGGCTTCTTCATTGTTTTTGTCTCTGTGTGCTTTCAGTAGCTAAAAAACAACAAAAATAGCCCCAGATTGTGTCCTTTAAGGTATGTCTGCAGGCAGCTGAATTGGCATAACTGAGGTTGTAATAATTCTGGAAGGGGGAGGATGAAAAAAGACGAGTGCTAGGAAGTAAAGAAACCTTTTAAATCAGATCTGCTAGCAACAGAAGAAAAACTTAGAGTGAAGTTTTAGTATACAAGAAAGAAATTACAGAACCACAGAACTACCATGGAGTTTAACAACCACCTCTGCAATCACTCTGTTTGTATTGTCCTCTCCCCTCCCACACCCATTTCTGTCTCATCAAGTCTGAAAGCTCTTCAGATCAAAAAATGAACCTCAGTGTACGTACAGCACCTGAAGCCCTGATTCCGCTGTGATATTACATAATAACTTTGCACTTCAGAGCATGCTTAGCTTTTATTCCCTTTAAGCACTCTGTCATCATAGCGTATCTTCAGCAAGATCTTCACCCTTTATTGTTCTGGGCCAAAACTAAGCTGTCATCATCTTTTCTGCCATACCTCATCCCCCTACTTCTCCCGGCTTAACAGCCTTTCTTCTTGAATTTTTTGCTCTTACAAGTTTGTCCCCAAGCATCTTTCCCCTCAAAGCAAACGCTAATTCAATGAATCACCTTTAAAATTGTCTTTTGCTTTTACAATGTACTAAAGCCTCTGATAAAGCGTTGCATATGTAAGTCACACTGCAATTCTGCACCTCCTCTCTGCTGGTTTCAGTGTTGCCCCTTAGTTTTGATTTCTTTTCCATGTTACCTCTTTTTTCTAGTGTGCTTTCGGCAAATCTGGGACTACCTTACACCCTGTACATTGCCTGAACTTTGCAGGTACTAAATATGTACAAAACAATTTTAAGGAACATGGCAGCTTAAGGGGAAAAAACCCCACCACATACAGCTTGCAAAGCCATCACTATTTACATGGATTAGCAATCTGTCTCTTTTCACAAGCTCAGTCCAAATTCCCACCCTGCCAGATAATAAATCAACTTTTTGCTTCAATTGTACAGTCACTGGGAGATCTGCATAGTTTTAGGTCAAGCACTTATAACCATTTTATGATTCCAAAGTTTCTTACCTTGTCATTTAGTTACTGAACTGTGAGCTTTCATTGACTTTCTAACCATTGTGGCAAGAACTGCTACTAGCTCTGCAAGATTTAAAACCTCATTGAGCAGAGGAGCAAAATCAGACTACAGTAGTTTTAAGTATATATAGGGGTGGAATTGTGACCCTACGGAAGCCGATGGAAGTTCTGCCACTGTTTCACTGTGGCTGGATTTCTTCCCTGCATACTACCATTTGTTCTGTTGGGGTGAATAAGTACTGCAAGCTCACTATTGTACACCCTGGAAATGAGATGCCTCAGTGAATGCTTGGAAATTATTTATTTTACCTTTTTCTTTTCTTTTTTTTTTTTTTCCCCTATCCTGGTGAAATATTTTACATACAGTCAATTGCTGTACCTAAATACCAGCTCTTCCTTTGGATCTGTACGATCATTCTGCTCCTGCTTGTCAGCTTAATTTCTTCTGCTGTGGCATGGAGTGTTTAATAGCCAAATCTAGCACTCAGATTCTTCTGTTTCTTAATTATCTGTGCCCTGTCAGCTATATCAGTGAAAACAAGTTACCAGTAGACAATTCAGATACCAGTAAACACCAAGTTGTGATGAGTCCTGTATTACTGTCATTACAAAAAAAGCTGTTTCGGGGAGGTTTAAAAAAAATTAAATAAGCCCAGCACTTCTAAATGGCCAAAAACCTAAAGTTATCTTAATTATTCTTCAATATCTTAATCATTCTGTAGAATCATGATCTTGTATAATGGCCATTTTAAATGAAACGTTTGCTGCTCTGCACAGTTGCCACTTCCTTCTAATTGTGAATTAAAGCATAATTTAGCATGGCTCTATGCCAGCATGATGAGAAAAATTTACAGACACTAACTCTGGTTGAAATACGGGAAAAAAGCAGCTAGATTTCTTTAAGCAATAGAAAATCACTCACCATGTTGTACTTTAAAACAAAACACTAGAGCTTTAAGTTGACAAACTGACTTGAATTAAACCACATAAAAAAGTGCTTGCTCTGCAAATCTTACAGGGCAAAAGTGATGTTAGGTTATCATTCTGTTTATTAGCATGCACTTTGGAGAGTTCAGGGCAAGTATGGATACGCATTCATTCCATTTTATGCTGCACATTACTGAAAACACATTCTCCATAAATAATTCATAAATGCATTGTCTGAAATTTCAGATTCCAAAAATACAACACAGTTTCAACTTTATGGTTGCTTGGTCTTTGAAACAGAAATAGACAATTGGATGGATGGACTTGGCAAAACTGGTAAGAACCCATCAGTCAGAATTACACTCCAGAGGTAAATGCAAACATCTCCCAGCTCCTGATCCTTGGAACAGGAAGGCCATGATGATAGCCCCTGTGCTTGTGCTAGCGATCCCTTGGTAGGGAACAGGGAGAAAAAGAGAAAGGGAAGAAGTAACCAAGTCATGAGAAGAAAGCGTTCAGTCAGATGCTTGACTTTAAAAAGAACATATATTAGGAAAAAAATGCTTTGCTGTTCTCTGTTCATGAGCTGGGAGCATATCAGGAGAGTTAGGAGAGAAAAGGAAGTTTTACAGGATGATGTGGTGGGTAGCTAATAGGTTGAAACTGCCTAGAAATCACAAGGAATTTATACTTAAGATATAGTAACAGTCAAAATACAGAGAATGGACATACTTTGCCTGGCAAAAAGGCCATTTTTCTGGCCAGACTGCACCACGAACTTGAGCTCTGCTTGTTGCTCTCAGCTTTTAATTGGTAACACTTCGTTTATGCTAATGACATAGTAACTGGCATCATCTTTTATCCCAGCTATGCTAGCATAAGAGAGGTGAATAGGATCTTGCAGTTGCCTGAAGTCTAATTTCTGCAGGGAGCAGAGTGACCACAACACCCACTGAAGAAACTGAAGTATGCTTCATAGGATAGAGCGCTTAAGCTTTATATGCCTTGGGATTCTGTATCTTGCTGACATTATACAAGTAGTTTATGCTCAGTTGCTTCTTTTTCCTTCATAATGTACTCAGAAGCCTCACATCACATAGCAACTGCTTTTCAGCCAGATTTGCATTCACTTGCTCTGTTCTACTCACCCCTCAGTGAGAGGCACACACAACTTCAGGTACCTTACCTAGTGAAACCCTTGGTACCCCTTAACAGAAGAGCCCATGATCTCCCTATTCACCATCTCTTTATTTAAACTTATTCACGCCAATTTGCCTGAGAACAGATGCTGCAACTGAGCTCAAATACTTGGCATCCCAATGTATTGATTGCTTGGGTGCAGACCATACATGAAGAAACAATGTTCTCATAAAAATTGTATTCCAGTACCCAACTGCTGTAAAACTTCCTATTCGGCACTTGCTGTGGAAGGGCTGGGACTATCCATCGCTCCATTCATTTCCAGGTGTGCTGAACTCTCTGGGGTAATCTTTAAATCAGCTGAGATTTCATACATCAAAGATGAAGATACATAATTCAAGACAAGCCACTGAGATAAAACAGTAGCTGTAAAAAATATAGCGTGTTGGTGCCTGGTTTAGCACGTCAAAGAGGGGCGACTACTGGCGAGGAGTGGCACGCAGTTGGCACAAGAGCATGCCAAGTGGCAAAGCAGTAGAGTCGTTGTAAGCTTCATAGGGACACAGGCACTGAATAGGCCTGACGCTGTGCAAGTACCAAGTTGGAAGGCACCCTACAGAAAAAAACAGCAGTAAAGGATGGAGTACAAGGCACTCAGGCCTGGTGTCCCTTGGCTATAGTCATCGCACACTAACAACCTCTTTCAAAAACTTTACACAGGTGGTAGGTGTCCCACTGAGATAAATTACCTACTTTTGGTTGCTGAACAAATGGGCAGGGAAGTGAAATTTTAGTTTATTCATTCCCAGCAGTAACTAGCAAAGATGATCTCGGGCTCTGCAGGATTACTTTTCGATAACCATACACCTGTGGACAGTCCATGTTTCTGTTAGAAACGACATAAGGTCATTGATACGCTACAAAATAAGGCAGGGCATTTAATGGCTCAAGAGACAGATGCTAAGTCTCTCATTGCCATATTCTTCTGAATATATTCTAGGCTGGGAGGGGCCAGAAAGTGTACAGAGAGGGACCTCAACAGGCAGGAAAAATGGGCCCACAAGAATCTCACAACATTCAACAATGGGAAATGTAGAATCCTGCACTTGGGGAGGAATAACCCCAGGTACCAGCACATGCTAGGTTTGCCTGGCCGGAAAGCAGCTTTGCAGAGAAGGACCTGGACACTTGCTGTCCTGGCAAACAAAAAACTGAACAGAAGCCAGCAAAGGCCAGCAGTGCCAGCAGGTCGAGGGAGGTGATCTTTCCTCTCAACTCAGCCCTGGTGGGACACAACTGAGTGCTGTGTCCAGTGCTGGATTCTCCAGTACAACAGAGACATGGACACGCTCAAGGGAGTCCAGTGAAGGGCAATGAAGATGATTAAGGAATTGAAGTATCTGACATGCAAGGAAAATCTGACAGCTGGGACTGTTCAGCCTGAAGCAAAGGCAGCTCAGGGTGATCTTATCCATGTGTATAACAACTTGATTAGGGGGGAAAGAAGATGGAGTCAGGCTCTTTTCAGTGGTGCCCAGTGAAATGACAAGATGTAATGGGCACAAACTGAAATAGAATAAATTCCATTCAAATGGAAGTAAAAAAAAAAAAGCTCTCTTACTATGTAGGTTGTTGAGCACTGGCACGGGTTGCCCAGAGAGATTGTGGAGTCTCCATCCTTGGAGATATTCAAAACCTAACCCAACACAGTCCTGAGCAGCCTGCTCTAGCTGACCCTGCTCTGGGCAGGGGCTTGGCATAGATGATCTCCAGAGGTGCCTTTCAACCTCAGCTATTCTGTGACTTCATAGTGGGTTATTTCTCTTCAACACATTAAACCTCACAGACAGCATATGACAAAAGGGCAAGGACTGACCAGCAAGGACCTGACTCTGACTTACCCATACAGTACAGGCATGGTGCATCTGGGGAAGCTTAAAATGCCAATGCCTGCAAACCAGGAAGCTCCATAAACCAATCTGAACATTAGCCAAGGCCTTCTGCCCAGGAAGGTTTGCAACTCATTAAAACCACAATGTATGGGAAACCTGATGACATACTTAAACAAGGGTTTCCCTTTTCCCCACATACTTTACCAAATTACTTGCATTTATTCATGTACAAATGTATCATAGTGTAGCACACAGCCCCATGCACCTTTTTTTTCATTTTGAATAAGATGGTCATAGCCACACTGTAAGAAACTTAGTAAAAATATTTTAGTGTCTTCACTTTAAGCTTGCAAATATTTTTCTGGCAGAAATCCCTAGCTAACTTTACAGCAAGATCTCTCAAAGGAAACAGAACTCTTACTTAAAAAAAACCCAAACCCCACACTACAAAATGAATGTGACCCAGGGACTTACCCTTCTATGCAACAACACCAGCAGAGTGCACAGAACAAGTGAAGTCCGGAGGGCGTGAAATTAAAATTTTCACACAGATACAATGAAGTAATGATACAATGTTACAACCTTGGCACAAAAATCTTCTGGTTTGAGTAAAGTCAATGTCATGTGATGTTACGGTTTGTGCACTGGTAGAAATAGTCTGCTACTAAGAAGTTCGTAACAAAACAGAAGGACCTAAAGCAAGAAAATTGTACGGATAATTACAATAGGCCTATACATTCTAGTGATCTAGACATTCCTTAAGATGCTCATCACAGTAATATCTAGCTGTCACTGCAGGCTGAGTTAAGAAAGCAGACTTTTCTTTCACATCTAGAAATCTAGATGCTGAGATGCCATTAGGAGATAGGAAAAAGAAGACTGAAAGAGATTTGAACCTGGCAAGGAAGGGGTAGGGAGAGGACATCTCTTTTATTAGATCGGTTTGTTGGCTACGAACGACATAGATATGCAGGTTCCAAATTCCAAGCATATGGATAAGAACAGGGATGCACAGAGCAATTAACAGAGTCAAGCAGAAGCTGGGAGGAGCAGCAGCTGGAGCACTGTTTAAGTCCTTCTAGGAATTGCTTCACCTGTTACAGTAAAAAGAAAAGGCAGTGCTGGAAGAACACAGGCTCCTCAGCAAGGACAAGGTCATTGGAACAAGAGTGGAGCTTGAGAAATTCTGGGCAGATCCACAGACACTATCACAAGAACATGCCATATCAGACTTGAGTCTTGCAAAGCAAGTTACAAACAGCACCCTTTATACTACAAATATACCTGCACTGTGCAACACTGAATTATGAGATAATCTGCACGGAACAGGAAGCATTTTATTTCTAAGAGCATGAAAAAGTCTGCAAACTCATAAATCATAAAGCTGCTTGTACATTATGATGTTTCACAGATACCTGATGGACTGACAGACATGCATGCATTCTACAAAATACATTTATAGGTCTGAACTACAGGGCGGGGATGGAAAATCTGAATGCAGTACTACTGCTCATCTCAAACCACAGTTTTGTGATCACAGGCACAGAAGTTAACAAACACAAGAACTATTGGTAATATGTTTCCGGTAACCCTTCTGGAAATATAACAGAAAAAGTCAGTCTAACAGGGCAAAGGTTGTTCCTTACAAGGCATGTTTCTCACCCTACTGATCCAAGACAGTACACACAGAGAAACATACAGACAAATGTAACTTAATAAAATCTTCAAGTCTTCAGCTTATTAATTTTCTAAAATTTTTCTCATTTCATTTCAGTGATTTCATTAGGTTAGACTTCTTCATCTTTATTAAAAAATAATCAGAACTGAAATGTTTCAATAAACTCAATTTCTGTTTTAAGTAGTAAAAGATGATTCAATGCAGATGAAGCAAAAATGAAAGTTAAAAGTACAAATGGCATTAGAGGCTTTAAGAATCTCCTTTAAAAGATTTTAAATACGTAAATTATATATTAGTACTCTAGAACGTTTTTGGTTGTTTTTTACAGAAAAAAGAACTTTAAAAGCAATTTTTTCATAGAATCATAGAATAGTTTGGGTTGGAAGAGACCTTTAAAGGTCATCTAGTCCAACCCCCTGCAATAAGCAGGGACATCTTCAACTAGATCATTTTTGCCATGTTGTGCAGCTGTATGTATCAAAACAAAATCCTTTAAAACTTATGGGTGGGAAGAACCAAAGGAGCAGAAGAACACTTAAGGCACCACTACTAAAACAGACAGAACTAACTTTGTACAGAGTAGAAAACAAAGATACAATATTATTTTCAGCAAAAGATTTAATTTTTCATTACATTTTCAAATTATTTCCCTCCCAACACATTCAGACTAAAGGAAGTAATTTAACTTTTTTTTTCTTTTTTTTTTTTCCCCCCAGAGAGCCATAAATGAAGTACCACCTCATAAACAACACAGAACAGATCAAAATTATCATGCATGACCCCAAATTACCTGGGAGCTAGAAGCACATTTCACTGAGAAATTTAAATGCTAAAAATAATCAGTATCTACAATAAAATAAATGGTGAAAAAAACCCAAGATACTGTTTTCCTTTAAGATTATCTAAATGTTGAGGAGATAACTTTAGTGCTCTAGTCACAGCCCATCACAAAGCCAAACTTCAGAATGTTCAACAGCATGGGTTTTTGAAAAGGAAATCTGGTCTAGGAAGAGAAAAAAGTCACATCTACAGTAAAAATTGGTGCACTCAGCTTGAACAAAGATCTATAACCAGGGACTACACCATCACCTCTTTGTTTCCTTCAAACCTGTATCAGAAATCTAGAAGGTATGTTACATGATTCAGGGTTCCCAAAAGTAATGCTGGAAAGCCTAACAAAACAAAAACGTATTTGACAGTACAATATTCTTTTCACTGAAACACTGCCGTGACTTTCCCTACCCAAATGTGGAAGATACCTTGGTTATTTCATTACCCTACCCAGGAAAAATCAGGGCCCGAATGTTCTGTTACTATGTCCTATTGAACTAATTCCAGATATGCAACATTATGAGATTGAGACTTAAACCCAGATTCTGTGCTTTTTCACATCAGAAATGTCTTAACAAGGACATGAAGAGACAAACATGTAGTTATTTAAAAATCATTATTATAATCCATATATTATGGATTACTTTATCTAAAATGCTGTACAAGTTAGAGAAAACTACAATGACAATCTTGGAGTATGTGGAGTTAAGAACATAATAACAATAGGAAGTCAGGATATCAGCTAACTGGACCTCTGGTCTCTATCTAAATGTTGCATGCTCTGAATGTACCATCTCACAATTCTATCTCATGACCACCAGCTTCTCCAGTAGACAAGACAATAAAGTTCCCTACTCATGTTCTGCATGTCACTTCTGATTTTATGAACTTTTAATAGTATCCTAAACTTAGCCACCTCTTTTCCAAGCTGAAGAGTCCTAGTCTGTTGTGTTGTTCATTCCACAAAATATCACATCCGGGAGCAGTCCATTGCACTGCTCAGATGTGACAACCAAAGAGGAACAGCACACAGTTCTTAGATTCAACATGTCTATGGAGCAAAAACTCACTACAGCAGTCTTTCACTTCAGAAGTGAAAACAACATAAAAATGAAAAAGGTTGTTAAAAAAATTTTAAAAGGGGCAGTTAAAAGGGTAAAAATGTTTGCAAATGGCTCACATTTGTCTAATGGTCATACTAGAGCTCCAAAAAAGGGCACACAACCTATGGAAAAAGACTTCAGAAGGATGGAGTCATACCAGTTAAGTGGAACAGTAGAGGAGACAGTTATGTCCAGTCAGGTCCAAATGAAGAAAATAGCAAAGATAGTTCAAGAAAAAAAAAACACAAAACAAAACAAAAAACCACAACCAAAAAAAACCCCCACAAAACCAAACCCCACAGTAAATTCCAGCCAAAGACTAAGGGTTATCCTGTTAAAAGCGTAAGGTCTAATAACAAATCCCACTTTAAATATATAAAAAATAGGAAGTCTGAGTATCTGTGAAAGCCAAGAGGAGATAAAGTTATAAAGGAGCACGTAAGGATGATAAGGCCATAGCAGAAAAGCTCAGTGAGCTGACATATATTCACTATGCAGGAACTTAGGAAGTTTCTGAAGCCACAGAGGTCATGGTAGAAGACCTGTCTCAAGTTGAAGTCTCATATAAATACATTACAGAACACATCAACATGCATGAACAATAATAAATTGCTGAGATCAGCTGGTACTCACTCAAATTTCTGAAGGAGCTCAGGTATGAAATAGGTGGAGTATTATTAACTGTACCACATAACTAATTGCCTAAAACTGCCTCAGTTCTGGGGCAAATGGTTTTTTTTAAAGTGATCTGGAATGATGCAGAACCCTACACATGAAGAGGTCTGATGTTTAGAACAAGAAGATTGATAGAAACTATAATAAAGAATCGATAAACTTGACATATTGGCAGAGTCTTTATATTAAGTCTTAATTCACTAGGGACTTCTACGAGATTTGTAGAATTATTATGCATCTGAAAAAGGAAAATACAGTCTATATAGTCTATCTGGAGTTCCAAAAACTTTCCAGCAAACCTATCACCAAAGACTTAAAAGTTGCCATAAACTAAGAAGAAAACCCATTAATGGACAGATAACTGGTTAAAAGGCAGGAAATAAAGAGAAGACATTAAAATTGGCCTGCTATAAAGTAGCCAGGGAGGTCACCAGTGGAGCTTCACAGAAAACTGTTAGGGCCTGAACTCCTTAATGCATTCATAAGTGGCCTACAGAAAGGACAAATAATGAGACGACATTGGCTGCTGATACTATGCTATTCATGGTAGTAAAAACAAAAGCTGGAGGTCTTTACTGAGATGGCGAATTAGAATACCATGAAGGAAGAAAAAGTACATTAAAAACTGGAAATGGGGCAAATCAAATAGTATAAAGTGCTGGTTAATGTCCTTAAGTGACAGAGAGGCAAGAATTTCTTTTGTAAGTAGGCAACTCATCAGCTGGATACAATTGAGAAGACAGAGCTGTGTCTGTCTGCTGAGACCATCCCCTGATGTACAGTATGTTTGACTAGCAGAGATGGGACGTGACTGGTGCAAGGCTGCTCAGACCTCAGAAACACTGTAGTATCCTGGTCACCTGTGTTTGAGTTACAGGGTGTCACCACTTCATGTCACTTCTAAAAACGATTCTCCAAAGCAGTCAAACTTCCATCCTTCCCAGCCTTCCATCACCACAATTTCATTAAACACGTTACCACATCACAAGCTAACATTCTACTGAGGAAATGCTCTATGTTCACAATCATACATATCTACTCCCTCTCCCAGAGCGTTCGGTACCTAAGCCCTTTGATTTACAACGCGAGCATTAAAACTGTGTTAATAATCAAGGCACTGACCATGCAGCACATAGGTTAACCCTGCATTTGCCCCCAATCCATAATCAAAATATGAATGACAAACAACTTATTTTTAGTTCCACATATTCATTACAAGAGGGATAAGGTGTCAGTGCATGTTACTCCAGGCTTATTTTACAGCCCACAGGACGACAGGTATCACCAAATGGTGATTTAGCTGATCCTAAAACAAGTCATCGACTACAAAAGGAGCTGAGGGTAAGTAGCTCAGTTGTCTCAAGATAAGCAAGATGAATTCCACCCTAACTATACTAGCATCACGGTTAATCATTATTATATGGACTAACCAAGCACGGAGATGTACTGTGCCAGGATCCCGCCCTGAAGAGTTGACAGCCTGAAAAGTCCAGGCAGGTGAAGAAGAGAGAAAAACTTGAATATATTAACACATAAGCAACATGGTGGAAGTATGACAGAGCCATCTTTTGGGAGAATGGCTTCTTAAATTAAGTTGTGATTATTCTGCATATATTATTAATCAATTCACCCTGTCCCCCCCAAAAAAAAACCAAAACCCAAACCCAAACACCCTGAAACTCCTCTGAAAGAGAAGCAGCAGAGAAGTGACTACAGTGCTAGGAATAGAGTCATGCAGAACAGTTTCTTAGAGAACCATGAAGAGAGGAACCAAGACTGATATTAATTTGCTAAGCTCTGTAGAAATTGTCGTCACAGTAATTCCAAGAAAATGTTTCAAAGCTACAATGCAGAGCACTCAAGAGTGTCAGTGAAGGAAGAAAAGACAGACAAATCCGATTTTTTGAAAAGGAGTAAAGCACAGAAGGAACCTGAAAATATTTTTTAAAAAACTATTTTCTCAAAAAAAATGTTTTGAGACTAAGTTTTCATTGCTGTGATTACAAGCGCAAACAGGAATCACATCCAATGAATCAACATTCATTTAAGATTTAACGTGATGTTTGAGAAACTGCAAAAGCATGAGGAAGGGGGAATGTAAAAAAGTAATTAATATAACAATGGAAATGATGGTAAGAAGCAGACGTAAAGAGTTAAGTCAGCTTCATAATATGATTTGTACTCTATTTTCCTTTGCTTACTATTACTTTCAAACTACAATCAAGTTATTGTCATACCACTGAATGATAGAAACCTTGCCAACTACTTCAAAACTGACACGTTTTCTGTCGCACTGGATGTTCCCAGAAGATATTTCCCCTCATTTTAATACAAAATCCTGTCAGATCCACAGAGCTGAATAAAAAAATGTGTAAAGGATATGTAGCTGTAATAGAACTCCCCCAACTAGTCAACTTTGGAATAAAAGATGATCAAAAAAGACTCAAAGATCCAGTGCTAGATTAATGCAAATATCTGCCTGTTTGCAAGTGTACTTTTTGATTAAACTGGCATACATCAAGTACAATTAGAAAGGTTATTTATAACTAAGAAATACATAATTCTGCATTTTAATGAGGGTGACAATTACAGCCAACAGTTGCTAATTAACATTAATCCTTTTGCACTGCAAGTCAGAATTTCCCAATATGATTTTCATTGTCAGCAATGGACACACCAAAACTGTTATCGCTAAGCAAGTATTAGGTAGGCTGCTTTGACACAAATAGGTGTTCCTGTTACACACAGTAAAGAAAAAGAAGCTGATGTGTTAAATTTGATAACCTCAGATATAAATACAGAATACAAATGTAAATACATTAATTTCAAATGTAATGTAAATACAGTCATTTCAAAATTTACTTGATGTCTACAACACAAAATATAATCAAGGCTTATCATTTTCATGGCTGAACCCAATTCCAAGTTTCCCAAGAGCCAGGCTTCACAGGTGAAATCTGATTTCAACACAAGCTTGAAATCTCCCATTGTTAAATTTGGTTTTGATCCCAGTCCTGGGTTTACATCTGCATTTCACCCCGAGACTTCAAAGCTTTTAGTGGTCATAACCAAACAGCATAGGTAAGGAGTAGTGTTTGCTCAGTCTGTATCAGTTTCTGAAGGAAAACTCTGGAGCAAGTACTGAAGATAGGAATTATTACTACTGACTGATTTGCTACTGTAGTATAGCCTTACTGCAAATTTTTTCTTACATAGATTATCAAGAAAATTTAGGTTCACAAAATCACTGAATTTTAAACCCTAATCTTCCAAAATTGCTCTAATATATTCTAGTCATTGATTAAAAATTTCTCTGTAAATAAGTGCCATCTCTATAACAACTGTTGACCTAATTAAACACTTCTATTTCTGATACCCATGATCCTCTAAAAGAGAGAAGATTTAGATTTGCTATGCATGTCTTTCCAAAAGAGAAGTTATCACTGTTTTAGCCTCTCAGCCATCGTCTTTTCAGACAGAAGCACTAGAAAACTATCTAACCGTTTCTTTTAATACTGGTCTTTAACAGGAAGAGAGACCTGGTCCAAACATCATCAGAGGCACAAGATCATAATGCAGTCAGCAAATAAAGCCTCTCACCATTCAGGTCAGGCAATTGGAGTGGGATCAATGTCAGATATAAGTAAATGAGAAGGCAGAAAAGGAGAATTGTGGGCACTAAGCAAAGAGACCTACAATGCACTTCTTACAAAGTGCTGTAAAATTCACATTTATTTTGTAAGTATGAGATAGATGGGTTATTTCTACATACAGAGGTGCCCAACTAAAATCAAGATAAGTGATATTAATGTCCTATGGTCAGTATTATTGAACCTCGAAAGCAATAAACTATGAGTCGATAAATATTACATTTGCAACATGGTTAACATTCTTCTACTGTCTCTGGCACTTATTACACATTGTAACCACCAGTCTACAATACATTATTCATATTTGGGGTGTCACTGAGTGATGGATTGCTGTAAGAGAGGCTGTCCTTTAAATAAATCAACAAATAAAAATGCAAATGTTAACATTTTCAGCCACAACTTTTTCCATCTTGAATGGGGAATGAAAATTTCACATTATATCGACAGCCAGCAGAGAGAACAATTAACAACCTACACTGTGAATAAGAGAGATTAATTTGCTAACATCTGGTTTTATCACTTGCATATAGAACTATATTGGACTTTTTGTGCTGCTGGCTTTCTCAGGGAGTAGGCAAAACTTGCATCTCCTACCACATTCAGAACCTAACTCACCACCCCACTCCAAACACACTTTTAATCCCTTCAAATGTTCCTAAGTTAGATCTGGAATGAAAGTTTTCTCCTCCTCGTCCTCCTTTTGAATCTTGAATGGGGTCTGATCCTAAGGGGGGGAAAAAAAAAATATCTATTTCTTTGGCAGTGCCTGCTTAGGCTTTACAGATGAAGGAACTTCATAGTATCGTCTTAAGAGCAGAACCATATTTAAGCACCCAATATGCACAGATCTGAAAGGCAACTACCGCATAAGTAACGCAAAAGCTTACATCTCATCACTGTCGTATTTCCTAACACTCAGCATAACAGATCTACTCTAGACTATTCCAGTGTGCATTATTAAGTATACAACTCTGCACATTATATTTTACATCAGATATTAATTTGCTTAAGTGTCCCTGAATACACATTCACCTGAGATGTGCTGGGCAATTGGGTAAATAGTTTTGTTTTTAAAATGTCCCTAAACACAAATTTACACAATACAATCTGTTTATAAAAGCTCCAACAGGCCACTGTAGTCTAACAGATAATAATATAGCATGAATATAGTATTCATATTGCAGGAACTTCTAAATCACTTATTTTAATGGCTACAAGAAACTTCACTCCAAGACAATACATTCAGCTAGCATTAAAGCTCTGATTTAAAACTGCAACAAGAAAACATAGGCTTAATGCTGAAATCCCAGACTATCACTCAATCCCTTAATTTACCTAACTGTTCTTAAATTCACTTCTTAGATGCCCAAAGTGAAAAATGTAACAGAAGAATTATCTGTTTCCATGGTGAGTAGAACAACCTTTGCTTGTGTCTTTTTAAGTGCTTGATCATCTGCAGTGTTACAGGACTTACTGTGCTAAACTCAACACTACAACTATTTCTGTGTGGGGAGAGCCCAACAATTGTACCAGGGCTGTTATCAAATAAAATGGTCTTTCACAAGGCACAATTTACGGCTTTTTTTTTTTTTTAAAGAATAGCTTAATACTTTCATTTAGAGCAGTTTCACTTCTGTTTTGCAACTCACTTGTTTTGCTGAAATTAGTACCTGATTACACCTAAGGTAAGATCTAGTTTATGTAAAAATTCATTTAGTAACGAAATGAAAGCATACAAACGCCACTACCTCCCCTTTCCAGCTCCCTTCCAGCTCACAGCCAAAACCCAGAGCCTTTCTTCTAGGCAGACAACAGTTATGAAAAAGACGTCCATGGTCACCAAAAAGGTATATATTTAAGATAGCCAGAAGAGCAATGCTTTAGGGGTAAGGAAAAAACCTTCTTTTCCAAATTTGCCCAGCCCCAACCTTGCCTATGATTTTTTTTTTTTCCAAATATATCTGCTTTGGTCTAGACAAATAAGCACATGGAGTAGAAAAGCTTTCCAGACCTGCTGTGCACATAATTACAAGGGGCTCATGCAGGTGTAGGCACTTGGCTTAAAAACACTGGATAACCAAACATGCAATGCTTGGCTATATTATGAAAAGCAGCGACAGGCATGCATTGAAGCATGATGGGCAAACAAATCCACTGTTAGACCAACTCAGGATGCCAGATAAGGAAATGCT
Source organism: Buteo buteo (assembly GCF_964188355.1). Taxonomy (NCBI): domain Eukaryota; kingdom Metazoa; phylum Chordata; class Aves; order Accipitriformes; family Accipitridae; genus Buteo; species Buteo buteo. Next base: position 9,507,440 of record NC_134204.1, read on the forward strand.
ATTTTTCTTCCAGAGGTACCACTGAAACCACCTTGTGCACATTCATTCTGCAAGTCTGGTCCTTCTACAGGTCTAGCACTAAGACTCTCAGAGCACACACCTTTACCTTCCAGGGACACTTATTTCTTGTCCCAGACGTGATTCATTCCGAGAGAGAGAAGAAAGTAGGACTGCAGCGAATCTTCCTCAAGCAGGAGGTAGCTGTAACACACTGAAGCCTCCAGTCAAGCCCTGCCAAGATAGCCTATCAAGCCAACACATCTTCTACCTGCCATGCCTGCTTACCCAGCCAGCCCTCCCCAGAAGCTGCGCTACCACCCTGGTGCCTCACGCTGGCAGGGAGCTTCTGTCGCCTTCCAACACCTTCTCCCTGGCAGGCTTTCCACTGCTGCTGCTGCTGGGTGCCAGGGTTTGTGTTAGTTAAAGCTGGCACAAACATGAGTTGAATCTAGTCCTATAAATTTAAATAGTCAAAAGTAATTAGGTTTACACGTACTGCCGAATAAATAAATTTGCTCTTAGGGCTTTGTGCTGCAAGTTTCAGGCCTGTGCCAACTGTTGTGGTTAAGCTGTTAACCCCCCCCAAATCACAGATTATAACGAACGTGCTGACAAACCCTAACTTTAGTGGCACAAAAGCAGCAATAATTCTCAATATTGATTAATTTAGTTAGTTAAACCTGCAGTCTAAGCTTATAACCATTCAGTGATAAATTGAGACTGACCTGCTGCCCAAGCAGCTTTTTCGATGAAGGATAGGAACAGCTTTAGTTCTCCACAGAAATACTTGTCCATTTACCATTTTCAATTAGAGAAGGCCATGAGTAAGGGAAAGCACAACATGGCTGCTTAAACTGGTCAATTATACTTATAGCACCAAGGGAGAGAAAGAAAGCGAGGAAGTGTGGGAGAGAGCACCACAGAAACACAGGATTTTTCGAAATTTGTCATCAACTGGTAAAATAAACCTTTAAGGATGACAGCTAATCAGACTCCTTTTACTGATCACTTTATCTGATATGATTTCTAACAGCATATTTCAACAAAAATTTTACTCCCCTCTGTGGAGAAGAATGGACCATCAATCCTCTTGAATAAAATTTCTTTTTCTGAGCAGTTGTTTTGTGATGTGAATAATTATCTCTGCTCCTCAGTGCTTCAATGGTATCTCAGCTTATCACTATTAGACAGTATCAAGCAGTATCTTTACACATCTTTATCTGGTATTACTGGCTTGCAAAGGTAACCCTTGCTTCCAAGAGAAATGCTTAGGCAATCTTGTGGTTTCTGTTTGTTTAAACATACAGTTACTTGTGGGAAACAGAGCCCAATATAACTCCGTTCTTAAATCCTCCCAGAATTATCATCCCTTTCTTCAGAAGAAAAAAAAAGAAGTGTTTCCATAGCAAGGAAGTACAAATTTGTCAATATTGATAGTGGTTTTGCACCTATTATACATCACAAGTTCTCTCAGAAGATAGAAATAAACTGCCAGCTGCTGCCAAGAATACAGGGATGATGTCAAGCATACATTTTCCTAGTCCACTGGGCCAAGAGAAGATTAAATCTGACTCAAGCCCTCTCATTCTCCAAGAAACATTTAACTCTTCTTATGAACAGTCGTACATTCTTGTCATCCCACTGCATAAAGTCATCTAACTAGTGGTATAAAATACAGCAAATTCACACTTTAATCTGCATTAACTTTGTTGCTTGACTAAAGATTTTATTATGAGAAAATGTGGGATATGATAAAGAAAAGCAAGGATTGTATGCTGTTTTTCTAGGCACTTACTGCTAGAATCATAAAATTGTCTAAAGAAGGCAAGTTGTTTTTAGACTTGTGAGTGTAACAACAATGCTGCTTTCTGTTTCTTCATTGGAGCAGAAGTGATAATGCTGCTTTTCCAGTGCATTTAGTGCAGATATATAGTATAATCAGGAATTGCTGACTTAATGTGACTTTGCTGCTTGTCATTAAACATAAAATAACTCTGATACAAAACATTTTAAAAGAAATGCCGTTTGATAAAATAGGGGGAGAGCCAAATACAGGGGGATTAAAATCTTTGAGTGGGTTTAAACCTAACAGGGGTTAACACCATCCATTCAAATTATTTACAATTGCATGTAATGTGTCAGGACTTGAAACATAAAATACTTTCTGTTCAAAATCTAACTAAAATTAAAATGTTAGAACTTGGCATATTCCTGCTTTTCTTACTCTAACAAGCAATTTAAGGCTTATTATAAATGTCAAAAGGATATGGCAGGTTTTAGTTTATATTATCCAGCTTGTGCTAACTGAAATATCATAGAAATTCAGCCATTTCCCTGCATCTAGAGAATGTGACGGTTGCGTTTGCAGAATCTTAAACCGAAGATTACCTAGCGGCTTACCGTGAAGTGTCATGCTGGATTGGTGATGTGGCTGTGGTTGCAAGCTCTTTGCTGCTGCCTACCAGCACAAGAGATGTGCCTGCATCCTTCCTAGGTCCTGAAGTCGTCCCTGTGGAATGAAGTGAAGACAAGCCAGACGTCAGAGGCTAGTAAGTTTTGGACAGACGTTTCATGATTCTGCATTATTAGAGAACACTGGCACTAAAAGTTGCAACATTTTTGGAGTGCCATATATACAGTAAAATGGCAATCAAAGAACTCATCAGCTGACAGTACTGTGCATAGCATGCATTTAAGGATCACATAGAATCAAATCTGTAGAATAAGTCACACACTTTACAGCCTCCATCTTATTGCCCAAAGTTTGACAGACTTGCAGTGTTATAATTTCTTATAGTGGTTCACAGGATCCAGCTTGTTTCACAGATGCAATTCTCATGACATGATACAAGATGTTAGTTTTCAAAGTGTAAATATCACTATTACAGCATTTTGCTCTCAATAAAATAAAACTGTTAGTCCATTCCTTCCTCCCCCCTCCCAGTAACTCTTGAATTCCAAAATAATCTAGGTTGAAAGGTGAAGTCTGAAGGTCCTCCATTCAAAGCAGGGCCAACAAGATCAGGTTTAAGGCACTTGTCCAGCTAGGTTTTGAATGTCTCCACTGATAGTTAACCAACCTCTCTGGGCAACTCCTCTGGTTCCAGTGTTTGACCACCCTCACCGTGAAAAATGCTTTCTGTACAGCTAATCAGAATTTCACGAGTTTTAACTTTTTCCTGTTGTCTCTTGCCTTGTTGCTGATGACTTCCAAGAAGAGTCTCATTCCCTCTTCCTACACCCTCTCCTTGGAAAGAAGAAAGATCTGTGCTGAATCATCTCTTCTTAAGGCTGAACGCACCCAGCTTTCTCTGCCTCTCCCATTAGGTCATATGCCCCATCCCCCTGACTGTCCTGGTTGCCTCTGCTAGACTCCCTACAGTTTATTGATGTTCTCCTTGCACTGTGGAGCCCCAAACTGGACATAGTGCCGTACAGATACAGTCTCACCAGAGCTGATCAGAGAAGTGTCACTTCATCAACCTGATGACTACAATTTTGCTATTATGGCCCAGTATGAGGTTTGGTCATCACACAGGTACACTGCTGACTTGTGTTCAACTTGCTGTTCAGCAGGACACCCAGTTCTTTTCTAGAAAAATTGCTTTCTAGGTTGTCAGCACCCAGTTGGTCCTTTTACATAAGATCAGTCCAACCCAGCTGAAGGAACTGGCATTTGCCTTTATTGAACCTAAACAGGTTTCTGTCAAAGCATTTTCCCAGGATGTTAAGGTCCCTTGAATATGGAGCCCTACCCTCCAGCATATTGACCACTTCCCCAGTTGGTGTTGTCTGCAGACCTGCTGAAGGTGCATCCTGTCCCAGGGTACAGGTTGTTAATGTTAAGCAGTAAATCACTAGCAACTGGCCATCAGCCAGACTGATAACAACAGTTTGAGGCTGGTGGTCCAGCCAATTTTCCACCCATCTTCCACCTTTCACCCACTCACCTGAGAACTGGGATTTATAGATAGGATTTAGCTAGACAACTTGCATACACATAGTCAGAGGTAAGTGGAATAGACAAATTAGTTGTAATCTGATCTGTTACACAAAAGCCTGTGGGTTTGCGCTTTTTAAATCTAGCCTAATTAGCTCTGTCCAACCAACATCATTTAACTAAACAGTAAGTATAGGGAAAACTGTAAGTCTCAGCAAAAATTAAAGTCAAAACAGTGTTTAGCTCTTTAAGTAACTCTGTCATGCTTAAATATTTCTCAGCTTTATGAACAGCAACATTATCTACCATCCATGCTGAAACACGAAGCAACACAACGTTGTAATTCCAGCTCAGTGCAATATTTACAGATGTCCAAGGATTAAGGTTATTTAAAATGTATACAAAAATATAGAGTATAGTAAAACCACATGTTTTAAGGTGTATTCTAGGGAGACTTACAAAAAGAAAAGGGTTCTTATTGCCCTGCTATAATGCATTGTGATTCAGTACCATGCAGTGAAAAAATCTCACCTAACAAAGAGTTAATTATCCATGAAGGAACTCCTAGAAATACCATGGGGATATATGTTGATTGTGTGTCCCTGGTAACTTGATAGTGTGCCAATCCATGATGGGAAAAGTGGGTATGCATATAAAGACTGGAAGCCTCTTGCTTAGACTTTTGGGTTTATGATTGAATAAGAGATGTTTAGAAATCATTTCACGTGACAGTGGAATGAGGCAGCTGGATTTTAAGAAACTAACACCAAAGTACTAAAAACCTGGTGAGCATGCCAGGATATATTCAATTCCTAATACGAGAGAAGGCTGGCACACTGTCAACATACTACATTCATAGCAAAGTAGATGTATTTCTCCGAAAAAGAAAATATATGGCCTCAGAAGTGGCCAATACAGCCTCAAGGGGACTGTTCAAAGACCCCAGTGTGAAAATATTACCAGGGCTAGGAATGGAAAACAAGAAAAGGAACTAAGTAGGAATATACTGAGGCTGTGAGGCTGCACAGACATAAAACAGGGGTAGTAAGAAATCCTGAATAAGTGCATATCTAAACAAAAAATGTTTAAAAATACATCTTGAAAAAGACATGCAAGTCAATTCAGGGAAAAGAAACACCAAAGAGCAAGCAGGTCTATGAATATATGAAGAAGATTAAATCAATAATGATCCTAAAATGGCCAAGCTACTAATAATTTTTAAATATACTATGAAAAAAAATAAAGAAAAGGAATATTGGCAAGTAGGAGATAATGAAAACCGTGTTGATGTATAATACTTGCTTATATAAAGCTGATGAAATTATCAGGGGGAGGAGATACAAATTCTTTAGTCTGAAGGATATATATATTTCAGGGCTAAAGGGAATTAGTTAATGAAATTATGAAATGACTGGTAATTATTTATGAAAAGTCATAGAGAACCGGGGTGATACAAATGAGAGCAAATTAATTAGATTTGCAGGTGTTAGAAGACAGTATGAGACTGGAGACCTTGCAGATGATCTAGAGAAGCAAGAAACATGGAAAAAGAATAGACACATTCACCCCTTAAAAGAAAACCCAAAACTCATATATGGTGCGATAATCTAAATTCTGACAGAGAGAACCTGGAGTAGCAAAGAATAGCAAAAAACAAACTAGACGTAAGCTTGCAAGGCAAGCTACCCCCAAAGCAATTATAGGTGTCTTCTAAATGGTAATGTTAAGAATACTATTTTCAATGTGGTTAACTTGGTATAAGACTGATTTGAAGTAGATTAAAGACTCATTTGAGAATATTCAAATAGCAGTATATTTCTGCTTGAGAAACAGACAAGTAAAACATGAAGAAAGTGGGGAATTACAGTAGTCTACATTTTGAAAGTGTAAACACTAAGAATGAAAAAATACAGTTGAGCCTGGTTCAAGCAGTAATGCGATAAAACTAAGCAAAGGGAAATCTAGGTTGATAATCATGAAATAAATCTTTATGAATTGAATAATACCAATATTCATATTACTTAACATTTATATAGTACTTCACATCTTCAAAGCACTTCACTAATATTAACTAATTGCTCTATTTGATTGTAGAGAAGTCTTCCCTCAAGTGAAGAAATTCCAGATCCTGAATCCCTAAGAAGCTACATTAGAAAACCTACTGAAAAACAAACACTGTACAGAAAAATGAAAAGTATAGATTCTATGAGCTAAAATAATTTTCCTTCTCTGGCTTTTTCTTTTTCATATGGAAAGGAAAGCTATGCATGCTATAAAATATCATGCAGATGCTATGTCCCCCAAAGAGATACAAAGGGGAAAATAGTTCTTTCTTTGTTTCAATGCAGATATATTTCAGGAAGGGTATGAAAAGGAAGACTTTACACATAACTGTAAAGAAGTGCCCCATATTGCAGAATTTAATGGATAGAACCTAGTTTAGTTTCCCAGCCCAAAAGCAAAATTTTCCAGGGCAGAAAGGAAGAGAAACACACATTTCTGTACTCCAGTGCTTTTTAAATAGACAAGTTGTTAGATTTTAGTACAAACTGACATAGATGCTGGTGACACCAATAAAAACAATTTGCTGCTGAAAAGATCTAAGACTTGAGGATTGCTTCGTCTGCTTAAAGTTTTGCTGGTAAAACTAAAAAAGTTTGGCTACAAGACACAAACACCTGCCAAAGCACAGGAATAAAAGTTAAGGAGCAAACAGAAATAGGAGACAGAAAGCAACAGCAAGAGAATAAAAGCTGATTGCCTAAGCTAATCTCATAAGCTTCTACCCTGAAAAGAGAGCAGAAGTGGCCCTTTCATTCCATGAGGTGACGGGACCAGGTTAATATTGCTCTTGTCCCCATTTCTAAACATCTGCAGGGAGAAAGGAAAAGTGGTTTTACTAGGAAATCACCCTTTCCAAACTCACTACACTCACAGTAGGTGAGCAGTCCTGTAGGCAGTAAAGCCTTCCACCATTCCAGCATGGGACTGGTTTCCTGATTAATCTTTTTATCTTCGGGAAAAAAAAAAAAAAAAAAAAAAGTTGCTGTGGAGGGACACTATCATGAGTTGCACTGTCCCTCAGATACACACACCATTCCCAGTGGCACAGGAAGATTATATTGTGAGCCCAAAGGTGCACATCAGCACTGGCACTGCACTAAGGTGTGCTTGGAGAGAGTCCGCATCCTGAAGAATATACAATTTAAATAGACAAGACAGATCAAGGCATGAGAAAAATAAACCTCTGTAGCGATAGGTTAACATCTGACTGTTAAGTTTTCAGTGGACAGACATGTTTCTGTACACAGTATCCAGCACCGCTGTTTTCTGACCAAAAGGCCACCTTAAGGTATGTGGCTAAATAATGTCAGGTTTCATGCCTCAAGATGTCATCTTGCTGATTTTATTTCCCTTTCACACATTGCATGGCTTAGCTAGAGCTCGGGTGAACACACTGCAGTACAGGGATCACTTCACATTGACACAACAGGTACTGAACACTGTCCGAGACAGATCTCCAGGCTTGCTGGCTCAGCACTCTGACGCAGTAAAGCAAATGCCATATTTTTGTAAATTTCACCACAGAAAACAATGTTAGCGTCCCTCATTTTATTTTTGCAAGATGCCACATAATTGCTTCCTAATAAAAAAAATAGATTCTGAGGCAGAAATCCCCAGTCAGCAACAGATGGGAAGATCCAGCAGAAGCAAAGACAGAGATAGCTAAGTCCAGAGCTAACTAGAATTAAGAAACTTGACACTGTGCTCTGGGTGATCCCCAAAGATGGAAAAAACACTTTACAAGTATGTGTATGCTTGTTAAAAGAGTCCAAACATATAACAGAGGGAAGCCAATTAAAAAGGTACTAAATACAGAAGACTCCAACTTCAGTGATTAGTGCTAGGTAATTTGCCTTGTGATAAACAAGCCATTCAAATCAGTAATAGACCTGAGGTTGTTCCACAGCTTGAAAGCATTTCTCTGAACTTTATTTGGTATCACAGCAAATGCCAATGTTTATAAATTAAATTTTGCCATGCAGTGCTACATCTTCAAAGCCAGCAATCCCAGTAAGTGTTTGTGAAAGATACCCACCATCTTCAGACATTATGCTGACCACTACAATCACTAAATCAGCATACGTGCAGCTCAGCTGCTATGTACAATAGCCAGGTGCAGCTTGTAACTTCTCCTAAGTACTACAAACTGGCACGAATGAATGAAGAGGCCAGGTTGGATTTTTTTCCCCAAATCTATGGAAAATAAATTACTTTCGGGGGACTATCCCTATCCAAGGAACAAAATCCATCATCCAACAGTGAAAAATCTCAATTTCATCACTACCGTATTGAGAATGAGGGGGGGAGAAGGAAGAGGAAAAAAAGAAGAAAAAAATAATGATAGCTGAAAAAACATAAAAGAAAACCATCAGTGAAAACTGCCCCTGAAACTTTGCAGAACTGTAACGGCTTTCTCTTGCTTAAATTGATTGGTGTAGCAATGTTATAAAATGACTATTAGGATTCATTGTGCACAACAGAAAGTGTGAAATGTCAGCAGACTATACAGCAAAAGTAATGGGTCCTGAACCCCTGTTAGTCAAAAATGATTTTGTTTCAAATTAGAAATTGATTTTTTTGGACACAAGCCTTTTACAGGCTTCCAACTTTTGTAGCTGTGCCTTGGAAGAGATTAACCTCAGCCACTGTTTGGGTCCAGGCTGATGATACCCTTTTGAAAGTTTCTTCACAGGGACTGCTTTTTAATGTTGGTACGGTCTTAACCAATAACACAAGTTATTTGTTCCTTTGAGAACTGCACCACATTTCTTCTCATTTTGCCATTTTCTTTATTTTTATGCTGACATATACAGCAAACTGGCTGACAAGTTAAAATAAAAAAACCCCTAGCTCATAATTGAACCAAGGACTATGTTCAAGGCTTGGCAGTGAAAGATCCAAGCTGCTTTTGTTCCCAACCCTTTCTCTTCCCAAGAAAGACTGCTTCTCTGCTCCTTAAGTGTAGGTACTAAGCTATGAGCAGGATAGATTCTAGCTGTGCAGACATCCCTGTGTGGCAAAATATCAGGTTGTGATGGTGGAGGTACATTAACTGGGGAGGAAAAGGATGTGAAGGAGATTACAATTCAAGAGCAAGCCCCACTGCACATATTCTCTCTGCTTGCTGGGAAACAAAAAAGAATTGTTGAAGTAGCTTTTGAGATTAAAGGGCTAATTTTTCCCTTCCGTCAGGAACACCAGCCAAGAAGATCACTTTTATTTATAAAGCTTTCTATGCTTTTTATTATTTTAAATGTAGCTGCCTTCTCTTGGGTTGTTTTAAGCAACTTGCAATCCTCTCCCTCTAATTGCTCATTTTACTGATACACTCTTGAACACATATATACAATTTCTAAATGCTATCAGCACACTCATGGCCATATAATACGGTATGCTTCCCCTTACCTTTCCTTGACTTGGTACCTTCCCTCTTGGTTTGCATCAGAAGGGTTCGCCTATCTTCCACATTTGCACCAAAACCAACCATTTTCTTCCCTGAACTGCTCCCATCACTTCTCCCTGGTGTTCTGGAGGTTTTGCTCACTGGAGGTGTCCTCGGAAAATAATCTTCATGTTTCACCACCGGTACACTGGGAGGAAAGAAAGATCATGCTATTAGATGGTGCATTCAGCCCTTTTAAGACTGCACCCAGCCCTCTCCCCGACTTTCACTCTCCAGAAGCGTAACCGTCATGCTGCTGGTTGAGCTCTTGTTGAATCTATTGACAATGTCTGAAAGCAGGATGCCTAAGGATTGAAGAGTTACCGACCTATTTTATGAGGATTCTTTGGTTATCAGCAGCTGGCAGCACTCTGACAATTATATATGGAGTTTTGTGGCATTTGGCACATTCCCTAAAGTATTAGGTCCTGGATTTCCTAAGTGGTTAGGACAGGACAAGTGCAATGAAGATACAGAAAGTACTTTGTCCAGCACAGTGAAGCAAGCTTGGAAGAGTAATTAAAAAAACGCTCACTTTGCTAGGATAAAGGGGAAACAGAGAAGATTACATGAAGAGAAAACTGGAGTCATGGTTTGCAAAATGGAAGCAGATCATAGAATCATTTAGATCGGAAAGGACCTTTAAGATCATGGAATCCAACCATTTATCTAACACTGCCAAGTCCACCACTAAACCGTGTCCCTAAGCACCACATCTACACATCTTTCAAATACCTCCAGAGATGGTGATACATCGATTCAAGAAGAAAAAGGATGAGAGGAGATGAGACAAAAAGAGCTGAGTGAACAGAGGTACTTGTAAGCAGGATAGAGAATGTATGAGCAAACTGGTGGGACAGTATCTGTTGCAGCAAGTGCAGCAGTTTGAGTAGAGTAAGAAAAGAGAAAGCCAACCAAGACCATACAGTTCAAGATGAACCTCAGTACAAGATTGTAAACACTGCACAGATAGAGCCAGGAGGCAAATTTGGTGATGTGGAGCAAGCGTGACTTCAGTCTCTGCAGACGCAGGCAATCACAAAACATTTTGGGAAGACAGGAGGCTACGGAGACCCATTTTTCTCTCAGTAAAGACAATGTACTGCTTTCAAATTTTGTTCTCTGGGAAACAAGTACTGCTTTAAATAAGGATTCCCGACATGTATACATCATTAGCCCCATCACCATTAGAAAAAGCAATTAAAAACATAAAAAAATCTTTGGATTATTCACATGAAGGAATACAATTCATGCCAAGATTATACTGCTCTACTTGCGATCATGGGAGTGACATACAGCTTTCCTGAGTTAACAGAAGATTAAATGAATCTTTTTCCTATTTAATTAGCAATTTTATAGGGGCAACCCAAAGACTGTCACTGACTTTGTATTATTTGCAATACAACTTTGTGGAGGTTGATTCACAAGAATCTTTTACCTAAAAGCTTACACTACTGAATTTACATCTGAGGAAAAAGCAGATATCTGATATTCCTATCAGAAAATTATAGCTAAATTAAAAGTTTCAAATCAATGTGCTGTATAAGCCATTGTTTAATAGGGCCCACTGCGCCTGTTGGACAATTAGTATTACTCCTGTATTATTAATGCAGAACATTATATAATGGCTTATGACCTGTAATAACTGGTTGAAGTGTTGGATAAAACTTCTTTGAATAACCTCCATTTACTTCAGGGCTTCAAACTGTGTGGCCACTAATAATATTGCAAAGTGTTATTAAAATTTATGGTGGACTAAATTAATATCTTATTGGAATTATATGAAATTATTAACCTACTAATTCCTGCAACCCAGACTTCCTGCAACACCAAGAGGTGGGTTTGGACCCTAATAACTGTTTAAAGAGGCTTAAGGGTGTAACACTTGACCAGTTTTCTCTGATAATACAGGATTTGATATTCCATTTGCTTACACTTGGATGATTAACAGCATTTAAAAACAGTGAGGTTGTCATTATTTGGATGCTTTCTGAGTTTTTAAAGTACATTTAATTACAACCCACAGATCTTCTGTGAAGACAGTGACCTTTGGTGTGTAGATGAGGAGGCAATTACTCGACTGGTTCACTGCAATACCTTTTATATGGTGCAGTTACTTCTACAATACCAAGTTCTGGTTTAAATAACACTCTGGCAGAGGCAACTCAAACAGAAACAGACACCAAGAAAAGTTACAAAGCTAATTTACGAGGAAATAACAAAAGCAAGTGTATTTGCATTTATAGCTCACTAAATTAATTAGAGCCTGGTTCTTTAGTATTTAATATAAGAAAGCTTGCGCTAAAGTTTTGCTCAAGTAAGGAGAGAGAGTCTGATCTTAAAATGACAAACACTTAATCTGAGAGGTGTATAGTCCAAGGAGGGAAAGAGATAATGCAGAGAGATACAAAAATTCAATAATTAACAATGTACCAAAATTGAACAAAGAAAACATTGGCGGGGGGGGGATATCTATTTCAGAACATAGTTACTCATTTACCTGCAGAATAATTAGTAAAATGAATGATGTGACTATCACAACCTGGAAAATTTAAAACTAATATGTGATCCAAAGGGATCAGTTATGTATAGCTAGAGAGACTAAGAGACAGAACAGGTCCTTCTCTATTTTCAAATCCAGCAATCCATCATATCACTCAAATGCAGCATGGTTAGTAGGACTTCCTGCAGGGTACCACAATAGCCAATGAATCTTCATGCTATTCCCTGAAAATACACAACAGAGAAGACTGTCTAAATAAAGACCTTATTAACCTACCTAACCTACATAGTAAGGCAGGAGTTGTAGAGTAGCATCGCCAGAAAAGAAGCCAGTCTCAGCACTGTTGCCGCCTTATGAATATCGAAGTGCACCACCAACAAAGGAAAACACACCTTGAATGTTTTTTCCATTTTGTCTGAGCCTCATATCGCGATATCCCTACTGAGCGTGAATGGCAAATTTTAAATGTCATTCAGGACCCATTGAATACTGCTAGTATTTGCATTTCTTAAAAAGTAGAAAAACATTAACCTTTTGTTTTATTGAATTAAAATGCCATGGAAATGCTGATGTAGTCTTCAGAGACTGAAATACTTTTACAAAGAAGAATAGCTGTCATTTATTAGACACAAAGAACAATTACTTGATAGGATGCTTTCTGACAATAAGCAGATTGGTATTCTCATCATAGAAAAGGCATTGTAAAAAAACCCAGCACAGACCTCTGAGACTTGAATAATTTAAAGCTGCATTTGGTGCAATTTGAATTTTTCTTTAGGGAGGCAAAGTTAAATACCTTTAATTTGTTCTAATTATTTCAAATTTGCAAGTTAATTATGGCTGATCATTAAATAACAAAAAGGACTATCGTCTCCATAGAGTTTTACCTCCTACCCTCTGCATTACTTAAGCTAGATTTTAGTATGCATGAATTAACTTTCTAAATAATCACACGGTTTGACTAAATGGCTCAGTAAAATGAGCTCTGATCCTCGGAATAAGCATTAATGGACATTAGAAAGGCTATTGGGACCCATGTTACTTACATTATAAGTATTTTTAATGGGGTCTTATTTACTAATCTTTATGTACTGTTCAAGTTAGGGCACCATATAGATACATTATTCTGCTTTAATAGAGGAAAGTCAGTTCTTCAAGATACTAAAACAAATGTCCACTTAGAGCCAACTAAATTCATTTTTAAATTAATGCAGGAAAAGTCTGATAGAATTTAACTTGTTTTAGCTGCTCATCCTGATGAATCAATCCAACATAATGGTAGCCTTGGTCTGCAAATGGAGTTTTACAGATCTATTGAATCACTAAGTGACTCAAGCAGCTGAGACTCTTGCCACAGAGTAGCATTTACTATCAGTGTGTATACACCCACAAGGTTTCATCTCTTCCCTCCTCCATATCTAGCACTCATCTGATGGGTTCCAGTCATCTATTGCAAATTTGGATACTCGCCTTTCACTGAACTCTGATCTTTCCATGGATATTTCAGTGCAGATCAGTGGCACCCAGAGAACCAGTCAGAAACCCAAAACATGAGGCAATTCATGCCTCCAGTATATATGTTCAACAGATGGCTGCCTTAATGGTACCCTACTGCACCCTGTTGAGGCAAGGGCTTGTGAGTTTAACCATTATCAAACTAACAGATTGCTGTGGTAGGTTAGCTCCAAAAGCAAACATGTTGGAATGTGATTTTCCTGTTCCGCAATTTCTGTTTTAAAAATAAAATAATTAACAGTTCATGTGTGCAATCTGCTGCAATTATATCAGGCCAAGAATGCATAACACTTAATGATGCAAAGCTGGTGATAAGTAGACAACCCAAGCAATACGTTTTTGTAGCTGGAACCTGTATTGCCATTTCAGATGCAGTTTGACAAACAGGCTGAAAATTGCTTCCCCACCACCACTTTGGGCTGGGAAAGTTTTCAGCCAGATCAGCTTCCACAGTCAGCTTGGTATAAAACAGCAGAACCACAAGTGATCGGACAAAGAAGGTGACATCAATATATCACAAGATCTTCTTTTTGGCAGGGGGCCGAATATAGATTGATTTAAATCAAGTTATCAAACCACACTTTTGAAAACCACCAGTTCCAAAGTGGGACTGTTTGAGAAGTTGGTTGTCTGCATGGCAAATAAAAAAATATTTGTGGGGAGAAAAGAAGGACTGTGGACTTTGGATGAGTGGATCTAAGAAGCAATAACAGTGGCGTCCTGAACATCTACAACTTTGTCAGTCCTCTCAGGTGTACTGTGTTACTTTTTGTAAGACCCTACTTCCAGAACTATTAAGTGCCTCAGATTAGTCAAGTGTTTTGTTCTAACAGTGTGTCAGGTAGCGCAGTGTGATTACCCTAATCTGCAAGGCAAAGAAGATAAGAAACTGATGCAATAAAGAAGCTGGGCCCCTGGACAGCAAGCAGGTCAGCAGAGGTGGAAGAGAACTGGAACCGACTCCCAAACACTCGACTCACAGAGAAAAGGAGGCACCTGAAACTAGTGCATATACCTGTGATGGTCTGACAAATTATAGTCAACGTCTCAAACATTCATTAAAGAACTTTGGCGGAGAAGACAGCCTCTGTAAAAGCACTGGAGTTGTGTCAACAGGAAAATGTGGCTGGAGGAGAGGGCCCTAAGGAAGGTGGGACCATGCTTCTCCAAAGCCACAATTCCTTATCTTAAGTGACCACAAAAAGAAGCACAATGTATGTGGCTGGAGGAAAGGCCAGATAGCGGTCATGCCTGCGGCAAGAGAAAAACAACTCCCTAATGATCCCCCAAGCCCACCGACCCATTTCCAGAGAATCCCAGGAACATGAACCATGCATGTCGAGACCAGCGACTCATTTCTGGAACACTCCTGAGCTCACACTGCGCTTGCTCAATGATGGCAAATCCCCACCTACAGTGGCAGACCCTTTAGGTGTAAAAGAAGGAAGGACAAGTTCTCAGTGCGCACCCTTTAGAACTAGATCTCTAGACCGGCTGGACCAATGCTGGACCCAGGACTGGTGAAATCCTTCTCTTCTCTCTTTCTTCCTCTCTCTCTCTTTTTTTCCACAGTCCCTACAACTCATCCTTTTAAACACAAACCGTTGACCAAGTCTGGGACTAGGAGTGGAGCCAGCTGCCCCTGCGCTCCTCTTTGAGAAGGAGTCTAGAAAGCAAGGGGGTCCACTCTGTACCTCGTGACTCAACGGGAGGGGTGTCCATATTTTCTTCTTTGAATTGATCCCCAAATATGTAAGGCTTACATATGGTTAGCACGTGTTATACAGTTCACTGACATAGTTTCATGTTCCTTTTTCCGTTTCTTTTTCTACACCTTCCCTTTTCAAATGGTGGCTTAATGACATGATGCAAGGTTCATATCAATAAGTTCACTTGTACTTGGGCAAGGTTAGCTTGGTTGAATAAAGGTTGATAGTTGTTTGAACTCCCCTGGTGTCGTTTCACCTCAATTCTAACAAAGGAAATCCACAAACCTGAGTCACTCCAACCTTGGGATGTGACAATACCATGTCTGTGCTTAGAGCTAATCATGAGGAAAACCCTGACAACAGAGGTAGAGCTTCTGGCCTTACTTAGCACACCTTCATCTGCAACCTGGAGTCCTCTTCTGAGGATACACAGCCTGCCCCTTCTTTGCAGCAGAGCTGGGGAGAAACACATGAAGATGCACAAACCAGCAGAATAGCACATGGGAAAAAGGAGGGAGATTAGGCCACTCGCTACTGCTTTATGTAGGGTGTGCAAATCTACAGGACAGCTGAGTCAAGCTGGAAGGGAGGTAAGAGGGTTGCAGGTGAGAAGGAGAAGCACAGCATGAACTTCAAGGCAACCTCTCATCCCTGAATGCCATCATCCTTCCATTCCTTGCCATAAAACCAATCTGCTCATGTCAGGAGATCAACAACCTTAAAAACACACTGTTAGAAGTCTAAAGCTTATCACATTGAAACATAGAGTGCTTGAAAAAAATCTAAGCTTAACATTTTTTCCCTCCTTTAAAAAGCAGGAAAAATATCCTATTCTAATATGGACCTGGAAGGACACATTCAAGCCTGGAGTGGTATTTCATGACCCAATTATGAAAACTGGCATTTTGAGGCTTAGGTTAGATGTACCAGCATGTTAATGACACTGCTGGGATCCAGTGCATGTTAATAAGAAACATCTGTTTTCCCTTCTAGAGAGCATGTTCATTTATAGTTTTGAGATCATAGAATAGTTTGGGTTGGAGGGGACCTTTAAAGGCCATCTGGTCCAACCACCAGCAGTGAGCAGGGCCATCTTCAACTAGATGAGGTTGCTCAGAGCCCCATCCAACCTGACCATGAATGTTTGCAGGGATGGGACATCTACCACCTGTCTGGGCAAGCTGTTCCAGTGTTGCAGCGCCCCGATGGTAGGAAATGTCTTCCTTGTATCTAGTCTGCATCTAGCCTCTTCTAGTGTAGAACCGTTGCACCTTGTCCTACCGCTACAGGCCCCATTAAAAAGTCTATCCCCGTCTTTCTCCTAAGACTCCTTTAAGTATTGAAACACTGCAATAAGGTCTCCTGAAGCCTTCTCTTCTCCAGGCTCAAAACCACCAACTTCTCAGTCTTTCTTCACAGGACACATGTTCCATCCCTCTGATCATTTTTGTGGCTTTCCTCTGGACCCACTCCAACAGGTCTATGATCTTTGGACCACGTCCATCTCCTCTGTCACTCCTATTTTTCTAGGCAAAAGGCAGGAGGGCAGGGACAGGTAGGGGAACACTTCAGCAGCCAGTGAGAGTTCTGAAACTGAAATATAAATATTATCAAATCTACTTGTAATGAAAGGATTTTCATCACAGAAAATAGACAGTGATTGCCTACAATCTAGATGTTATGCACACAATACATTGCTGGGGAGTGATGCAGAGCTTTGATCTCTTACAGTCCTCTTCAGGCTCAGCACCCTCAAATCCAGTAATACCTGTGGCTGTAACAGGTTTTTCTGGTTTGGTGTTTTTTTTCCTTTTTTTTTTTTGTTACTGAACTGTCTCTCTTGGACCTACTGCATTTAGTTTACTTTTCTCTCATATTGGAAGAATTATACCAGCCACTGTCCTTAAAACTTTTACATACAGCAAACTGTACCAGCGTACAGTATTCCATAGTATGGCTTCTCCAGACCACTCTTTCAGAGACCAGTTCTTTCCCCATTCTCTCAGTGACTGGCGCTCAGATATTTAATTCAATCAGCCACATATGCTGGCGCATATTGAGGCCACGTATGCTCTTAACTAGCAATGACCTATTAGATCATACCAGCCATAGGTGAGACCCTGGCCTCATTGAATCAATCAGAATACTGCCTTTATCTTCAATGAAGTCAGGACTTCACTTAATACACACAGTTAGAAGTCCATTTGTAGCAAGTACTAAGCTAAATTCCACCTAAAATTATATTCATGCCTTCCCTTTGAAGACCTGTCCTCATTCTGCTTTAAGTTAGCTATATTTCAACTCCCTACCATCACCTTTCCCATATATCTTAGTTTTCCTAACAGCAAAATGAGCTCTGATTACTTTTCTCCTCTTCTGAATCCAAAGAAAAATCCAACATAAAGGTTTTCAGACAGTCATAGAGAAATGGCCTCAGAAAACAGACTGGCAAAGCTTTAGCAGGACAAAATGCTGTGATTGTGTGTTTGGCCTTATAGAGCAGAGCAGAGCAGCTGTCGTTCCAGCAAGCAGTGCTGTCAGCCTTCACAAAAGAAAGTCATGTAAATGTCAAATCATAGGTATAAAAACAATCCTTCAAAACAGTGTCTGTATATCTGAAAAGCCTGCATAGCTGTCACCAGTGAAAGGACCATAAGGAATGATGCAAAAGCCTCTTTAGGACAAAGTTTTTTAACTACATCCAAACTTCTCCAGTAGATCAAGTGATGTCACTCCTTCAGGAGGAGAATCACATGCTCTTCAGCAAAGTGAATGCCTGTCTTAGCACCTTATCCAGCATCACTATTGTTTGACTGAGAGCCAGCCCCATTCACAAGGTGCCCATCAAAATGCCATTCACAAGGTATCTCCTGAACAAACCACCCCCAAATTAGATTGCAATTTGGTTGTGATAAAGCCACAGAAGAACAATGCATCATCCTTTCTCAACTTGGTTTACAAGGACAAAAGACTTTACAGTAGATGGGCTGCACTGCAAAACAGACTGTGTCTGAGCTGTTGCTGCAGAGATAGGTCTGAGTGTGCAGGCAACCACGTGCTTCGTGCAAGAGTCCTTAGGTTTTCCTTTGGTAAGACTATCAGTACATAAGCACTATCTCCTGCCTAGGAGTTTCCAGACAGGCTGATAGGTGTTCGTAACAGGAGTGTTCAGTAAATAAGCAGCAATTGCAAAGTTCTTTTGCTGATCATGGATCACACCACTGTGAATGATTGCTGGAGATGACTTATTGATATGTCCCCCTCTTAAGGGAAGGTAAACCTCCAGGGTGGAAAGCAGTGGACATACATGAAATCTGTTCCATAGTAATTCCTTAAGCAACATAACCTGCAACCTTAGCTGTTTGCAACACCAGGGGACCTCGACGTGCTAACTCTGAGAAACAACATGGAGGGTGCAGTGGAGAGGAGACACTGCAGCCAGGCTCCATGATATCACCACAGGGATAGGGAACTGGAACAATAGGAACAAGAATGGTGGAACAGTCCCTGCATTGAATCCCCTGAAGCAAGGAGGGAAAATAATGGGGGTTCTGTCAACCTACTGCCCTACTTCTGATTTACATGATAAGCGCCCCGTTCTGGAATACTGACATGGAACTTTGCTCATTATAATCTCATTTTAATACCAAAACACACCTCCATCCCAAAAACTACCCACCGTCAAGGTGCAACCACCCTTCACTGAGCAGGTGCTCTGAATTTTCACTAGCATATACCTTTAAAAGTAAAGCAAGGAGATTTTACACCAATCATAATAAAGGTATGTATGACTAGAGTAGCTAAGGTCCACCTAAAAAGAAGAAAATATAAAAGGGCTTAAGATAGGAGGAATGCTAGGGAAGACACCATCATAGACAAGTTGGGAGGACATCGCTGACTTCTGGGATCAGTCGACAGGCTGAGTCTCTCTTCCCCCATAGGGACACCTATTGGGTAAGATTAGAACCCTCGGTTATACTGAGTGCTTCCCCAGGAAACTTAGAAATCTCTATAGAGTTTTTCCATAATTTACTGTGCTTGTAGTTGACTGTATTATTATTTGCACGTGCTTTGCAGACTGTGTATTTATCACCGGCGATCCAAAAGAACCTGTAGTCCTGTTACTTTAATAAACTGTACTATTCATTAAAATCTAGCTGTAGTAGTTTGTGGAAGGTGACCAAACTCCTCAAGTTTGGCCTTTCTAGTTTGTTGAACACGACTAAATTGAAAGTACAGAGTGCTATTAGTGCACCTGTAATCATGATATTTCAATATATTGAACACGACCGGACTTACAGTGCTGAATTGGACATCAATCAGAATCTAAGCCTAGCCACGCCCAGCCCCTCTGATGTCTGAGGACAAGCTGGAATGAAAGGGGGTTTATTTTCTGCTAAACTTCTTTACACTTTAACACAACAACCATGGAGCAATCATTTCTTAAGGTTAAGTGACAATATTGCAGAGAAGGGACACAATAAACATTAGAAAGTAGGTACTCACAAGTTTCCAGTATGCCCTACTAACAAGACATTTTGAAAAGATGCCTAATTAGAGCAACAGATATTTAAGACTGCATTCTTGTGTGCAGGTATTATGAAGAGTTACACATGCACAAAAACAAGAGTTTCGGAGGATCCTGTAGGGCCTATATGCAGACAGAAGAGTTAAAAAAGACAGAACATCTACAGCTGCTTCTGTTCACTGACAAAGTTGCACTTGACAGATGTTAACTTTCAGTGCTCAGGATACTAGCATGATAAATTATCATCCCTGGTTTGTAAGTGAGGAAATGAAGGAACAAAGTTACAAACTTCTCACACTGACAGCAACAAAAATTAATAACCACTAACCTAGGCAAATACACGTACCCCTAAGGATCTCAGGTGATTTTTTCAGGTCACTTACTGCTCCCCTGATATCAGGGAACACGTTGCAGGGAAAGCCTTTCATAAATGCAACAAATTCCATAATAAACGCAATTAGAGGTTTTACCTTTCTTATTCTTCTGAGGCTGCTGTCCTTGAATCTGATTTCTCTAATGATTAGGAAGCATTACCACTGAAAACAACATAGAAGCACCCTTACAGGACCCATCTTTTTCCATGAAAATTTCTCCTCTTATGCTAATCATCTTTATCACATGATGGTCAGAGGCTGTCTTGGGCTTAGCGACCATGAAATGATGGAATTTTCAATTCTTGGTGAGGCAAAGAAGGTGGTCAGCAAAACCACCATTATGGACTTCCAGAGGGCAAACTTTGGCCTCTTCGAGGCACTGGTTGAAAGAGTTCCTTGGGAGACGGTCCTGAAGGGCAAAGGGGTCTAGGAGGGATGGGCATTCTTTAAGAAGGAAATCTTAATGGCTCAGGACCAGGCTATTCCCATGTGCCACAAGTTGAACTGCCGAGGAAAACAACCGGCCTGGCTGAATGGGGAGCTTTTGCTAGGACTCAAGGAAAAAAGGAGAGTTTATCATCTCTGGAGGAAAGGGTGGGCAACTTGGGAGGAATACAGGGATCTTGTTAGATCATACAGAGAGAAAATTAGAAAGGCAAAAGCTCAGCTAGAACTCAATCTGGCTGCTATCGTAAGGGACAACAAAAAATGTTTTTACAAATACGTTAACAGTAAAAAGAATCCCAAGGAGAATATATTTCCTTTAATGGATACAGAAGGGAACATTGCCACCAGAGATGAGGAGAAGGCTGAGGTACTGAATGCCTTCTTTGCCTCAGTCTTTAATAGTGAGACCAGTCATCCTCAGGGTACTCCACCCCTTGAGCTGGAAGGTAAGGATGAAGAACATAACATATTCCCCTTAATCCAGGAGGAATTAGTTAGGGACCTGCTACGCCATCTGGACACTCAAAAATCTATGGGACCTGATGGGATCCATCCAAGAGTACTGAGGGAACTGGCAGAGGTCCTTGCCAAGCCACTCTGTCATCTGTCAGCAATCCTGGTCAACAGGGGAGGTCCCAGAGGACTGGAGGCTTGCCAGTGTGACTCCCATTTATAAGAAGGGTCGGAGGGAGGATCCGGGGAACTACAGGTCTGTCGGCCTGACCTCAATACCAGGGAAGATTATGGAACGGTTTGTCTTGAGAACACTCGCATGGCAAGTCCAGGACAAGCAGGGGATCAGGCCCAGTCAGCATGGGTTTACGAAAGGCAGGTCCTGCTTGACCAACCTGATCTCCTTCTATGACCGGGTGACCCGCCTAGTGGATGAGGGAAAGGCTGTGGATGTTATCTACCTGGACTTCAGCAAGGCCTCTGACACTGTCTCTCACGGCATACTCCTTGAGAAGCTGGCGTCTCGTGGCTTGGACAAGTGTACTCTTCGCTGGGTGAAAAACTGGCCGGATGGACAAGCCCAGAGGGTTGTGGTGAATGGGGTGAAATCCAGTGGGCGGTGGGTCACAAGTGGTGTTCCTCAGGGCTCGGTGTTGGGCCCCGTTCTGTTTAATATCTTTATCAATGATTTGGATGAGGGCATCAAGTGCACCCTCAGCAAGTTTGCAGATGACACCAAGTTGGGAGGGAGGGTTGATCTGCTCAAGGGTAGGGAGGCTCTACAGAGGGATCTGGACAGGATGGATCGATGGGCTGAGGCCAATTGTATGAGGTTGAACAAGGCCAAGTGCCGGGTCCTGCACTTCGGTCACGGCAACCCCACGCAGCGCTACAGGCTTGGGGAAGAGTGGCTGGAAAGCTGCCTGGTGGAAAAGGACCTGGGGGTGCTGGTCGACAGCCGGCTGAATATGAGCCAGCAGTGTGCCCAGGTGGCCAAGAAGGCCAACGGCATCCTGGCCTGTATCAGAAATGGTGTGGCCAGCAGGAGCAGGGAGGTGGTTGTTCCCCTCTACTGGGCACTGGTGAGGCCACCCCTCGAGTGCTGTGTTCAGTTTTGGGCCCCTCACTGCAGGAAAGACATGGAGGGGCTGGAGCGTGTCCAGAGAAGGGCAACCAAGCTGGTGAGGGGCCTGGAGCACAAGTCTTGTGAGGAGCGGCTGAGGGAGCTGGGGTTGTTTAGTCTGGAGAAGAGGAGGCTGAGGGGAGACCTTATCGCTCTCTACAACTGCCTGAAAGGAGGGTGTAGTGAGGTGGGGGTCAGTCTCTTCTGTCAGGTGGCTGGAGATAGGATGAGAGGAAATGGCCTCAAGTTGAGGCAAGGGAGGTTTAGGTTAGATATTAGGAAAAATTTTTTTACTGAGAGGGTTGTCAAACATTGGAATCAGCTGCCCAGGGAAGTGGTTGAGTCACCATCCCTGGAGATATTCAAAAAGCGAGTGGACAGGGTACTTCAGGACCTGGTTTAGTGGCATAGGTTAATGGTTGGACTTGATGATCTTGAAGGTCTTTTCCAACCTAAATGATTCTATGATTCTATGATTGAATAAAGCATTTTAAGCACAGACTACTATTGGGTTTTAGGGTTACATAGGTTTGTTAGTGTCAAAGTCTTACAAATCTTGGGACCAGTGAATCTGGAGACTAATGCTTTTTCTTATTCCAAAAAGCCATCAAAGGCCCAGCGTGTTGGCACAGGCTCAGTCCAGGTACAAGGCACAGCTCTCACATGATGCCAACACGTCTCCTTGCACCACACTGGCCCCCAGCCAAATACGAACCTGACGTGGTTTTTGACTCTTTTTTTATAGTGATCAAAAACAATGATATGTTAGAAAACAGCCAGGTCTGCAACTATAAGTGTACATGGCATCCTAAATGCTCTCATAGTAGGATCTTTTAAAATGGTGTCATACATTATCCCACTTCCCTTGGAAACATCCCTCCTGATGCATCTTTGCACTTCATTAGCCTTTTTTCCATGATTAAATCACATCTGTGGGACATGGTCACTCTATGATTAAGGAGTATATTAATGATTTACTACTACACTAGTACTCATCTATATTATATTGCTTAGTAAAATGAAAACACTGAGATTGTTTATTGATCTGCTTTTAAAAATATCTTATAGCCCAAAAAGAAGTAAACAGAGAAGTTAGACTTTGGACTTTACTCAGATTAGTGGATTACCATGCCCAACAGATATAGATTTGACAAGGTAGCTCTTGGTAAAGATTTAAAATATCACTTCTGGCCACTTCGATTGCCTTGAATCCACTGAAGTTACATATTTCATAGAGCATGTTTGATGTCTAGTGACTGAAAAATCAGGTATTTATTGCAAGTGCAATACCAACTTAGACACCTAACTGACAGCATACAACTCTAAAAACCATGGCCTGGGCCCCACAAAAAGCAACACACTGAACATTTACTTTCAGCACATGGATTTTATGTGACTGTGACAGCACCACTGAATATTGATTCAACCAGGATGTTTATGGAACAGATGTAACATGTTTTTGTACTCTTATATTCAGGAAGTGAAGAGACATCATAGAATTGAAGCCACACATTGTCTCACTAAGAGGCACATATCAGTGAGATGTGTATTGGCACACTCTGATGTCCAGTATCAAGGGAAGGACTGAAGGGAAGAGATCTTGGCATGAGGCTGTGTGCAGTGAAGTTGTGGGATCTGCCCAGGCTCTGGGCTGCCTGCTCCCTGCCCCTAGAAACCGAATGTGACAAATACACCATACAGTTTTGTTAGTCCAGATACAAGCGATTCTTGCCATGAGAGCTACCACTATTGATCTTAGGTCTTGGAAGTCTACCTCTGCACAAGTTTGTTATAACCTGTTTGGAAATGTCTGTTCGGAGCTGTTGCCATCAGTGCCACTCCGAAACTGTGATGTGGGTTTAGAGGCTTGCATTATTTGTGTTGCCAAACCACCTCAGCCCTACTGAGTCTACAGCCAGTATATAAATATAGCCCATCTCTCAGAGACATGATTTTCTCAAAAAGGATGCAAGATGTAGATGGAGATTAAGGGAGCACAAAGTTAAAAAGAAGAAAAGGATTAACTATGCATCGATCGAACAGAGGGCATGTAGTTACACAAAGAGGTGAAACCTGGCTCTATTGACATAAGGCTGAAGATACTTGCATATTGTTTTGTTTCAAACTCTTCCATGTGCTAGAAGCCATATGTAAACTCTTCTACAAAGAAGGGCTGATGATTTGTCACAGCAGTTAAGTTACAATACTTCTCTCCTTAGGGCACCAGTGGTATCTTTTGAGTATGATTCAGATTTTAGGTGGACTTACCAGGCAGAGACCATCCTTGTGGTCAGCGGAAAGAGATGTGTTAGTTTGAAACTCATCTAATTAGGATTGAGGGTAGGGAGGAAAAAAGGCACTCTGAAAATCTCTGAAAAAAAAAGAGCTCGAAGAGGTAAGATGTGAAACAAGACAGACATAGTCAGAACAGACAGATGGAGGCAGAAACTACCACAACATGACTTAGTGGTTCCAAAAGCCAGAAACAATTAGGGAATGCGGTAGGAGGACATGGCCACAAATTCATGCAACACCCAACAAAACAGCGAGTCCCACATAACTGAAGGAGTAAAGAAGAGAAGGTGGCAGAGAAAATAAAATAAGAAACAGCTTTGTGACTTTCTACAGAGCCCTATAGACTGATACTGTAGACAACTCGCCTTCGAAAGAGGGTTTCAGAGAAGCAACAGTGACAAGATCTGAATAAGCAGCCAAGATACCCATTCAGAAAACTTATTTTGAAGGATGGGAATGAATATTGGGCAGTCAGAGAAGACTTTACAGTAGTCAAGGTGCAAGATGAAGGACTAAAGCAAGGGGTGGTGTTTTAACTGTTGACATACTGAAGGCATGTTCTTGCTGCAAAGGAGAAAGAAGCTGCAATAGCTGTCAGCAGCCCAGATACATTTGGAGAAGGAGAGTGACCCCGAGGTTACAAGTCTGAGTGACAGGGAGGATGTGGCGTTATCAAAATCAGAAGTGAAGAGAGATTCAGAAGAAAAAGTAAGGAGTTCTGTTTTGGCCAGATTAGGAATGATCTGAAGGCAAAACAACCAGGATTATGTGTCAGGGAGGCAGTCAGATATGCAAGACTAGATGGAACAGAGCAGAGGGTTTAAGAGTTATTGGCAGAGAGATGATAGCCAAATCTGTGTAACTGGATGTTGTCATCCAGGGACACGGGTATAGAAATCTCGAGGCAAATCAAGGAGAGACTAAATCCCTTCCCTGCCACCTCACAGAGGTTCCTATCTAGTTCTAAAATAAATTATCTGAAGTAGTGCTGCAAAAACATGCATAAAAAACCCTGTGTCTCCATAAAATCTAAAGATCATACTGTTTCTAAAACTAGGGCAACCACTAAATGAAAGTTAACCCGAACAATAACTTTAGCTAAACTTCAGGTCACATGCATTTAATATAATGAGATGAAGAATATGAAAAGGCCATTCATAATGGAATTCATCAAGTTAGGAATGCCATGCTTAGCTGCCTTATAACATATAATTAATGATCCTATAAAAACCCAGCGGTACGAACTCTCCCGGCTGCCCACAGAACTGTTCTTTATGCTGGGTAGGGCAAGCAAGCATCTGCTTCCACAAATACTGCCCTTTGAGAAGCCGAAAAGCTTTTTTTCCCCTGCTCCATCAGGGACCACACTGCCGTTTCCATGACATGCTGAGCTTTGAACCATTACCCAAATCAGACTATAGCATTTGGCAACCCAGTACACATCTGTCATGATAGATCGGTTATTGGTGAAATGTTAAAGAAAAAGGCATTAAATCTTTTCCATTGCTTCTAATACCCCACCTTCCTCTAGATTATTTATAATCCCCACTAAACCCACCCTCTGTTTATAGTCTTTTAACACAACAGAGAAATATATACTGTCTGGAGAGCTGTCTTGCCTTATACCACTCCCAACCATTTGGTACAACAAAAGATGTTCTCTCTCCATCAAAAGGCCTGATCCCTCCTGAAGCCTTGATGTTCAGATTCAAGGTTAAAGGATTAAGGCCCAAAGCATTGAGTACCAGAGGAAAGGAAGCCAAGTATCAAAAGAAACACAAAAATCAATCCTCTTCACCACAGGAACAGTGTGAAGAACAAATCAGCTGGGCTGAATCTAAAATTTTCTCTGCGTGGCTCTCAAAAATTAGCACTGTTATAAAAGTAATGGTTAGTTCTGCAAAGCCTCAGCACCCATGTAAAGCCACAGAGTTCAGCTCAACACACCAGTACAGTTTGGAAAGTTATATGTCAGAATAATCCAGTGGCAAATACACAAAGTCCACTTCAGAGAAAGTGAGAGCTGAAGAGCAAGCGAGAGCACACGTGCCGTTATCTTTATATGTAGTCTCTATATCTGCAAATGGCAGAATCTAATATTTACTGGAATTTGCCTTTTGCTTCAATTCCCTGTGTGCTGAAGTGCAGCCAAGGTCACAAGAGGGGTGGGGGAGTTGGTTTTAGCTTAGTGCAGCTGTGATCATGGCCAGAACAGCAGGGTACAGAGGATTTCTTGCTTAACTTTGTAATACCAATAGCTTTTGTTCTTAGCCCTGCCCCACCAGTTCTGATATAAGCCTTTAAATGGCGTGAAAGTTGTGTGGGTGGGTTTAAAATCTCCTAAATTAAAACTACCTTCCAGAACATTTTGTTTTATTTGATTTTTCTTAACTTTTCCAACTCACAAATTTCTGGGACACATGAATATCGAGATTAAACAATATTTTCTCTTCATCCAAGTTTACATATAAAAATAAAAAGTAAAAAAATGATATGTCTGAAAAAGTAATCCACTCCAATTTATAAAAATAGAATTCAGGTTTTCAAAATTCAATTCAGGCAGTAAACTAACAGTGTCTACATTTTCCTGTAAAGCAGGCATCTGCAAATGACTTGCAAAAATGTCTCTCACTGTCTGCAAGTGTTGGCAAGGCACAAACTCCTTCAGGAGATGCATGAATTTTAAATATTTCAACCTAAAGAAAAAAAAATCTTCAAGCACTTTCAGTTCTGATACACGATGTTACAGAACTATAACCATGCAGAAGACTGGCAGGAAATGCAAGTTTTGTGAAAATACCAAAGGACTTGAGTTCTAGCAAGCCTGTTTTCACTGATTGCCATTCTACGCTTAGCAGTGTTTCTAACACCAGTGTTCCTGTGCTTTTTGAATACCTCATCTACAGGTTGGCTCCATCTGCCTATGGAAACTACTTATGGTATCTCCTACTTATATCTTATACCTCAAGTCTATCAGTAGGCTTCCTGCTCAAGGTTACTTTGGACTGTAATGGAAATGATGTAATACTGCTGTGTGCAGCATATGTAATCATGAGAACAGAATCAGCATAATTCAGGTAAATGTAAAACAGGCAGCTTCAAAACCCTGTCACAGTTGAAAGTAAACCTGAAAATGTGATTAGTGAAGCAACCAGGTTAGTGGAAATGAACTTCTCATGTCCCAGTCTGATAAGGATCACTGCCTATCTTAAAAAATAAATAAATAAATAATGCATGCTTAGATATGTGTAAAAAATTGCTACACACCCCCATTCAGCAATAAGATTTTAGTTACCACATCAGAACAAACGCCTTTACTCTGTGCAAGAAAACCTGCTACCTTCAGAGTCTGCACGTGGCACTAATGAAGCAAAAATGTATATCTAACTCCAACTATACTCTCCCATTACATCACAACAGACACCAGCAGCAATCTGTTGAAGGGATGCTGTGCCTATATATAGCCAGACAACACCATGAGAGAAAGAAAAACTTGTATCTGCACCTAATTCAGCATTTGCACTATTGGCAGATCTGCAAGCACTTTTTTTACCCACAAACAAGTGTTCACTCCACAGATATCCTATCTAAAAATGATACAAACTTCAACGTAAAATTATCTGGAACAAGAAAGTAACTTGGGTGTTAAAAGGAGCACTAACAAGTGGGTAAGCGGCTTCCAGATACACAGATTTTGTGGGCCATTTGCAAGCACAGTTGATTTCAGCCCAATTTAATGTGCCAGTCTGCCAAAACGGCAAATAGATGAAAAATAGCCCAACTAACTGTATTCAATACATTCCTACAAATTGGCCAAGTACTATATAGACATACCTCAAGAGACCAAGGACAACTTACAGATGAACTGAAGCCTGGGAGGTCGTGGACAACAAGACATTTGTGGCATTGGTGACAGTTTCTCCTTCAGAGGCTTGGGACAAGAGTAACAGGAGGTAACACATGCCGGCATGAAGAATAACTGATAAGAAAACTCCAAATAGGAAACAAAATGGGTGCTACCTTTGCCACCGCTTTTTAAATATCAGTTCCCTTCAAAAATGGGAGTAATGGGGCCACACAACTCAGGTGGGAGGTGGCAGAGCCATGTGATTACGTGTGATTTTAATTTTATTTTTAAATTAGTTCGAGGGGGGATTGTGTAAACAAACCTGGATACGCCTGGGACAGCAGGGGGAGCTGCAAGTCTGCATTCCTCTGCACGTCTGTTTAATTGTGTTGAGTATTTGGACAAAAACACACAGTAAGCTTGCACATCACCAAAGAAAGATGCCTGCACGTCTAACAAGCCGCAAAAAAAATCGAGTGCATAACAAAGCATTAAACAAGGACCAAGAAATAATTGTCACCTTCTCTCATAAGGTAATAAAAATAGTTACAGTATAAACATAAAAATCTTTTTAAAAGACCCCTGATAGCATTGCCTCCTGGAACTATCACCATAGCAATGAGCATTCAAATAGGGGGAAAGTACTGCTGAATTCTGTGTTTGATATTTTCAACTAAATGAAAATACAAACTGGAAAAAATACACACAAGTGATATAGAATGAAGCACACAAACATAAAAAGCCTTCAACAAAATTAAAGGTGGCAAATTCCACCTGCAAATCTTTAATACTCCAGAAAAGAAATCCTTTAATCAGGTAGCATACATTGAAAGGGTGCCTGCAGATAACTGTAAACCCATCCGATAGCTGCTGTATCCAACAATTCCTATTTATAACATTTTGCACAGGTCTGTGTAATGGTGAGATGGCAGTATTGTGTGAAATCTGAGGAAAAGATGCATGTTACAGAGAAGGCAGTAGAAAACTCTACCGGTAGAGCCATACAGGAAACCTAAGAACTGGAAAAGCAGGGTACCTTGTATGTTAAGATTTAGGCACACAGCACAACTCTGGGGAGGAGTGCTTGCAAAGTAGCAAATTATATCTTCTGGAGTTGGTACTATTAAATAGGTCTTATTTCCATGACATTCAGATCCAAAGTTAAGATTAAATAAAGGAGAGAAGAGTGGATTGTTTTAAAATTCCTCTCCCAGATGCAGACGTCAGGAGCACACACAAAAGCAGGTGCAGGGTGTATTGATCCTACTGAATGGAGTGGGTACTTGAGCATGTACCAAGCATCTGTGTCTGGGAGATGGAAAGCGCTTTGTAAAAGGCTGTTTTATGCTAAACAAATGCATCAGGTTATGTTTTTATTTTGAATATTTTAAAGCATCTTGCACACTGGGGCAGACTTGAAAAGAAATTATACAGACAACTTGCCATTAATTGTACAAGTTCCTATCTCCATAGCTGAAAATTGGCTGTGGGCTCACTTAGGAGCACTCCAAGCTATGGAAAACCATCCTCAATAAAACCTGCTCTGACTGCTGCACCTTAGGGAACTGGGTTCCTGCATCTGAAGACTCTTCAGGTCCCATGTGCCAGCCCAGCTGCAAGCAGGCAAAGGGACAGACACATTTCTTCCCAACAGCTCCTCAACACACCTGGCAGGGAAGTGACAAATTCAACACTGCAAATTCAAAACGGGACCATCCAAAGAGGCTGAGATGGACAATGCTTGCTGACTTTGAGAATGAAAAAAACATAATAGCACATTCAGAAGAGAAAATGAAGCAGACATCCATTAGAAAATTTGGCTATAGTTTGTAGTAGTCCCCAAGATAAAGTTTTCCTTTTCACAGACAGACTATGACCAAAATCTGTACCAGAAATCAAACTCTGTACTGTAGTTGCTTGTGGAATCTTTTTTTCCTTTTCAAGGAGGAAAAAAATTAATCCCTACAGGAGATGACAAGATGCCTTTTAAAGTACATATCTCATTTCTGACTACAATTACCTTTCAATAGCCTGGCACAGCTGCACGCTCCTATTTGCTTTTTGTTTTTCATTAAGGGCTCCTCTATTATTTGTACCCATTCTATAGCATTTATGTCTGGCAGTGATGCACATTCCCTTGCCTCCGATTCTTCCCACAGATAGCAGAGAATAAATTGCAATTAGATTTTCGTAATTGTAGATAATTAACTCAAAATGAGCTGTTAATTATAAAAAAAAACCCCTATGTTCTTCAGTTCTTGATTATATTATATATTTTACTTCTAAACTCCAATATCTCACTCCAGCAAGTTTAGCATTTTAAAGGGCTTTCACCATTACTGGGATATTTTTAAGCTAAGTTTTGCTTATTTGAAGACTGAAACCAAGTTTCATGCTGTGAGGTTTGCTAAAGGAGCTCTCATGTATGAACTGGAAGTCAGAGAGAGCTGGTTTTCCATTAGGGTTCTGACAGCATTTGCTGTAACAAGAACCATTTGGCAGGTCAACTGAAAAACAAATAACAACAACAGCCCAAAACAAAACACAACAAAAACCAGAAAAGAGACTGATAAAAAAAAGGATGTATTCCTACCAGCTCTTCCTCCTTTCTAAGCTCTAGCCACAGACTTGCACACTCTCTCTCGATACTGAAGAAAACATCACTTACATATTAAAATGCATAAAAGAGACAAATGGATGTGTCTTCCATAGCCTCTTTCAGCCTTACATTAGACTATATTATTTAGGGACCATTCATCTGGTAACCTTTGCAAAACTGAAGATGGCATACAGGAAGAAAAACTTCCAAGTGTTTTGCTGCCAAACTTTGGAACCAGCTGGCATGGCAACTTGAGACTGCACAAACACACATTAACTTTGAAAAATTACAGTAAATTAAACTAGGGGAATGAAGAGAGGGTGGGGAACCTTTTGAAATCTGGAACTCTCATTTGTTAATGGTACAGGTTTTCCTCATTTTCCCTGCTAGGCTACATAGATTTTTGCAACTTTTTCGTAAACTGTTGCTAAGAAGCCCTACAGATGTTCTTGTTACAGTGATCACACTTTGATCATTTCAGTCTGTGTGAAAACAAAACAAAAAAAGCATCAAAATACAACAATGATATGCCAGTAACTCAGAGCAGCCAAACACCTGGTTAAGCAGTGAAGTATTCCAAGGAAACTAACTCCTGTTGTTCTGGAGAAAAAAGTCTTATCCCTTTTCAGTGAAGACGGATCTCAAAAAAAAAAAAAAATCAGTATCACTTAATGTTAAAAAATAAGAAAAAATGAAGTATTGGACCCTTAGTTTATAAATAAATTAACAGTTCTTCCAGTATTCTCATAGTGGAAAGAAAAACTTATTATTTTAGTTTTCTCCTGTCGCTAAAGAAAGGGCCATTCAAAGGACAGCTGCTCATCTTGTCCACCAAACAGGGGATGCTTTGGTCAAAAGAACATCTATAGTTCAAGCACACAACAGGAAGCTGTTACATTTTGAGAAAGGTAGAAAAACCCTGTCAAATCTACAGTTTTTATTTTCTGGTTTTCTAATAAGCCTGAATCTTCTTCCAGTGTTAACAGGAAATGCAACAAGGTAGGACAGAAAGAAAACACAATAATGTGTTGATTAAAGTTTTACGTAGCATGCAAAATTGAGATAAAGAGCTAAATGGTGGCTTAACTCTACTTTCAGTTATTTCAGTGGTAGTTTGCTCTGATTGCACTGAAGCAGAGGTGCAACGCAGCGTTGTTTAAAAAACAAGTGACTGTCACCAGTTCTATCACTGTAGAACTGTATCTGGGAGTTAAAGAATAATATAGTCTTGATTTGGACCTGATGTAAAGAATAAAGAGATGTTCTGATCTTAATTGGAAAAATAACAAGCAGTATCTAGAACAGAGAACAAAGGCTAAGATTTTGTGAAAACTCCATTTTGCACTGGGCTACGTTAGTGTCTTTAAGAGATGACACACAAAACCTGAGACCTCTACAGGAAACCAACCCTTAAAGCTTGAGTAATAACAGGTCAGCATAACTATTGAGTTGACTCATAAAATGCAGCAGCGAATGAATTTTACCTTTCCCACAGAAAAAAAGCTCTTATCCTGAAACAAACACATGAACAAATACACTTGGCAGCCAACAGCACACTGTCAAGAAGATATACCAACACTGTGCAGTACTTTGAAGCAAAGACAGAAATTACCTTAGTCCCACATTGTTGCCGTTCATCATCAGAGCAAGTTCTGCAGGTGCTTCATCAATGGGCACATCTTCTGAATCAGGTACATGGCCCCTAAACCTGAAAAAGCAGAGTGGTTTTGCAGTTGGCTCTGCAGCTGGTCAAATCATCACACAAGGAACTTGCCACAAAAAGGTGAGTTGTGTGTCTACAAACAGGGCACTTGATCATGTTACGTGAAGAAGCTTTCATGACTGTTTTCACACTTTCAAATATACTTTTGTATTGGAAGGCTGACTTACATCCAGTGCCTTTGCTTCTAAGGGTTACCATTGGGCAAAAGACTAGAAGAATTTCATTTACTGATTTCCAAGAACCAGCTCCCTTAAGAAAATGGTCACAGTATCCAATAACAAACATCCTTGTTGGGCTCAGATTACAGCTCTAGCAGCACTGGAGCTCAAAGGCATTGTGTGTAAACTGCATAAAATGTAGAATTCATTGGAGATGGTTGTCTCTCCTGAAACTATGGGCCCATAGATGATGCTCCAGTTTTAATACATTACCCCACCTTTTTCCTTCTCTCCAGTGAAGACAGAAAAGTCAATACAGGTACTTCTCCATTTTTATTTGAATAAAATCCCTGTTTCCAGGACTTACCCATATTTGTCTACTCTGGCTGGTGTGGCTGGCATCAGGAGGAGTCACTGAACTGCCCCTTTCCCTATACACACACATTTTTTGACAGCTGAGCAACTATTTCACATAGAAAGAAACTGCAAACTGAAATTACTACGCTCAATTGAGGTTAAATAGGGAAATGTGGGAAATTAAAATGCAGTTAAGATGTAGCGTGGCCAAAAAAAATGTTCATTCATACTTTCACTGAAAGAGCAGAAGAGTTAATAGCCAATAATTACAAATGGTCAGACCTTTTACTTGTCATTCAATGACAATACTTTCAGCAGTTCAGAATGGACCTTAACGAACACTCCACCCATGCAGGACAGACAAAAATAAACACTATCCAGAAATGGATTTTTGTTGTATTGGTTTTTTAAACTGTCATGATGTCAAGAGATGAACTAGGTTAGAGCCTCCTGACAATGAAGCAAAGGGTATTTGAGTTTAGCTAAACAAATTTTTATATTTTGCAGTATATAAAATTACCCTGTTATGAAGTGCAAAAGTGAATTATATACCTAAAACTGAAACAGAACTGTGATGCCTAGGAGATTTACCTGTAAATATCAAACATTTAATTCTAAAGAGACTGACTATGTTTTAAGAGCAAGCACATTATATTCTAGTTGCTTTTCTTAGAGAGAATATGGCAAAAGTGCTTTCACCTGCACCTCTGAAAAGACATCACAAAAACACTGAGTCCTCAGATTGATCATATCTGATTTTCTTTCATAGAATTATTTTAGGTAATTAGAGCTCTGTAAAACATAAAGGGGTTTTTTTCAGGAAAAAAAAGGCTAAAATAGGCATAATGGCATTTACAAGCACATCATTATAGTTATATTTAAGGTCCATTTTTTTCTGGGTCTATGATGCCGCAAATGCTGAAAAGTACCCACTAGGAAAAAAAACCACCATCAACTCAGTCTGCATGTCCTTCATATTCTACTTGTTTTTCATTAGAGGGATTCAGGTATTTGATGTTTAAGAATCCATCTGTTCCTACTTAATTCTCACCTGAAGTCATAATCCATTATTTGTGACCTCAGTCATTTTCAACACACACAGTTGTGATTGCCTTTAAAACAGGTATTTTTAAAGCCATATAAACACATTATTTTCAACGTAAGCCACAATCCAAGACAACAAAAAAAAGACCACCTAAATTACAGTATTCTCTGTAAGAGTTTGAAAAGTAACCAGGGGGCTGGGATTAAGAAAAGAAAGTGATATATTCCTCTATCGTGGCTACAGTACATAAATGTAGGAAGTGGGTCATGTAATGCAGACTCTCACAGGATGCTGTCAGCAGTTGCCATATTAAAGCAGTATCGAAATAACCATCGTTTTGAAACCCTCCTATTGCTTCTTCTAAGACTGCTAGATTTTTTCCCCATTGCTTTCCCTTCCTAAAGCTGAAATGCTAGTACTCAACTGAGTTACACTGGCTAATTCAACTTTCTTTAACCTGCTCCCTTTCACTCTTCCTCTCCACTCTAGTAACGTGACACCAACAAACCAGTTTCTCCCTCTTTCCTAGAGAGCCCATTTACATTGTCAGGAAGGTGTTATCTCACCTTCTGCAACAAGCTCACAGGCCTTTCAAGCCACATCCCATGTTTCTATGGTTATTGTCTTTCCCTTCTTCTAGTTTGAAGCATGTATTGTGCCTCAGTCTTGGCATTCTCCCTTTCACAAACATCACTGGAAAGAAAATGTCCCTGCTACACGGACCTCCCTTCCTTTTCCATATACATATATGGAAAAAAATATCTACATATATATAAAATGATCTCCATCTTTTCTGTAAAACACACTTCTGCCTGTCCCTACCAACAAAAGTGCAATACTTCAGACTGACCTCTCCAAGGAAAGAAAGGGGAATGACACATCTGTCTCATCCACACTCACACTGCTCTCTTGCCAAATGGCTGCCTATCTTCAAATGCCTGCACTAAGACCAACCTCTCATTTTCTTCTACTGGTCCTCTTTTCCCACCTAGTCTTTTAACACTGCTTTTCTTGTGCCTTTCTTTCTACCACATACTGTTTTCCTCTGCTGCTTTCCACAGCTGTCATGCTGTTTCCCAACAGTATATGCTAATATACTGAAAAGTCTCCTCTCCTCTAAAACAGTTAGAGAGAATTTGTGCCACAGGTATTGCCTATCTCATCAGTTCCCATTTTCCCACTTAGTTAACTATTGCCCATGTGTTCATTAGAAATTTTAGAATTTTTTTTTAGATTATAAATCTCAAAATCACCTGTTATAATCCATACAGGATTGCTGTAGTTGCTGTTGTTTTAGGAGCAGTTTTGCTTCTTGCTTAGCCAATAAATTCTGGAGTCGTTCCTTTTCAATTTCCAGCTCCATTCTCTGCAGAAGCAGCTTCTGCCTTCTTTCTTCATACAACCTATTAGCCTGCTCTGTTTCTGTAGGCCCTGAGTCCACACTATCATTCAGCCCAGAAACTTGAGAGCATGTAGAATAATCACAGGGTTTGTGAACTGGTCCAGAGTGTCTTCTAAGTACCTGGCTGACATGGTGGCTCTCTTGCATGCTCCCTGAGCTCCCTACATGCCTGCAGGCACAACCATGACTCACTTGCTGAGGGCATGTGCTCTGAAATTCATTTGCTTTCTGGTCCATCTCCTGAGCTGGTTTTTTGTGATGAGGGGTCCTCTGCTTGGCTGGGGAAATCATATTGTTACACTTTCTGTGCAATCCATTTTCTACCAGATATTCCTTCAGACACTCCTGATGGTTGTAATGGATTTCAGTCCCATGATCATGATTATTCCTGCAAGGCTGAGACAAGGCAACACGGGCAGGGCTTCCAGCCTTTGATGCTTTACTGTTCTTATAAAAAGTTGAAGGTCCCCCAATACCCAAGTAGGAACCATCTAGCTCCAAAGATGATGGTTGGCATGAGCTCTTCTTACTGGATACCTGCAATAAGAGAAACAATTTCCTGTGCATTACCAAAATTTATCTTTGTTCATTAATTTCACTTGGTCAATGTGTTCTCTCAGAAATAGACTTGCTGTATCATACTGATGGACACACAGCCAAATCCCCCAAAATGTTTGTCAGAAGACAGACACAAATCTGCTATCAAATCTACATTTCATTCCATCTACACAAGTGTAATAAATATAAAACTACTGTCTGCAGGATCCTCAGCATAAAATGAGTCACTTCAGAGTATCAAGTAGTTGTGAGCATCTAGGGTTACATAAAATCAACTTGAAGAGTGGCAAAAAACATTAAATGTTAAGGTTTGAAAATGTTTAATTTTGAATACCGAGCCAAAAAATCCATTCAGCCACTATAAATACTCTTTGATTGGCCATTACACAGCAGGAGATTTGATGTAAAACATTTCACCTTGCACTGAATGGAATATTACTTATCGCTGGAAATTTGATGAGAGTTTTTGAAATATCTTTACAGAAACACAGATAAAAACGAACTACTTTCTGTAAAAAATGGTTGTACATCAAAAGCTGTCATTTAAATACAAAACATGTTTAAATTCAGCTATAAACATAAGTGATTTTTCAATTAAGCTGGGCAAGTGATTATCCTGTGATAAAACTCTGAAGAAAGCAAGTAACTGTAATTCACATTTGTCAATTCAGTGCAAGCAAATTCTAGTGGTTTTGTTATACTTGTGGATATTATGTAACAGACAACAAAATCCTACTTACATCCTGGAGTATCTTTGCACTATGGTTCATCTAGGCAGTTAAGCATTTGAGATTTTATGCACATCAGAACAGCAGTGAATCAGGCACTTGCATTTCTTTGGCTAGTCCTGTGCATTAATTTCAATAACATACTGAATTTAAACTCCTCCAGCCTTTGGGACCTTTCTCAAAGATCTGATTTTTTTAATTACAGAAGCCAGGTTTGTTAAAGATAACAAAACCATCACAGTGAAACTGGTTTAGCAGGGAAATTTGGTATCCACTGATGGAAAGAAAAGTATTATTTGCACTCTGGCAATGCTTACAGTAGATAGGTATTGTCCACATAGAGTAGAAGGCAGTCAGCATCCCCCAAAATACTAGAACTTATGAATGCAAGCAAGCGTCCAGTGATGATTAGAAGAGAGATATAATTCAAATCTATGCAGATTTTATATGTATAATTTAAATTCTTTTTTCTAAATAAACAAAATACCAAACTCTGCTGCCCTTCAAGACAACCAATTACAAGTTTTTTGTAGAATGTAAATTAACATGGATTAGCACCTGAATACTGATATTTTATTATTTCCAGTTCTGTGGATACAAATATATCCTCTGTGCCATGTGATTGAAAGCCAAGGATGTCATGTTTTGCCCCAAAGGGCCAAGTGAGTTGGAGGCATTTGCATTAACGTCAGTGCTACATGTCTGAGGAAAGGCTGGTGCTTGGACTGGGTGAAAAGTGCAGGACATTAAAATATTTTAAAGTCAGAGAGGCTGGCAGGGCAACTGGGCAGAAATGCAACATGCTACAAAAAAGTCAGAGTTTTGTTATTTATTATTTGTAGCATGCCATCCTTGTCTGCAATATTTTCTAGACAAATAAAGGCTACAAAGCCCTTTTAATCTAAATTAGACAACACATAAAGGGATGATCAGCAACAGGAAGAAATATTACAGAAAAGGGAAAGTAAGAGAATCCTGTGGTTACACGCTCTCATTTCCCACCTCACCTGCTACTGCTAATAAAGCATTTAGGGCACCAACAGAAAAAGGCTTTCAAGGTGGCCAGTTTCCAAGCCCCCAAGGACAGTAGAAGGTGTCAGACCTTAAGGTATTCTTAGAAGATCCTACCAGAGCTGGCAGCTTAGGGTAGTCTAGAGAAAGCATACACCTACCCTTCTACAGCTCATAAACAGAATTAAAAAGGACCAAAGAAAAAGAAGACTCAAAAGATGAAATAACTGAGAATTTATTTTAGCAGTTTGTTTTATTGACTGAAGAGACAAGAGAATGTTAAGAAATCTAAGCACACGAATGAAGATGGTACAAAATAATCATCAGGAGCAGGTTTAAGAATAAAGGTCCACACTGCGAATTAACTTCATGGCTGAGACTCTATTAAGAGTCTCTGAAGGCCCTAAAAGAGAGGTATCAGTTAGCATTTGTTGACCTTGGCTGCCATTAAATCTGCCCCGATGGTCTTAGAAATGGCATTGACATTTAAAGACTTCATAACAAGGCAGAGAAACTTTAATGTTATTTCACAGTTACAATATGTTTGCAGGGGGGAAAATTCTCATTAATGGCATTGAATGCGAGTGGGATTTTTTTATTCCTTTAGAAGAATGAGATCATGTTAGGCAGAAGACCAAGTTCCAACATACCTTTGACGTCTACTTAGTACTTCGCAGGGTCTACCCCCAAAGAAAAAATAACTATTGGGAGTCAGAAACTAGTCAACAACTTTTTTAGCCATTTGTGTTTTTCTGCTAATGCTTTAATTGAAAACTACAGCTTGATAGTAGAGGCTGCAGGGAAAACAGACTGACATTTACAGTTATGAGGGATCAGATGAGACCAGTGCATGCCATGAAAGATCTGTAAGATGTAGGCCAGGTGAAGGGGAAAAGCAAAAAAAAATAAAATTCCAAAGACCCACCTACTACCGCAAGTCTAAAGATGCACAAGCATAAGGAATTGGGTAATTTTACAAGATGAGTTTAAGAAAGATATTGCCTACGGGACACATGGAAACCATGATGGACCATGATGGAACAGCTGTGCTTTCCCCTCTGTGGAGCTCTTCCAGGCTTGCTGTGCGGTATTTAAAGATACAACTTCCTTTAACTGAGGCTTAAACAAACAAACAAACTCCGACTGTTCCTTGCAACATATGGAGTTAATAAGACTTGATCAGATGTGAAACTCTTGCATGGAAACAAGCAGATATTAAAAAATAGTTCAAATAATCTTTAGAACAGTTTAAAGAGGAAGACATGTGGGGACATGTACAAAATTACTGCAGTCCCAGTGATTTTTGCTCAGGGATTCAGAGCAGAGTTCAAACAAACATCCAAGCCCTTAAAACTTCCTACAAAAAAACAGCTCCCCAGTTTCATGCATGCAGCATTATGATCTCTGCAAATTCTTCTTAAATGCAACTTGTTTCCTCTGCAGTTTTAATTCACAGTGCTGGCAGAGGAAACACATTTACAGACTGACTCCAGCACACAGGGCTTTGTACTGCAAGGGATGAACTAGTAACTGATCAGATCTTACAATCTCAACCCAGGCAAGGTCCTGACAGATTTTACTGGTAGCTCTGCATGTACAAAACATGTTTAAGAAACAGCCCAAATCATTACCTCAAGAAGTCTTGCACTCAGAGGACAAAAACTAGGGTCCTAGCAAAATACAGTGCTGTTACAGTGTACAGCAAAATTCCTACAGAAGTTAACAGCATTAGAATTTAACCCACAGCACCTGGGTTTGTGAGTTTGTAGCTGAAATTTATTTGAATACAGAAAAAGAGACAACGAACCAGAATTGTTCTCAATTGTATGTTGAGAACATTTCTCTAACCTGGACTTTCAGCTCCAGGGTTTCTTTTGATGGGGTAGAAACAGAGGGAGGACTAGTTCTGAACCTGCATGTTCCATTGTGCTGATCTGAGCAGGGACCCTGGGGAGGAAGCCAAGAATGAACTGAAGTAGCAACCAGAGGAGAAATACAGAGATTTAAAGATGAAGCAAAAATTTCTAAATGGACAAATGAGAGGCTACCATACACAGGGACACCTTGAAGAGCACCAAGGGCATGTATTAGTGACCTAGTTGGCACTCTCACTAAGGTATACATCCTAAACCTGGAACTCTTATCACTATGCAGTGTTGATGTAAGGGTCTCATCTGAATAAAGTTTGGCTTTGGGTTTGCAGGTCTATCGACAGTATAAGCACTTGCTCCTGTCAGTGGAGTGAGGAGAATATATTATAAATAAGCTCAGGTAGGATAACAGGGCAACAGAAATGCCGTTTTAAGAACAATTATTTCAAATAATAGGACTATTTGAAGTGCATTACTAGTGATTAAGGAGCTATTCTTTCCAAGTGTCTGTAAGAGTTTATCAAGGAGAATGTATAAAAAGGTAAAGATTTTAGAGTAAATTAATAGGATCCACTGAAGTCTATCAATTTTTTTCTTTAAATCATGTAATCCTTTATTAAAATCTCTACCATAAGTAACCTAATATCAGTCATTACAAAATGCCCACATAATTGTTCAGCAACTGTCTCTGTCAGTACCTAAGATAAATACAGTAGATAATTCAGAAGGTAAGCTGACCATTTTTCAAGCAAGAAATAAAGCACCATTTTCTGTAGAAATTATCTATAGCTATGATTGCCACATTCCACTGAATAAAACAAGTGGTCTCAAATCAAAGAAACTACATGAATGACAGTCACAAGCCTGTATTTTTCCTGTAAAAGTCTACTGAACTCAATATACTGAACAGGTGTAGCAAAAAAAATAAAAATAATAAAATAGGATCACATCACAAAAAAGTGAATTTATAGCTGCTAGCTGACAGCAGAGGAACCCCTCCCATGTTTGTGGTGCCTTCAGTTTTTTTTCTCCTCTTTGTTAAGAGGGTTTGAGCTGGGATGCCAGGTGCACAAAAAACCTGCATTCAAAGTGGCATGCGAGCATTTTCTGGCACTCAGCTTTAAGTGTGTATTTTGCATTCATAAACATGCCACCCTTCTTCTCCAGCTACACAAATATTGTACATAATCTCTAACAAATGCTTCCATTTCAGATCAGCAAACTGGTTTTATGCTGGCTGATAAGGCAGTTATTAATAACACAGTGCTCCAAGAAAACTAAAGCAAGGCACCTGTACGTTGAGTCTTAGAAGTCACTGTGAGCAGAATGCCCATTAAGTCCAAACAGTACCTACATATGGCAATGCAATACCTGACCACTAAAATCAAGCAAACATGTTTGCTTTCCGAAACAAAACTATACGTTCCTGTTTGCACCAGGTCTAACTATTAACATTCAATGTGCTGCCAAAATTTTAAAAACTAAAAATCACATCTTCTGACTTCAATTTTTTACTTCTGCCCTTTATTTTACTGAAGAATCAGTAGTTCAAGACCTAGATAAATATTTCAAAAACTATACTATTTGTGAGCAGAGCAGGTCACTACCATTTCCCAGTGCATTTGGAGTTCATGTGAAATAAGGGCAGAAGAGTGATGAGCTGCATTTTTAACATGGGCATACACAGAATAGTTGTCTAGCTGATAGAGAATGCGTAATGCAACATCTGCACAGTACGCCTTGCCAAAGCCCATCCCAAATAAATGTAGTGCATTCTCCCTAGTGCAATTAACTCTCGTACTCTGGCAGGTTTTGCTAGAAGATTATCAAGGTAGATTACCTTCCAGCATATGAACTAAATACTTACAGGTGTTATATCATCAGTTATTACTTACAAACTTCTGCATTTAACAAGACATCCAGGCAAATGAATGATCTAATTTATGAATTATTTATAAGAATTTCACAGCATGCTCCTGGCGTCATCCATGGCCTTTTCCAGGTCATATGACACCAATTAGAGCTGAATTTTAAATTATTCAATAACCTGAACTCTCTTGTCATTTAACATATAGATATCAATGCAGTAAACAAGTTAAGTCTAATGGGCCCTGGAGGTTTGCGTTCCTCCGCCCATCAGCAGCAGAGGCTGTATGCTACCACTGGAATAGAAAATAATAGAATGCAGCAGTCAAAAACATTTGCAAGGTTTTAATAAGTTATTTTGGCTCCCTTAGGGATTTTAGTATAACTTACAAGCACTGAATCTAAAACATATTGAAGTCCT
Organism: Buteo buteo; assembly: GCF_964188355.1. NCBI lineage: Eukaryota > Metazoa > Chordata > Aves > Accipitriformes > Accipitridae > Buteo > Buteo buteo. The sequence goes on from NC_134204.1 coordinate 9,549,419, forward strand.
TAGCTATGTGCTTTTAAAACAAAATTAGGACATAGCAAAAGAACAAGTCTGACACTAACCCTAATTTAGGTCCTTAATTTGAAATGTAGTGGAAATTATGGAGTAAGCAAGATTTACTATGCACAAATCATTACCTTCAGGCTCTTGTACAGTATAGCCAAAAATAGCCCCTCTCCCAACACACATACACCTGTCTGTAAAGATAAGGCTACACACAGGGAAATGGAAACGTTAATTTAACAGCTATCTGTTGACAGGTGTACCTTGCACTCCTTAGCAATTGGGTGGAGAAGGGACCTCCAACATTCTTGTATCCTCACAGCACTGGGGAGACAGTGCTCTAGAAACCCATACGGATTTGGATATCAGCTTGAAGACGTACCACTTCAGAGGAGAAGTTTAAGGACCTTTGTGGCACATTATAAAAATGAAAGGGAATGTAACAGCCTCCAAAGCACAGATACAATAAAAAAAATCTTAAAACCATTGTTTTCGATGATGACTACAAGAAGAAAAAGAAGATACCAACAGCAAAGGTACCTGAGATGAACAGCATAATTAGATATCTGATTCTGCCTCAGTGTAAAGTCTGCAAGAAACACACAGCAAGCATGCCGCATCCTGGCTCTGAACCAATTGCCCTCTAACATCTCATGAACCTGTCAGCGTGGCTTTATGACTGAAGGGAGGCATACAGACGCCATACCTAGTACTGACCTAGATCTAGCCTAAGAAGTACAAGACATGGTGGAAAACTTCTAAGATTGGGTGCAGCTCAGTACAAGTCTAAACTGTGCCTAGCACTATCAGACTAATTTTTTATAGTATCTGTGCCTCAACTTTCTGAATGCTGCTGTAATAAATCCCAGACCCACTCCCACAGATGAGTCACTTGCAGACCCCTATCTTGGTTGGAGTGCCCAGTGACGCCGCTCATGCACACATGTTTCCTTTGCACTCTCACTGCTTTGCAAGGATTAAAAAGTTTCCTGAGCTCTATCCAACAGCAAGAGGAAAAGATGGAAAGTGAGATGTTCAATTTATCCTTTTAAACACTAGAAAGAAGTTCTCTAGCTATTGCTGTCAAGATGAATGCCAAAAAAACAATAATGTTGATAAAACATCATACCAAGTAAGTAAAAACACACCTATCCAAAATGTCTAGCCAGATTAGGAAGAATAAGTATTTAGATTAAAGAACGTAACATTGGATTTTCTGCCCCCCAAATTTATCATAGGATGGGGCTTCAAGTGAGCTTTTTTTTAAAAACTTTTTAAGAAAAATAGCAGAGAGGGGAAAAAAAGACAACTGCCTAATCTCATAACACACATTTTAAGATCATACAAAAATAGCTATAAGGGATTTTATTTTGGTTACCAGCCAGATTTAGTTTAATTCCTGTGCTGGGCAGCATTTGATTATTTCCCATTAAGGGTAGTAACCTGTTGGATGATAAGAGGGAAGTTCCTACTGGTTTTCATTAAAGAGTAATATCCACCATGTATTTGGTCCTTCAAGGTAACTTTTTCGAAGTTATTTTAAAAAGCAAACAGTTTTCTACTTGGAATCACAAGTTTAGCATATCGGGGCTACACATGTTTCCAGCTACTGCCAGTCTCTTTAGAATTCAATCAACATCTGCTCCAAAGTCATGCTTCCGTAGCTTCAGACACAAGACAAAAGGGCAAATATACTGTGACCCTTCTAAATAGCCCTAATTACTATGATCAAACAGAAGCCAGATACTTATGTGGATAAGAACTTGTAGAGTTTGATGTGTGAAGATTACCGCAGGAATAGACATTGAATCAGCATTTGCCAACATGTACCTCACCATGACAGTCAATATCACCTTTCCCCTGTATTTACAGTAGGGATAACTGTAGCACCCATTGGCCAGCAATGAATTTTAAGTAATAGCCACTGCTCACTCAGATTACCAGAAGGTTTTACTTCCTTCAGAAGGTGTCTCCTGCAGAGTCCCCGGAGTATGGACATAGGCTTTACCACACAAACAAAGAAAAGAAATGGATGACATCTAAGAATTAAAAGCATCTTCATAAATAGGGACAGTGTTTTGGGGAAAAGCAATCAGAAAGTTATTTAAATAACACAGAAATCCCACAAAAGCAGAAACAGAAAATCTTTTGACTTTAAGAGTGCAAAGGTGTGTCCAAGCAAGTGTGTTCTATCAGGAGTGTCCTTGCACTAAGAGCCAGCTGGCATTTAGATTCTGCTAATGTTGCCGTCTCTGGGAAATAATTCATAAAAAGTAAACAATAATTTTCATGTGCCTGCCCTTTTGATCTTACATTTGTAGGGAGTATCCTGAGGCTAGCTGTGGGTGCCCCCATGGCTCTGGCTGATTGACCTCTAATATGCCCCTCAAGTAACGATCATGCCAAGGAATGACAACAAGAGTTGCAGACATTTCAATGCAATCCCATTAAAGACAGGCTGATTCACTTCATCTTGTCAAAGAAGAAGCTTCACGTAAGAAATAAAAGCTTTTTAGGACTCTTTTATTTTGTAATGATGCTGTTCTTCAGAACAAAGACTGGAACAAGACTAATGCACCAGCATCTGACTGGTACATAGCTTTACATTAACTGGCCAAATGCTAGTGCAAGACAGAACAGGCAGCCCCATGGTTATGTGTTAAATAGTCTTGGTAGCAGAAAATTAAGAAAATCCCCTAGAAGAATCAAGTCAAAACCATGGTACTTGACGTCTTGCACATTTCAAAAAAGTATATATGCCATTTATTAGAAAGCAGGTGTCTAAAGGCTTAGACACCAACTGCTCATGGTCTTATCAGCTTTGAGATCACAGCTTGCATGCTTTTACCCCACACTAACCCATGGTAAACACAAGACGGGATATATGGGATAACTTAGGTCTCTATCACTAGGAATGAAGCTAACAGATAAAACAGCCAGTCCAGAGCAATTGACATGCAGAAACTTGCTGTCATGCCAAGGTGGCTAAATTACCAGGAACAACTTCTTTAAATAAAGGAGTGAGGAAACTACAAATTACCCTGCTAGAGTACTTAAAAATGGGAGCACAGACTAATTCTATTTTATATACTGAAAAAACATGTATATTCCCAATGAACTGATGGGCACAATGCAACATACAGATAGATGAACTGGTAGATAGGCAGCATTGGAGTTGCTACCAAGGTGCTTGAAATGCTGAGTCTTCTCTGAATAGTGGCAGAATTTCATCATGGGCAGATATTACATACATATTAAGCTTCCAGGTCCTGCTTCAGTCTTTCCACAGTTAGCTCATATACCTGTTTAATGAGACTTTTGTCAGATTCCCTTGCATTGGCAAGCACTCCATTTCTTATCACAAGTCAACATCTTAGTTTACAGTTACATAGAAATTCCATAGAAGTGTAAATGGCACTCTGCAAAGGGAAAGGACGTGAACATTTTTGACTAAGAACATGTGTAGCTGGAAGTTTTGTGCAAAATACAATCACCCCTGGAGAAATTCCACCTAAACAGATTCACGGCATGATATCCCATAATCTGTTACTTAATCTGACAGTCTCTGCATTGGACACGTATCCCCTGAGAATTCTGAGCAACACAAGCAAACTATCTCGCTTGAGTCTGGAAGGCTCAGCTCCCTGAACATAAAAATTCAAGGTCCTCTTGGCATACAGGCTGTGATTTCAGTGAGAAATAAAATGTTTTCTACTTGGCAGGCCTGCAGTATCTCAAAGAGGTACATAAATTAACTAATGAAAGATTGCAGGAAAAACTGAATCAAGGAATAAGAGCAGGCATGGAGCAAATAGCAATCTCTCATTTCCCTGGAGTAAGCCAGCTGTTACCTTTTGAAGCTCACCACGAAGATGCTGACTTCAGAATACTCTCGTCACACTTGAAATGCCACTGAGGATGTCCCAGCAGACCTTTCATCTATGGCTGAGATTCCTTAAGAGCTGAGGTCATTCTGCAGTGGGTTTAGTACTGTTGAAGGTAGCAACAGCTGACAGAGGGAGACGACCTCTGATATATCAAGCCACAAAGATCAACTTCCTCTTGACCCATGGAAATGATCTTTTACAGTCCTGCTTGACACCATAAACTATAGCAATGGTATCACAGCTATTATTTGCATAAAATGGTCCTAGATGAGGTAAAGAGCAGTTTGACAGTCCATCTTGATAGGTCTCAGCTGCAGAATATTTATATAAGGGCTCTTCTATAGTTACCATAGGCCATTAGGTTGTCTGAATGGACATCCATCACTACCAGCTTGTGTGAAGGAGAACATTAAGTTAAAAGGGCATGACCAAGCATAAATTGAAAGGCCCTCCACTACTCCAGGGCAGCAGTGACCTTGTGCAGCAATCACCTTCACTCTGAGACACTGCCATCTGGACAGACAGACCAAGTAAAACCCACCCATGGGTTTATTAACGCGAGTTTAGTTTCGAAAAGCTCGCAAGTTTAAGCATGCGCAACAGCCTGAAAGGAAATCCTTGCACAAAGCTGGGCCTTTGTCACAAGCACACAAAAATATGCAAAAGAATTAAATATGTGTTTACAGTTTTACATCAATAGTTAGCAAAACACTATGCCCTGCTTACAAGTTGAAGGACACTGGACATGGAGGGACACTTTCCAAGTATGAACCCCTACAGTACAGTCTCTCCAAGTTAGAATGGAGATGTAGACCTTTCTTTCAATAGAGAACCATTATTTTATTGTGCTGTGCCAACCTAAGAGAACTGGCTCTATAGCTATGAGCAAGCATTACACAGCTCTTTTGTGCTCTTTCCAACAGGTACCCTTACAGCTGTGCATTTAAAAAAAAATAAATCTGTTCCCCACCTGATAGCAATTAATGTAGAAAATATATGACATCCAAAATTTGACATTAGTTATTCTCAAGGAATCAATTTTTTGAAGGGAAATTTTTCTCCCATGGAAAACTGCAGTTTGTATTTTATATTTCACCTTTGCTCTGGTTTATCATTCCCCAACTTGTGAACTTAATCTGTGTGATAAGTCTGCACAAACGCAGAAAGCAGAAACAGCCCATGATGCAGAAAGAGACAGGCCATGATGCCAAAAGGTATGAATTTTTGAAATTCTGACAAAATTCTAATGCAGTGTGGAAGGTTCCTCTATCTGGGTTCCCAGGCCACTTCTTTGGATAGAGTCAGTTAATAAATGTATTCTGAGTACCAGGCTTAAGCTTTCCTTATTCCGTCTGAAAGAGCTGCACTTCAGCTCTCCTTCTTAAACTCTGGATTCAACAAAGAATAGTAATGCTTTGAGGCTGAAAATCTCTAAAACCACTCGGCGCCAACTTTAGCAGGAGCAGAATTAGGTCAACAGTAAAATTCACTTCCTCCAGGAACAGAGTGGAACCACCCAGTTGAGCACAGAAGAAATTCTCACCACACGTTTCCATATCTGTAAAGTCCCGTGGGATTTGTAAATACCAAACCAAACCAAAATAAACCAAACCAAAATAAACCAAACCAAAATAAACCAAACCAAAATAAACCAAACCAAAATAAACCAAACCAAAATAAACCAAACCAAAATAAACCAAACCAAAATAAACCAAACCAAAATAAAATAATTCCAAATACTGTTGTATTTGGAGAGATTGAGCCTGCCTCACAGTTACATATTAAATAAGTGCACCTCCTCAAGTACCACCAACTTGACGGAAGAGAAGATATGAAGTTGCAAGTATTCAGAATTGAGTGGAGGAAAAAAAAAAAAAAAGGAAGAAGGGCAGATAGTAAAGAAAAGAAGAAAGCCAAATCACATTGGTTCAGTCAGGTATTTAAAATGGGGTTTCTTTTAATTAGCTGAACTGTAATACAAATTAAAACTGAATTTCTTGTTCATAATATATTCATTGGAGGGCAGGGGATGCAGCTGGCTATTTCTGGAGCAGTTCAAGCTAAAACAGACTCAGTTCTGTGGGACTGAACAGGAGCCAGTTTCCATCCTTCTCAAAAGACCAAAAAGCAACTTGGCAGCAAAGAGTCTGACTGCAAGCTCCATCTCAGAAATACTTATGAAGAATGACAAACCTGTGGCAATTGTGACTGAAGTCATTAAAATCACTGCAGATTATTTAAAGTCCTCATGCTTGACATTAAGGTCTTTTATTATGCTTTAAATGCCTAGGAAAAGAAGCTGTAGACATAGGGCAGAAGTGAGGGCTTTAATACTGCAGCTGATCACTAAGTGACCAGTAAAAGGAGTTTGGTGCCACACAGTATTTTGGGCATGAAAAGTTAAATGGGATTGATTGTAGAATTTCACTTTGTTTTTGAAATCTTTTGCTTTCTGATGACAGAACTGTTGATGATACAAATGCCCAAGCCCAGCTTTCAGTCTGGATAATGACCAGAAGCAAAGTAATCAGATCTCTTGGATCAGTGTCTGTTTCATGATACGAGATAAGATTAATAGTTTCATGCTGATTTGCCATTTCCTAGAGTGGAGTTAAATTACAAATTTATGGGGGGTGGGAGGTATGTGTACTGTATGAAACTCATAGAAAAGGGCAAAACCAAACACAGTTATCATAAGATAAAACCATAAAACAATCACAGCCCTTGGGGAACCAGAAGCTCTGTGCAGCCTCTCATGTGTCAGATCATCACAGGGTGCCTGGTTATTTCATGATAAGATTATCTAATGTTAATCTCACCACTAGAACTGCCTGCAATAAAAATGTTACCAACTTTCTAATTTTAATTACTGGGTTCCTGAAGATAACTACTTCAATTCTGTTTAAAAAAACCACTCCCCATGGTTTCTCTGAAGCTGGGAGTACTTCAAATGTCAAACTCGTGGATTGGATGACTTCCAATGTCTTTAATTCTGCGATTATTAACTCCTCTCTTCCCTCCTATTTTCACCTAGTCATCCTGACACAGGACAGTATTATATGCATATAGAATAACACAAATTCTTCCATTGCATTTCATGAACTACACCAAAAAAATGCCGAATACCTCAAAGGAAATCCATAACGCACCCATAAGTAGGCATTCTCAAAATAATGCAGAAGGGGAAAAAAATATTTCCTAACCCAAAATTGTCAGCATAATGACCTTAGGATTAGCTGGCAGAAGTGGCAACCACCACTGTAACAACTTCAACAGCAGAAGCCTACAATCTGATTCCCTGGATCAGGTTTCTGTTGAGCAGTCTCTTCAGAATCCACCATTAACTTACCAACAAGATAATCTCAGGTATTAGTTACATCAACCAGTGTTATAACACACACACCACCTCCTTGCATTATAATACTCATACCTGTAAAGCTTTTTTAGCAAATACCTTTCTCCTGCTACTCAATGCACAGTAGCAAATGACTGCAGAGCCATATAAGCTATTTATTGTCATAGGACTCCAACTGCAGACAAGAAATTTCAAAAGGAGATATTGTACAAAAACCCTTTAGGGAAACAGTTTTCAGGGGCAGTGGGGTTCCTCAGGAACAAAAAGGAAATGCAATATTAAATAGGAGGAAAAAAAAAAAAAAACAAGCAGGAGAACTCAGGCAATTTCAAGAACCTCCCATTGTATCACAGAACAGCTTGATCTGGTCCAAAACCACACTCTCACCAGGAACCCAAGTTAACTCATTGATAGTCCACAGTTTGGGTCTGACTATGTTTTTAATCAAACCTTATTACAGTCAAATGAAGGACTTCATGTTACAACAGAGGGATACAGAACAAGTCTCTTAAAAGAGTTGTAACATGGTAAAAACCAAATAACTATGTCCTAATCACACTGTCACTGGATATTATCCTACTATTGTAATTTTCTGTAGATTAAACTAGAGAATAAGAACAGCTGAAGGCAATTTAAAGAATAAATTTGTCATGTTACTCACTAGTACGATATAATTTGCTTATACATCAGTTATTTTATATATGCATACATAATCTCGTCTGCATTTCTCTTGTGCTTTCAGCATAAAAACAGTTGGAAAAAATCTAGATGTGTATTTCTCCTGAGTTCACCAGTTCCTGCTGTTTGTTTCTCACCTGAAGTCATAATCCTGTCTTTGACATCATAATCATTTGCACAGACACCAATTGAGATGTCACAAACCGAGGATTATGGCCAGGTGGGGAATAAGCAGCAGGAGCAGATGAACTCTTAAGAAACAAAAATCTTGTTTTCATGCAAATGTCCTTCATAATAGAGAACAAAAGAACAAAGGATGAAAATATACAATGGAGAGAAAATACTAGAAGCTGGACCATGTCTAAATACATGATCTCCCTGAAGTTTCCTCTGAGGAGTCAGGTGCTGATTAACAACTGCATAAATCATTACAAAAGTAAAACTAAACTTGACATCTGATGATTGACCCCACCACCACCACCACTCATATGCACAGCTTCCTACTTAACATGAAATCAGCAGAAATATGAGGGACTTTGAAAGAACTTGTAACCTTTAGAGGTATTTATACACATTATGCCTGAATATTCCTGGCAGTAACTAAATGCTGTTATCCTTGTTCTGTAGACAAAGACACTGAGGTCAAGGAATACACAGAACCACCCTGAATCTTAGTCACAATCAGATTGCTCAGGACTTTGATATTAAAAAACTCAAAGCTGAAGTGGCCCAAATTTTGGAGGAAAAGAAAACCCATAGCTCCAGTTATAGTCCTATGGGAGGCTGTTACAGAAGGGCTACTCTGGGTTAGCAGTTCCAAAGACTTAAGAGAATTATGAACAATTTTTATATTTAAAAAAAAATCATTCATAAATTGATCTGCCTGAAATTGATTCTAGCTATCAATCTGAATGCCAATATGCAGTCACTGAAAAAAAAATTAAAAAAATAATAAAAAACTGCAATCCAAATCCAAAACAACAGCATCTTTATACATAAAGAGAAATCCAATCAGCTACACTGATATCACTCACACTATTATGTTGCTGCAAAAAACGTCCACCAGAAATTCTTCTGGTTCCATTTCTAGTCTCTTCTTTTATTCAGCTTTGGGTATACAGTGCTCAATTGTAAATTGGTTAAATTACCGTGTTCTTGGCACTGCTGCTATACCCTTATCAGCCAAATCAGTGTTTCTGCACCAGTCTAATTAATAAATACAAGAAATTCATTTTTGGAAAGAGTAAAAAACAGTGGTGCTTCACAGACTTGTGTTCTGCCTCACTATTGCCTGTGATGATGCTGAATGCATGCCATTAAATGTGACAGCATAGATAGCCTAGAGCTCAAACAATGCCATCATCTGCCTGTATTCTAGTTCCCATACAGTCTTCTGGAAATATCCTGTCCAGATCTTGTCACAGCACAGCAGATGTGGCAGCTCATTTCCTCAGCAGTAGAGGAGGAACCTTAGCATGAAAATTGTGACTTCTGTCCACTTATTTTCCCTTCTCTGATTTACGATGCTGAAGTATCAGTACTATTTCAAGTTCATTTGAATTGTCCAAATAGCCTCCCTGGAAACAAATGTGCCATTTGACAAAGGAGTTAATTCAGCAGAAAAAACTTCTTGGCTTTGCCAATAATCACCTTGTATTGTGGAAGCAACCCCCCTCCACTTTCCTCCAAATCTGAAACAAATAGAAGCAGAATTAAAACACCATTCTAGCTTTTCAGCACTAACAGGCATGAGAGCAGACACATAATAGTCTGGATATCTGTACAACACAATTACACTTGAAAAAAAAACTTAAGTACTATGTATGACATTTATTCATGACTTCAAGTAAATGAGTTGCTGAATAACTCAAGGCTAACCTAGGATTTTACACTTGATGGACAAACACCTAAATATCCTAAGTAGATATTAACCAAACTGTAATTGCTCTCAAGTTGTATTTAGCTTTGAAATCTGCTATTTACTTTTCAGACCTCGAAAAAAGTTTGGCTTCCCAGAACCTTATTAATTTTCCCAGGCGTACCAGCCGAGCCTAATAAAAGATATTTTGTCTACCTAGAAATCTTGTCCCACATTTGCTTTTATACCTGTGCTGTATTTTTTTGTAATAGAGACTTATCCACAATGTGTTTCTGAGCATCTTCTTTAAACCTGTCACTTTCAGAGTCCAGCTGGTAAAAGAATGTTTTGCTCTTGTACAAATTTATGCATTATGCATTAATAAGGCTGAAATTCTATATTCAGAAAGCAGGTGTGGATATTTATGAATAACCTAAAGAAAACTGCTTCACAGAAAATACATTTAAATTGCTACCCCCATTTTTTACAAAGGAGGACAGGCAGTTTGTTACTCTAGTAACCACTCTGAACGTGCAAAGTGATGTTTAACTGTGTTCATGTGTCTTATTGGTGGTAGTTACCATGCTTGCCAAACTTTTTCTATTCATACCAAAAAACATCAGACATACAAAAACATTGTCAAGTTAAGAGGAGGTAGCAAACAGTGTGGAAGTCATAGTTTTATCTCACCTGTGCTGAAGTTTCTCATCTATTGGGAAAACACTGATACTTCTAACTTTTCTCAGAATTTACAAACCTGTACTGAAAGCTAAAGTTCTACCATTTTGGAAAGAGCAACACTGCATTCATATTGAATCTTTACTTTTAGGTGGAGGGAACACAGGGTGGAATCAATTCTACACTAAATATACATCCAAAACCTGTATTTCCTTAACACCTTTGTAAGGTGAGCAGCACCCATGCTGAGGATTACCCACTGAGAATTCCAAGACACAGCCTCTAGATAACATACTGCAGCAATGGATAATGGATACTCTGGGAAGAGCCTGATAGAAAAACACCAGTTAAAATACTTCAACACCAAGGAGACACTAAACCTTTAGGAATGAAAAAGTGTCCTGTTAGAAACATAAGTGACCAGCTACATTGCACTTTCCGCAAGGTAAAAAGAACAGAGGGTGCAAAACCATACTTGTGAAACCAAGGACAGAAGGCCAGTCCAACCACACCTGTATGTAGTCTGAAGTATCAGCATTTCATTCCTAGAGGCCATCGGTGTCTGGTGTTAAAGGGAAAACGTCTTGCTAGGTAACAGTATAACCGATGTGCCTCCCAGCCAAAAATCCTTACTATTATAAAAGTGATTGCTAAGCAGAGCTTTAAATAAAGTTTGGAAGTGAAATGCTCTCAAACGTTAGTCTGTGCTTTCTGAAATTAGAGGTCAACTCTATTACCCCTTGATGCTTGACTTCTGAAATTCCTTAAAATATGGCACTTGCTTCCCATTTTCAGGAATGTACCTCATGCAGTCAAACATATGGAGTCAATAAAGGTGTCCCTTCATCTGCCATCTGAAGCTTTATTTTTCTCACTTATAAATTACAACTGGTTTTAGTAATAGCAATCCCTGCACACATTTGAAATGCACTTCCATTTTCCACATTGCAGAGCTATATGGCTTAGTAAATACATGCAATTTAGGTTCAAAACCATAGCTCCAGGCACTACATATTGAGAATTTTATATTACTGAAAATTAATGTCTTTTTTGCATATGCTTGAGCAATAAATTAAAAAGCTATGTCTTATATGTATCAATTGGGATTTTCTTAGCTTTCATTTTAAAAAAGAATCATGCATACAGAGTTGCACTTCAGTTTCTTCTCTGGGCTTTTAATAAGAGAATTTGAATTTATTTCAATTCATCAAAAGCAACTAACTAGAACTCTAGGAGTCTCATATTTTGTACTGAAATTTGTATGTGTTCAACTGCATCAATATCAACCTCTGAATTAAATTCTCCAACTAAAAAAATTGGCACCTGTGTGTACTGTACTCATGGCAGTACCCAAGTAGAATTATCAAAGTAACAGTCATAATTTCTTTTAGCACAGAAAACTACAGTGCCCATATCAGAGTTGGGTGGAAAATAAATGAGGTTATGATAATTGCTGGAAGGGAGGAACAAGGGCTAAATAATGCTTCGAAGCTGTTCTCTCTTGAAGAGCTCTACTACATCCCAAAATCTCCATTCTCCTGTACACATGGACCTGGCACTGCCTGCTCAAGGCAGCAGGAGACTAAGGAGGTATGCAGGATTTTTGTAGGCCACGTGAAGAGGGAACTCAGAACAGGTAACTGGAATTGAGCTTCTCCTTCAAAATTTACCTTTCAGGCCCCTTGACTGCTCTTGCCTTACCTCAGCTTGCTCTCAGAATCATCCCCCTGGTTACTTTTACCCTATCTGTGATAAGCAGCAAAATAGCATAAAATGGGCAAGTTTTGTCTAAGCTTCAACTACAGTGCCTGTTTAGCAGCTAGATTTTAGCACTTACTGCCCTTGGCTTTTATCCAGCGTATGTTCTGAAAGACTGTGCTACATATTTACTATCTGGCTACCAACAGCAATGCACATGAACATCTATCTATTCCCTAATCTTTATACATGGATTCCTGCCGTTGTCTGGAGCTATTCCATCTCGCAAGTGACATTTGTTCTAGGCATTTGGTTTATATTTCACAATTAATCCTGCCTGACTTTGCTGAATGAAAGGCCTTTGTTCATTAGTCTTTCACCATCACCCAGTATTACTGAACATTATTCTTCCGGTTTAAAACCCCCTGAAATACATTAGTTTCTCTGCAGTTGCTACAGGTAACATCACTTAGGTCCACACCTACCACTAATCCTTCAAAACGGGTGCAGATCCTGAGCTGTTTGTGACCTGAACCTTTGGACAAGCCAAGGATAATCTGGCTCCACAGTTTGTTCAGGAATATAAGACTGCCGTACCAGGTCAGAGCAAGCACTGGTCCAGCTGAGTAGCTCATCTCTAGCCTGGTGCCTCTCAGCAGCCCCAATGATGACAACAAGGAGGAACCACTCTTGGGGTAGAGATGCCACCACAGAGGGGCCACAGTTCCCACGTGGCCTGCCAGCCACCCCAGAAGAGTGCTGCTGGGATGAACAATGGCGCTTCACAGATATCACCTGGTTTATGTAATTGAAGAGGAAAAAAAGTTATAAAACCCCAAACTCAGTGGGATGTGGGACTCTGGAGGACTAGCTACATGTCCTGCCCAGATAACAGACTTCACACAGAATCTTACACAAGTAATTTAATTTCACCTGGTCAATTTTTTTTATTTTTTTTTTTTTTTTTTACACAAAACTATGGCTATTACTGGATGCTTATTGAAGGTGCATAAGAAATAGGGCAAGAGTTTTGCTCTCTGCTTGCTAACATAACCTCACAGCTTCTGTAGCTTTCTCTTTCCCACACCAGGTTGATCAGTTACCAAGGTTTGAATGCTCCAGTAAGCCTTACCTAAGGGACCCCTTAAAATTAAGGCTACAGTGGAAGTGGCCCAAAGGATGGCCAAGGAAAGAGCTTTGAAAAACCTGTTGGTTCTTACTCCTCTCCCATCCCCTTAGGTATCACATACAGTCCCCCACAATACAAAAGGGAAACCCTACAGCCAATTTAACCTACCTAGCTGGGATGCCAGGCCAGGCCACAGAATACTCAGGGATAGAAAGGCTTCATCCTGAAATCAGCAAGCTGTCTCAGAAACCACTTGAAACAAACACCTCAAACAGACCTAATCTGGGAAATGCCTTTCATTTTTGCCATACATTAACCATAAAGAAGACAGAATTGGAAATTAAGCTTTTCCTTCTTCTATATCTCACTCGTTGCACTCGGAATATGCCTCTGCTCCAAATTCAGATTTAAACTTGGGGACGTTATGCTTCAGAAGGTAAAACTAATGTGGAAAATATCACAAAGGACTTTCAACATGCAATCTAATACAATAGTTTTTGCCTCTCAAGTAGAGACAGAAGAAGTGATTCAATAAGCCAGTTGTGAGAGGAATCTATTAGCTTATTTTCCTGCGAATTTTAGGAGTTCGCATGCGTTATTAGGAATTATACCATGTGATTTCAGGGAATTTCACTAATTTTAAAATGTCTTATTTCATAAAGGCTACAAAAATAATTACATAAATGGGAAGAATTTGAATATAAGTATCACCTCCTTCCACTTCATAACGGTAATGAGTGAGCCAGGCTGCCTGCTTGTAAAAGAGAGACCTAAAAAATTACAAACATTTTTAGAAATAAAACATTAATTCACTAGTATTTGAAAGGAGCACATACAACTTGTATACAAGCTAAGTTCAAATTAAAGTTTTGGGGTTGGGTTAGTTTTTTTTGAAACCTTCAGACTACAAAACTCAGAGATGTATTTTGCTTGTGTTTTTCCAGCAGTGGAATCTCCCTGGAAATGGAGCAGTGCCAAAACCCTCTGTTCCCACAAAGCTTGATCTCAGCAATGGAAGCCTACCCACAGTCACTTTCTGAAGGTAACTTTCAAAGTCTTTCCTATATTATAAATATAATAAATGCACCAAAATATAATTTTCTCTAAATAAAATGGTATTCATCAAATCTTCAACCTCTTATCCCACATTCTCTTTTGGAACAGACATGTCAATAGAACAGCATCGTCAATCAATCCAATAGATTTTGAGTGTATCCACAATGAATCTACCCTGCAATAAACTGGCTTGAGTAATTTAAAAACTCCCATCTTAATGTTAGGAGAAGAAAAATTATTATTTTGATCTATTCCTCCTCCTCTTAAAGTACCTTGTGCAAGGGCTAAGCATTAGAAAGAAAAATAACCAGCAGCTGTATTACAGCAACCAAGTCTAAGTAAAAATGTCTGATCAATTCAGAGGAGAAAATATAAAAGACATCACATCACATCCAATCACAAAGATTTTAACTCAAAAGTTTTCAACTGTGTCAAATTTGTTACTGTAATTAAACAAGCAGACAGGGTGCCAAAACTGTAGGTAGTTATAACACCTACACTTCCCTCCTTTTCAATCTTTCTCTCTAGATTACCAAACCATTTAAAATTGTATCCTTTTACAAACATGGTTCTATTAAGGTACTTAGCAAGAGCACCATAGGAAACGATAACCCAGAAACTGGAATGTGGATTTCTCTGCTAGTACCTACAGCACCACAAGAAGAGTGCCCAGGATTTTCTCCTCTCTCCTTTCATCAGGCAGGAATTTTCAATTCCTTTTCAGAAACTACACCCATTACACTGCCTTCTCAATGCATGTTGCATTACTTCTCTTGGATGAATCCCAGCTATGTTGTACTGCATCTCAGACTCCTATCAGCTCATTTTAAAAGCTCGTTTTCCTTCATGAAATGGTTGTGCCTGAAAATACAGTTGCCACTTAAAAATATCATAATTCACTACAATTTGATCAAATCACTAATTGCTTAACTCAAATTATAAAGAAAGAAGAAGGTTTGCCAAGAGACAGTTTCTGCCAGACATATAAAATACATGACTGACATGAAAGTAACTTAGTACTTTTGAAAGGTGCTAAGGAGCTGAGCGCTTTCAGCTTTCACCGATTTCAAAGAGTCAAGAACACTCAGCATCAGCAATATTATTCAAGCCCATGTTTAAATATATACTCAGATAAAGTGATTTGACATGTAACATAAGCTACAAATATAACTGAAAACAGCAACGTGCATAGAACAGAATTAAGGTGGCCAGTTTCCCAAGGCAGAGGATCACCTGCAAGGCAGTAGCAAATCACCCTTCCAAGGGCTAACCAAGAAGTCGTCTAGAAGAATGCCAAACCAGTATTCTCTTACACATGAAGGCACACAAACCTGTCTCTAACCCTTCTGATAC
The DNA here is from genome assembly GCF_964188355.1 of Buteo buteo. NCBI lineage: Eukaryota > Metazoa > Chordata > Aves > Accipitriformes > Accipitridae > Buteo > Buteo buteo. The sequence goes on from NC_134204.1 coordinate 9,565,111, forward strand.
TGTAAGATCCCCCTAAGAAGTTCCCCCAAAGTAAGTTTTAGACTACATCTATCATTCTTTTCAAATCAATTCTCTTCAATGCATTGCACTGAGGAAGACTGGATGAGATACGGCTGGCATCAATGACAGCACCATGAAAACTGAAAAATTACCTCTAAAAGGGTTGGAGAAGAAAATGCTCAACACTGTATTTCATATCACTGAGCCCGAAACAGAGCATGCTGTTCTATAATGCTCTTTCAAAGTACTACCATTAAAAAAAAATTAAGATGTATTCATGATAGATGGTAATTTACAACACCAGTGAGCTGGTTAAAAGACAAACAGTTAAGCAGCAAAACATCATAGTATGCACTAACAGGTTAACACCAAATAATAGGCAACAGTTATACAGGATACTAAAAATGGATGTAATATGATAAAACAGGAAATAAGGGCTGTAAAAATGCTTTCTGATAGCAGACCACAGAAGAAGTCTTCCACGGGAAGCAACGGAAGACAATTTTCATGCTATTTAGGCTGGACAAAAATGTTTAAAAAAAGATCTGGAAGCAGCAAAATCCTGCACTGGGAGCAATGAGGGGAAGGTGAAAAGTTTGGTTACACACATAAATTGAGAATGAAAGGATTGGATGAATTACCAAAAGTAAAACTGGAAATCTAGGAGAAGCCCAGGAAATTGGGGGGGAAGGAAAAGGGTAGAGAAGTTCTTTGCCTCCAATGTTTCTGATTTTTCTATCATTTCTCCAATTTAACAAAAGACAGCAACAATCTCCAAGTAGAATTAAAACCACACACAGGCAATAAATATGGATTGAAAGTGGAACACCTAATAAGAAAAGAAAGTCTTTCTCTTTCCTGCAAATGGAGGATGATGACTATTCAAATTTAAAAAACCATAGCAAAGAATATTCATAATATACGGTTTCTGCAGGCTACAGAAATCATTGTGAGGTGCTGGATACTGCAGAGTTTTATGACATTTTTTGGCTGAGTTCATGATTAGGAGATTACATAAGCTGTTTATTACTCTCTGCAGCCTATGGAGCGCAAAAAATGAACTGGTCATTTAATTTACACTAAATTTGTACCAGATAGCAGAAAAAAGCAGAGCAACTCACTGAAGACAGAACAAGCATTAGAATGCTGTGACTGAGGAAACAGCACAACTTTCCAATATTCTGTTGTATAGAAAAAAGAAATAGTTTGATAAAAGACAATTACTATAAAAAAAGCTCTTGAACTCTGCCTGGACCCATGGATTAATGCCTAGCAACAGAAATGTCTGCATGTGCATTCACATGCACACATGCATGAGCATAGTAGTTGTGGATGGACAAGGGAAGAGCTTGAGAACAACATGGGGAAGGGAGGTAAAGAATGGCAATTCAATTTTCATGTTTCCCCAAAGTCTCAACTAGAACTAATCAAAATGAATTCATCTGAATGTCTGTGATGGCCAAAAATTTAGTCACACACAGTCTGGCTGTCCAAATGAACGGTGAGGAAAGGGCTCACATCAATCAGCTTCATCTGAGAAGATTGGCACAACTTCAATAGGGATTGACAGAGTTCAGTGCCTGCCAGACTGATGAGCCAAGCACCAAGCTGAAAATGTTCTGACTATTCATAATGACATTGCAGTCTAGGGCCTTTGATTAATTAATTCAGGAAATAAAGCTTTCAGTTACTGTAAGAGGAATATTTGAGGTGGCTGTTTCTCACCCTTTACAGTATATGAAATCCACATCCCATCACTCCGCACTCAAGCCTGCACTGGTACCATAACTGGAACACCTTTGACTGCTGCTATGCAGGGTCTAATGTACACTCCAGTTACTCCCCTCTCTCAAACAATTTACTTTCCTACAAAATAAATGAAACAATGTAAATGTTCAGTGCCTTGCCTTTGAGAGGTTTTGCTAAATGAGCCTTCTTCAAGTCACAAAAGAAACATTTGTCTTAATTGTTACTAATAACGTTATCTTTCAGCACTCTCCAAAAATCTCTGACCAACAGCAGGGCCTTCGCACAGCACTGCTAGAAATGTTGCTAGGTAGCATTACACATGCAGACAATTAACAGCTTAAAAAAAGAAGGTTGATCATTTTATTGCATTATTGTTCAGACAGAAGAAAATTCATTTTCATTAAGATAAGACCTTTCTACTCATTCTCAGCCCTAAATCTGGTTAGAGGAAGGCAAGGTGTCTGCTATATTAATGTATTCCAATTAAACAAAATTGGGTAACACAAACAGGAAACTTGAACACGTTGCACTGAACTTAGGGGGCTGCTGCTACACTTCCTTGGGCATGCAGTCCGTCACATCGACTATGTTTAACAGAAAACTTGAAGGACAGAAGACATTACACAGAAGTCAGACTGAAAAAAAATCCCAGTTCTAAGGTCTCCCCAACCTAAGTCATTTCACCAATACTGTCCTTGTATTTGAACAGAGCACTTGATACAGACTCGGTCCCAAAGTAGTTGCCATTTCTTTCTTCCAGTGTACGTCATTTTTCTGTTTAGTAATGCTGCTTTCTGTAGAATGATAGTTTAATAAAGCTGCAAATAAAGCATTTTAAAGGGAAGCAACAAGCTTGACATAAGCAGTAGAAGTGAGATCCCAGATAAACTGCAGCAAGGAAAAAACCAACAATTAAAGTTGGGAGAACTTATTAAATTACCTTACTTCTCCCATATTCACTTTGTACCCAACATGCATTTTAAATTCCACTTGTTCAAAAATGAAGACTTGCATGCTTCTTGCTGGAAAAAAATCAATCATCAACAAGATTGTGACCCATGTAAAAGGAGAAATTTAGCTAGAGTCAGACCTGTGATGCTTTGATATGATATTTCATGGCCTCTTAGGCGGTCTTTTTGGTTTAGAGTAAGTCTTACCTGGCAGAAGACCATTAAGCCCCAAAGCACAGATGATTCACAATACAGTGGCATGAAGGGTCCTTACAGGCCACATACAATGAATGCCTAATGGAAATACACCCAGCAACAGAGAATGCAGCAAACTCATTGGATTCACAAGTTACATGATTCTCCAAATTACAATCCATTTGTAAGGGACACACGAAGACTGAGGCCTATTATAATCCAAAAGGCATATTTATAGGCTTGTGGCTGTTCACAGCTTTCAATTTAGATTTAGAAGTTTCAGTTTCACTCCTGTTGTGAATAAAATATTCCATAGAGAGACTATTTTCTTCTCCTTAGCACTGGGAAGTATGACCTTTAGGACATTCTGGCTGAGTTCAAGTGATCTGGCTGCATTTCTCCTTTCCGACCCCCGTTCCTCCTCAACTGAAGGTTATGTAATTCATCTTCATCTGCAAAGCGTAGGGAAGCCTACAGATAGAAAACAGTGTACTAATCTATTACAAAGCAACAATGAATAAAGAACTATTTATTTCCTCTTAAACACATACTTTCTAAACAAGTGGTCTGCAGTAGTTTCTTGCAGGAAATGAGGGTCTGTAATGCCAGTACCTAATTCTGAAATCAACTTTAAAAAAAATGAATCAGAGCAACAGTTATTCCAAAGCACAAGACACTCAAGGAAACAAAAAGACTGCTAATTTAAACTGAGTTACTGAGATCGAGCAAGTCTCTATGCAAATGAGACCGACAATGATTAAAGCAAAGTCATCCCATCAAAAAATGTCTATACACAAACCGGTACTCCTTTCATTTTGACCAAACATAGGGTGACACCTTCCATTAAACTGGTAACAGTTGACATGGAGAGGAGACTTTAAAGTCTTTACTCCCTTCTTCTACGCTGCTGTCACTGCTGTGCATTTCAGCCTCCCTGCCTCTTGGCACAGCCACCTCTATGAAAGCTATAGAAGTATTGCAAATTGACTAACAAGATTAGCAAATCTGCGCTTGACTTGTTCAATAAGGTGTTGATGCATGCAGATATATTTGCTGAAATGACTTCATCCAAGAGGCATCGAATCTCACCGGAGCCCCTTCTATTTCCAGTCCCTAATCCCTAAACCTTTCTTTCTAACCTGCATATAACAAAAAAAAGGAGCTGAAAAGGAAGGAGAGGAGATAATGATGCCCGCCGCAAAGGCAGCAGATCAGGCAGTGCCTCCCCCAGCCCCTGCACACACAATCAGCACCAGCTGTAGGCCAATTAAACCCAGCCGCTCACAGGTGTTCGCAGAAATGACTAACACAAAAGAAATTCACACTTCAGAACTGCAATATTTAAAAGCTTTGAGGTGGAACCAAGAAAGATAAAAGCCCGAATTAAGTTTATTGCCACCTTGTGCTACACTCTAATGCAGGTTTTGAACAGGGCCTCCCATTGGTATTAAAAGTTGGATGAACATCTGCATTTAAAATACAGGAAACCTAGCATGTGAAGTGCTTTTAAAATGCCAGTTGCCATAGTAGATAGGGGGCTTTACTATATGTTCATTTATTATTATAGTTGTACGGCAATATGGTAAAATATATTTGCCAAGTGGGCAATACAAGCTTGACTCTAAGTCAACATAATATGCTAGATTGCTTAGATTTTCATAAATATTTTTGGTGCTTATTTTCCCTAAACATAACTCTCATTTCCCAAAATAACAATTTCTTTAATTTTTAATGAGAACAAAACCATGGTAAGATCTTATCATGCTCTCTTACGTTCAGATTAAAAACCACAAGAGGGGAGAAAAAGGAAAAGAGAGGTAGCCCCCTGATAACTCTCCATGTTCTCTTAAGCAGTCGAATGACAGGAACTATGCAGTAAGTGAATTCCTTCCCTCTCTCTACAGAGCAGCAAACTAGGTGTCTGTAAAATGAATTTCTCTTTATGGTCCTATACCAAAAATATGTATACAAATTAACATCCAAATGTCTTTAATTCCCATGATATGTCTATTAAGCAGCAATTCGCCATAAGGCTGTTTAGCTATCCAAACAGCAGCCTAAAATTATTATCTCTATAAGCTTTCCATAACTTATCACTCAGTTCCTATGAAAAGCCATTAATTTTGGCCTCTCTCTATCTTGGTCTCACAGGAAATATTCTGCAAAGGGATGTAATAAAAGTGTGATTTCTGCCATCATTTCATTAAAATTCCCTGTTAAATTTCTATCTGAACAGTGTACATAATATAAAAAAAACTCAGGGCTTTTATTAATGGTGCTGTTCCTTATGATACAGACTTTAAAAAATAATGAAGACCATTTCTTACTTGTAAGGATATTGTTCATTTTTCATTCCTATTAAAATTTAATCTGGAAGTTGTTTAAAAATGTTTAAGTTTCATTACATTTCAACATCTTAAGAAGGGGAAAGAGCTAGCGAGTTCATGAGCAGAAATGCTGTCACTCATGTGTCTCTTCCACTGGTATCTCTAAAGTAAATCACTCAAAGTATCTGTAACTCAAGATACCCATTTGCAACAGTTTACTACTTACCAATCTCATGAAAGCACTGTCAGACAATGTTTTTTGAAGACCTTCGGCTCCATGGGTGGAGGATGATAGACAACAGAGGACCAAATTACTTCCTCTACTTCACAGTATCTTTGAAGTTTTGGGAGAGGGGTTTTGGAGGTTTTGTTTGAGATTGGGTGTTTTGGTGTGGGTTTTTTGGTTTTGATTTGGTTTTGGGCGGAGCAGTGGGTATTTTTGCAGGATTTAAGCAAGCTGAAATCAATGCAGAAAACTGTGGTCAATGCACCATAAAAAAAACACATTAAAAAGCTACTGAGTCTTCAATATGAGAGCATTCTTGACAACCACTCTACTGAGATGCAAAGTGGAATTGCCTTTTTTAAATTGGAGAGCCAAGTTGTGTAGAAGCATAGCCTAGTTCTCAAAAGTGGAAAGCAGGCAGCTCTCCCCACAGCCTTTCATAGCAGCACCAGGTTATATCACATTTTAAGAGCTTTTTAGATTGTACCAGTGGTCTACTTTTAAACGGTCTTCTCTCTACTTCCTTACCCCTAAATACTCAGTGATGAGACAAAGGTCCACATGCGTACCATAGAGTTCCACCTACATCACCAGCTCTGCTGCAAGGGCACATCACGCAGGGCATGTTCCTGTACTCAACTACAGTAGTGCTCAACGCACTTAAGCCAAGAGAATTAGATGGTTTGTGCCAACACCGAGTTAAACGAACTGACAGTAACACACCAAGAAAACTAAAATTAAGCTATCAGAACTAGGACATGCATCGCTCTACAAACATTGTGCTTAAGCACTTTCTACAATCAGGTCTTTTATTCAGGGGTTTAATTTTAGACATCTAAGTATAAAAATTCTGGCCCATACATTTAATGGAAGCATGCAATTGCCAAGCTGAGAATGTTAAATCTAATTTTAGTTTTTCTTTGCGTACTTGTTTTTTCACACAATTTCTGCAACTGAATAGAAAAATATCTGTGAAATTTTCTGGACCATATTCACAATACTCATTTTAGTCGCTGCATTCTGTGTAGTTATAAAGCCTGCTCCAATAAATTGGAGCTTTTTCATTATTGCCAGTGAGACCAAAATTTCATCCTCAGCAAAGTACTTTCTGGTAAATTTTTTTAGTTCTGAAAATATTTCTATTAAAATTAATGTTAATACGTTGTGATCTGCACACATCCCAAATCAGAAACTAAAACTTCCCTGAAAGTCTTCCTTTTAGATCTTTTTATGCAATTATATCCAACTATTGTGCTACAGGCAAATTTTTGAATTTTCTTCTTCACATAGATGGTTTCATAACAGGGATATATTGATTTAAACTACTTTCATTACTACTAATGCTCTGCTAAATTTTAAAGACAACGCAATATTGAACAGAATAATGTGTTCTATTAATAAGCATGCTGTTGAAATACTGAGTAGATTTATTGCATTTGGATGTTCAAATAAACAATAAGATCATTTTCTATAAATCATCTCCTACCTAAAAAGATGACTGAAATGGGATTTGAATTTTTAAAAAAGTAATAAAACCAATGAAAACTCAATTGAAAAATTAACCAATGGACTTTAATCAAAAAGAGAATTCTTTAATCTGACATGTTTGGGCCTTGTTTAAAGCAGTACTTTTTCCCACTGGTACAAAGGGCCTCTAAAAGCACTGCTTGTAGCAACAGTTTGAGGAAAGAAGTTTAAAAAGAAATTCAAGCTCTGTTTTGTAAATGAAATAAAGCAGAGATGGCAAAACTTTAAGTCCACACTGCACAGCACTTGGCTCTTGCATGCATACTTAAGCTGGCTCAGGAACCAGGAGCTAAGTATCCATGTCAGTGCAGTATCTGCTTGAGCCTGCTAATTAAGCTCGCTGAGAAGAACTAATTACTGATGCAGCTCTACTGCTTCTGGGAGCTGAGCTAATACCACTATGCGGTACAACATATCAGCCCATTTGGAGCAGGCTCAGGTACCTGACCAAAGCAAGGCACAAGCACGCCCTTAAGTAATTCATTTCTAATATCAAACAACAAATAAAGACTCTGTTTCTTCAGCAGTGACCCAGCATGTTATTTCCCACAGGCCCCCTCCTCTGTGCCTCATCTGACACATACAGAAAACACTCTCACAAGCGTGCATGAGCAGGGAAGAACTTATTGAAAAACAGGAAAATGAGCACCTTCTGATCACTAGCACAACTGCAACCGAGGGTTTGCACACACTGAAATCTTCTTCATTAACTCTGCAAAAACGCATCCTCATTTCCTGCATTTTTGATTGCCGCAAATATCATACTAAGTGCTCAGGTTAAAAGAGAATGCTTTAAGCCATTTCCCAGCACAGATTTCAGCTGCCATAAAACATTCACTTCCTATCTTGCTCTAACAGTTCTCCATAAGAATACTGCTAAAATTACATGGGAATCCAAGCTGAGGGAAAAAAGCAAGATTGTAATCAGAATAGCAAGCCCTGCTAGGGATAACAACAACTGCTGGTTACTACTGCTAGAAGATAACAGCAAGGCAGGCACAGAGCACCGCTGTGCACTCAGCAAGCTCATATGGCAATATGCTTCTGTGGTCACCCTGTCTTTCCATTTCTGCTATCATCACTACATATTTTCTTTCCTTTCTCTGGTGCCTGTACCTCAAACTGCAAGCATTACAGCACAGGAACTGTGTTTCATTTACATGTGCAGCATCTACCTAAATGGCTCCAAGACTATGACTGTGGTCCTTCTATTTCCCAGCATCTCTGCAGTGACGCAAATAAACTAGAAAATCTCTGAATTTTGTTTCTAGTTTATTACATCAGTTCACAAACCCTGCCAGCTCTTGCAGTAGTTTGTACATATTTCCAGGCTCAGGACCCTGTTGCCCAGAGTGGCACTGTGCTCAGCAGCGGAACACCACTAGTTCCTGTGCCAAAGTGCTAGATGTCACTGCTGGACTGCCTAGTACAGAGCCTATACACTGGTGCAAGCATCAAGCTGTGCTTCTGCAAAATCGCAGCATGGGCCAGAAGTCTCTATCTTCCTTTAATATTCATGCTATACCTGAAAGAATGGAGCTTGAGCTTCTAAGCACTATCACAATACAAACAACTACAATAATTTTTTACAACCTGCCATTCCTGCTTGCACATGCTGTATGGCCTACAAAAGGTTATGCATATAAAATTGTTAGGTTACAGTTATTATCTTGTTAGAAAGAGCATTTTAAGAGTGCTTGAGGAATGAAAGGACTTCTTTTTATTAATATTTCAGTAAAACTACGAGTGTGTAGTACTCACTTCTGATGTAGGAAAAACTCATTTCAACTCAGTAATCCAGCATAACTACACCCTCAGATCCCAACATGCCTCCAAAATCATGAAGCCATAAAATTGGGCCATGGTCAAACTCTAACCCAACCTTCACTACTTCAGCAGAGATCTTCCACGGCCTAAACAAGCTTTCGAATTACAGTGATGTGGAAATCTCTGCCTGTCAGATATTAAAACTTTATAATACCAATACTGATAAAGTGATTTTAGAACATTCCTAGCAGTTATTGTCATTACAGAGAACATCTCATTGACCTGTGCTGCAAACTTTCTACCGCTCTTCCAATCATTTTACTCCCTTCCCACATCCCCTCTACCGCCTACCACAAAAGCATAAAAGCCTTTTTTTTTTTATTAAATGCTCTCATCTTCGATGGGCAGCTGAACTTGGCATACTCATGACTGACACCCGCTGTGTAGGAAAGGCATATACTTACCATTACTTACAAAGTAAATGTTAGAGTTTCTTCCAAGTTTGAGAGAAATATCAACTCTGGATCTCCATGAAGCCCTCTTACTGACACTACATGCACTTACAGATAATCTTCACAATGCTTATCAGAGATTACCCTCTCAAGAAACAATAACCTGGATGAATTCTTCTTCTCCTAGGAGTATCTATGGAGATAGCATTATCATAGTCCATAAATACCATCAACAAAGCAGGGCTATGTGATCTCCCTGTTCCTCTGCTTGAACGCATCTCCCTGTTTCTACCCTTTGTCTTTTTCTCATTCTAGTCTTATATTCCCATTTCCCCTATTTACTGTTAATCTCCAGATGACGACTTTTGTAACAAACAAGTTACAATGAGTGCTCTAGGTAAACATTATGTAAATGTCAGAGGTGGTCTGCTTATCTTCAGTCATTCTCTATCTATACTGGCTTATCAAGTAAATTATTTGTCAACTACTATTGGCCCTTTTCTCACTTATGCCCTAAACCAAGCTTTAAAAACTAAGTTAATAAAAGAAATGAGGATTAAGCACCTCAAGTCTCACTAACATACTGAGTCTTTAGAAAGTCACTCAAGATTATTCCATGCACTCTTCTTTAAGGCAGACACCCCTGTCAGCCAGCATGCTTCAGGATTACTTCCCCTGCTCCTAGCCTCTCTGAACAACTGACTGGAACTAATGGAGTGGACCTTACCAAGTATTCACCAGTCATTAGCTCACTACCTAGCCAGCACCACTACCTCGTGCTAATACTTTGATTGCCTTGAACAGGCACAATTCAGGCATATTACTGCACAATCAGTATACTGAGATGTGAGAACTTGGGTTCTCACCTGAGGTTCTTGGGCTTATTTCTGACCAAAAGGAAAAGCAACATTCAAAAGCAGCAATCTGAGGAGAATAATGACCCTGCTGGCATTTAAATGGTTTGCCATTTTGCAGGAGCACTTCTTATGGCTATTTTATATCTCAAAAAAATTAACAGACTTGATTCACCACTCTTACTTCAGCACAACTGTGCTTATTTCAATAGAGGGCTTTCGTGCAAAGAAGTAATGCCATTATGAATCATGACAATGCTTTATACTTGTGCTCTTCATGCACGGAACTTGAAAAGCTTTACAAGCATTGGCGGGAAGCACTGTTAACCTCACTGTACAAATAGTGAACTCAGGCACAGAAAGCTGAACTAATTATCCAAAGGTCACAGAGTAAGTCAGTAGTGCAGTAAGTCAGATGCAGAACAAGAACCTACTTAACATTCACTCCCAAATTTTCTAATGGAGCATCCCCCCCTTACTGCAATGAAGTTTTACATGTAAATCAATTATTGAAGTCACTGAAAACTTTCTGCATGCAGAATGTAGTGAAGTCACCCTCTAGGAAAGCATTGACAAAAAGGAATGTGCTTCATGAATTTTTCAGTGGTCCTTACGTAAGGATACAGCATTCCAGGAGGAAGTGAGAGGAGAGGACGCTTGCTCAGGAAGCCCTGTAACAGGGCTTCAGTGACAAATCATTATTCCCAGAACACTGCTCAAAGAAATGTAATGCTGCCGTTTTCCAAATGCTAGGTTATAAAACCTTTCACACACACAATATTTAAAACCGTGAATTACCTTCAGGAATGTATCCAAACATCTAAAAGTATCAAGTCATGCTAACAGTTATCTGTTTATAGGTCAGAAGGACAGTAAATTATTGCAATGGAAAGTAGTAAAACCTGCATTGTATCTAGTTGTGCTGTTTAACAGGTGATAGAGAAAAGTAGGTGATGCATGGAAACTTCAAGTTTTTATAGCTCCTGCCTCAATCTGTATTCACTTATATAAAGATGTCACATTTTTAAACATTTAAAAGTCAAATTGTCTGGAGAATAGATTCATATAAAATTTATTTTCAGAAACCGATATTTAGCCTACTGCTATCAGAGTTGATTGCTCTTATGTATAAGCTTTATTCAAGTTTCTACAGGTTTGAAAATACAAAGACTGACATTTCAGATGCCATACTCAAGTGTGTCATTAACCAGAAATTGAAATGGGAACATTTCCACTTTTTCAGAAATACTCGGTTTGTTAGCGTGATAACTGCACTAACTGCTTTTGAGTTTCTGTGAAGCTACTAAATATGACTCTACTTCAGCACAGACAGGAAGGAGGAGTCACAATAGCAAAAGAAAAATCCTGAATTGGTGCCTTACCCAGCACAATATGCCCTGAGAATTGAATAGTTTCAAAGCTCTGCCAAAATAGCTATTTGTAAGTGGCTAATGGCAAAAATGTTTTATTCTGTTTATGTCAAAGACATGTTTGTCAGGCACTGGACAGCCAGACAAATCAGGATCTAATTAGTTCAGTCAATTCCCTCAGTTTTATCCTTTCAGTCTACACTGAGTTATTAAAGCATCAGAAATAAAATGCTACTGAGACAGCCATGAAGGAAATAAGATGTCAGAACTGTATTAACAATGGCATTTACAGAAAGCAATGTAAATAGAAAATCAAATCTATGCAAGAAATACATATCAGTAAGTAATACTCAATATGATCATCCTACATTTATCTTTAAAGCAGCTTTCATCTCCAAGTGATTTAAAAAAAAAATGCTTGAACACATCGACATTGTGACTTCTTTGGAACAATGACCATCATTCAGATTCAGATGCCCACCTAGTACAAGAGGACATTGGTCCCCAACCCAAATACTACAGTTGTACAAATAACAGTATGTGAGTAATAATTTATTCCACCCTCGACATTTAGCCAGCTCAGAGAGAACGTGTGACAGTTAAGAAGTTGCAAGATAAAAAGAACCAGAAAATGCCACATTCACTGAAATGACAGGAAATATTTAGGTAGACAGAATGTAATAAATTTGGCATACTGATGGGAATTTAATTGCCCCTTTGTGAAAAGGGATAAATACATGTGAAAACCATAACTGTGAGGACCAGTTTATGGGAGGAACAGCCTGCTGTTAAGGGTGTCTAAATCTTCATTACTTGAATATGACCATCACAGAAAGGAAATTTTCTCATCCCACAGCAGTGATGGTTGTGTTGGTGGCAGCACCTCCCAGCTCCACACCAGGCTTCATGCAGGCACCAAGAGGACAGTGGCTTCTGGCCCCAGAGGGGCTGCCACATGTACCAGCAACGTCATGGTCTTACAGTGGCTCACATTTGGTAGCACAGATAGAGAGATGTTTCCGACTTCAGGCAGCATCTGCCACCCAAATAACTGAGCCTCATTTGCTCCCAGAAGACAGTAAGATGCACTTTTTTTCTCCTCCTAACACTGTGAAACAGCGCATCTACTATGATGGCTGGGAAGTTCCACTTTAGCTCTCACTCAAGTGTCTCAAGTCATCCTGTCCATCAAACTATGATACAGAAAGATTCCTCCACTATAACAGAGGAAAAAAACTTGGTGATTTCACTAGCACCTTCACTGAATAAGGAAAGATTTTTCCTGGGCTTTTGTTTGTTTAAAAAATTACCAGCCTCCCCATTTTACAGTGTTTCTGACATTTCAAACATTTCCGTAATATCCTTAAACTCTTTCTTGCTAGTTTATTACAACAGAAGTATTCACCTCTTATTTCAATCTATTAACTTTCTCCTATTAGGAAAAAAAGTTAAAAGGGCATAATGAACGTCTCCATTTTTGCCAGGTCTGTTTGGCAGTCTGCCACATGGAATACGCTCCCACACAGAAGTTTAGACTCATGGCTTGAAAAAGTTGAAGACAAATTAAAAGTAATACTTAGAATATTTACTAATTTTAACACAAGGGATTAGTTCAGCATGTAAGCAGTATTAATGATGTCTGAAAATCAACAAGCCACACCAAGATAAACATGGTCTTACTAGGACTGCACACTGTGTTCAGTGTTGATCATTTTAGTGATGATGCCATCTAATCAGTCATGAAAACGTAAAAGGAGTATCTTGATATTTGATAAAATAATGAGGATTTCAGAAAGAAGCAGCCCAGATTCTTCAAAACTGAATTATCAACTGGTTTCGAGTAACCTTCTGGAGGTGCTTCACACTTTCTCTTGCTTTCTACGGAAGGACCCAAGAGTGACTGAGGCTCCTATCACACACATCATTAGAAGAAGGAATCAGAGAGTAACTTTCTAACATGCTAGTGTTCACTGAATTACATGGCCTGACTGACAAAGCACTAAAAAATTAAATCTACAAGTTTTGAAATACTTTTTTTAAAGCAATTCTGTAGCCCTCTACATTTACTTCATTTTAAATAAGCATGTTGTTAGAGTAACAGTACTTTGGATAAACCATTATAATAGAATTAATGCTTAAAGAAACAAATAAGAATGCATAGATATGTGTCTAGCTAATAGAGAACTCTAGCATTTTCTTCTCGTGTTTTACTTACAGAAGTGCAGTCTCTTCATTTCAGGTGACGTGATCCTTTTTACCTCTGATAAATAAACACGCCCATGAAATTAGTCATATAATATGTGTATCTGCCCTGTGTCATACAGCATCAAAGGGGTTTTTCACCCATGTTGAGTACTTTTTTTTTCTAACCCCACACAGGCAAGAAGACTACCTCTTTACAAGAATTAACTTCTGTATGAAGAAGTCCCAGATCAACTGAGCTCTCCTTACAGTATATAACTAGACCAACAATTCATCTTTGCATTTACATAGCGTTTTAAATTCACAGAGTTTACATTCTCTAAAAAACAGTGGGCATTATTTTCTATTTAAAGAGCAGGAAACTAAGCCAGAAAGCAATTAAATAACTTGATGACAAGACAGTAAAAGACCAGAATTGGATCCCAATTCATCTGCTTGCCAGCCCTCACCTACCTGGCAGATCACACCAGCAGTCCCAGTAGCACACCTGTATGCAGAATTCTCATGGTCAGCACAAGTAATGAAAAAAATTAATCAAAACTTCTCATGTCCTGTTAATGACATTCCCATGGATGAAATGAAAAACAAAGGACTAAATGTTTAAAAACCAGCATGTGTGTCTGAATTCTCATTTCCCCAAGTAAAAAGGACTTTCTCCAGACATACCACTGGCTCTGATTTTACCTGAAGCTTCACAATCTACACAAAGGACCTGAGATAATGTTTCAAAAGGCAGACATATGTTGATTAACTAGAATGTTCAAGTTAAAAAGAAATAAATTAAAAAAAAAAAGAAACTGGCACTTATTTCTGCTTTAAGATTTAGAAAAAGCAGAAAATAATATAGTTTTACAATGAGAGACAGTATTATATTCAAAGCTTGCTTATATGTATATCAATTCAAGTGTGAATCATGAACTTGTACAGTGTTTCAGCTATATGGGTTTGTGTGTTCACCAGGTGCTACATATTGGCTTGAAATAGAAGAGGTTACTTACAAGTCAGTCTGTTTATACATTCACATGATGGTTGCACATGTGCCCAGGCACACATAACAGAAGGATTTTTGCATTAGCAGTACTGCTCAGAAGCAAGTCTTTCCAACATATATGGACATGCACGCTGCTACCTGAATGATACTGTGCATCCCAGGTCCTCTACTCCTCTCAGCCTCAAAATCTCTAGGCACTCCAAGGCAATGTACCCACACTTAATGCAGAAATTACAGATCAAATTAATTGTTCTATCTCCTTCAACCCCATGCCTAAATGTACACACTCATTACAAGGGACACCATCAAATACTCCAAAACCACAAATCACCAGGAGTCCCAGAGTGCCTAACTGAATGAGCACTGAAGGGTAAGTATCCAAAAGGAAGAGTTGTGCCAAGAAGCTCCATTAACAGCGGAGCGTTGTGCTTTATGTGATGAATGTATGGGTCTCAGGAAAAGAAGTGGTCTCCACAGCTGTCACTTGAAATCCAGAAAAGTGAACTCACTTGTTCACAGGCTGTTCTACCTTTGCAGTCTCACAAGCTCATTTAATGAGACAAGTTCTCTATTAAAATTCTTAGTCTCATTTTCTGTAACCATGTACATAAATGGTTCCTGACCCAGATTACATTCTCAGTATGACTGTGATTTAAAGCTTTTCTGATGAGGTTTAAAATTTATATTAGGCTGCAAGAGTGGGTTCTTGACCTAGCCATAGAAGGCACCAATGTCCTTACTCCTTTGTGAAAAGTCCTCTGTCTGAAGTTTTAGAGTAGAGACATTTATCAGATGCACTGTAAAATGACAGTCTTCAACCAAGGTACTGATGTTCTCAAAGCAACTCCAGAGAGTAAGAAGATTTTTTGAAGTTACACACCAGAAAACAGAAGACATCCTGAAAATTTGTTTGGCCTGCTCCAGTCAACAGGATTGCTGCTTCTTATGGAGAAGAGAACAGATGAAGAAGTATGTAACGTGGAATCAAATGTATCTATTACAGATTCACTAGAAATGACTTTATTTCAAGGCAGAGACCAACCTCAAGGTAATCCAGACTTCCGAGACAGGTCAGAGGACATCATTTGCTTCCCCTGTTCTACATCTTAGGAAGTAGCTCAGCCAGCCTGAGAAACCATGTATCTGTGTGGTTAGCTTTGACTACTTTGGTTTCAGACAGAGAGTTTTCTTGCATAGACAAGAGCAACTCATGTATCCCTGTTTCTGTTGATGGTACTGAGTCACCATTAGCACATGACGGTCCTGAATGTCCGCATGGTCTGTTTCTACCCACATCCCAAGCTCTGAAATCATGAGTGAATTTCCAAAATGAAGAGAAACGTCTATTACTATACATCTGAATGTGGGACATTTCAGACATGTTCTGGCATCTGCCGTGAATAGATGGCAACCAAAAATTGTTATGCAATGATATTTAATACATACACTGCATCAGAGACAGGTAACCAGGCTGTTCTAAACCATAATCACATGCAATGTGCATGCACTCTTGCAATAAATGCCATAGATGCACAGTCTGTGCTGATGCCACCTCACCAGATATATTCTGCTTATACAGGGAAATGAGTCCAGCTGTCTCAAGAACTTTACAAATTTGTCCTACAGTGGATAAAATCCTGTAAGGAGAGTCCTTAAAACTTCAAATGGCAAACTGTGCATCAGAAAAACTTTAACTTTTTGCAGTTCAAAATGAAAAACTTGAGCTAAATCTTAGGGAATTCGGAGCTAACTCAGAGAGATATTTCTGCAGGCAGTCATCCTGGTACAGACAGATAAAGAATTCCCACCTTCTTGGCTGAAAGAAAAATCACAGCCCTGGCTTTCATGAAAAGCCTTTCTGCCATACAAAGACCAACCTATAGTGCCCCAAAACGATAATCACCTGGCTTTCATTAAAGACACTTCTAATTAAACAGCTTGATCAACACACAAAAATGTGTGCTTTGCAGGCAAGAGACAGTAAGAAATTTATCTTTCAGTATAATAATTGCTAATATCACACTACCTGAAATTTAAACTGATTAATAAAGGTATTTAGGTTATGAAGTCCTAGATTAGTCTACAGCCTCTATTTGTTTCAACAGCAAGAAATAGCAACTCTAATCGTTTCCACTTTAAGAAATAAGGGTCCAATTGTTGGACTATTGCTACTGGCCCAGAAGCATTTTCACTTTTTACCAAAATAGATTCTCACAGGATGACCCTTCTCTTGAAGGGTTGGTGAAAAGAGAATACAGAATAGAATCACAGAAAAATTCAGGTTGGAAGGGAACTCTGCTAGTTATCTGGTACAAACCTCACCAAAACAAGGCCACCTCCAAAGTTACATTAGGTTGCTTGTTCAGTTAGGCTTTGAAAGTCTCCAGCACTGGTTTTCAACAAGTCAGGAACTTCAGGAATGTAATCTTGATGACAACATACAGGACCTGCCACACTTAGAGGAATCTGAGAAGTCTGTTTCCAGGAGCTGGTGAATCAAGGAGGTTGGAAGTACATGAGAAACTGATTTTCATGAGTCTCAACTTTTTAAAAAGGCCAAAGACAACAGAACCAAAGGGCAAGTGCATAGGTCAAGGACTATACAACTGAAAGTGTCAGAATATGAGTAGGCAGCTGGGATGTTTGCACTCCTAATGGCTGTCAGGTAAACAGGTAACTCCACAAAGCGAAGAGTAGAACAGAAGTTTTCTTCCTCAAGGCCCATAGCATAATACAAAATCTTTGACTGCAAGTGCAGTCTTATGAAGCCTTGCATTCACTGAAGAAGTCTTTACTCTCACTTCAAAAGGAGATTGAGACGATGCTGGTGAGTATGGTCACAATGCTTTCCCAAGAGCCACTACAAGGGTTATACTGAAGAAATTGCAATATCCGAGCTAAGATTTTGTAAAGTGCTTCTCAAGGACAGGCAGTCCTGCTACAAATTTCTCAAAGTCTCATAAAAATCCAGATATATCATTTCACAATAGTAACAATATCATCAGAAGTCTACAAGGCCAAGAGAAGGTTTTCCCGGAAAGGAAGGCACTGTCATCTTTCCAGATTTATCCCCCAACAGAAAAATACACACCAGAGATCAGTGTCCACCTAAGGAAAAGATTTCCACAGAAGGTACAGTTTTTAAAGCCAAGTGGATGAAACCAAAGGAGGCATCTTCAAAGAAAAGAAAGAGAAAATCAAAAGACCCTAAAGAGACTAGAGACAACGCTGATTCACGACAATAGAACAAAGAAACGGTGAACTGGCACAGAACTCGGTTAAGCAGTGAACAGCTCAGACCTCGTTTAAGCACTGAGCTGAGAGTGAAGTGCTTATCACCACGAATACAGCATCATTCACAGCATGCAAGTAGGCGGTGCTTTTATGCGAGCCAAACGTTTCTACTATGGCATACATTTCCAGGGGATTGAGTGTAGGTGAGTTCTGTTGTGAATGCTAGCAATACGCAGATATTTCAATACTGATGTTTCCTCTTCATTAAATATTTATATTCATCTGCATTGCTGTTTGGTGTTAGCATTTTTTTGAAATGATAGGTAAATTAACTATGACTTAGTAACCTAGAGGTGAAAGGAAAAAACATGATTTTTCTTCATCCTATTACAAGGTAGTCTACTCCAGACCACCCTAAATTTGAAATATCATCACTGATCTCTTTGAACACACATGAAGAAGCACACAAAACCTGACATTCTCAGTAGAAAACAGAAAGAACGAGGACAAAAACATTATCTCCTTTTTACAGATAAGAGACTCACAGAGAGAGATCAGAGGATTTGCCAAAAGTAACACAGGTAAGGCCAGGCTATTCCCTATATTTACTCATGCTAAAACTCTGTCTCTGTCTGGCCTCTTAAAATTATTCCAATACCCTTGAGGTCCCCAGTCAAATTAGTTCTTTATTTATTATCCCAGTTCTCAAGTATCTTTCAGATGGGCTCATCCATTGTTCCAGTACAGCTGGGTAAACAGACAAAGTCAATTCTATCATGCAGGTTTACCTCATAGCATTCAAAACCCTTTGCATATGTGGGATTTTTTTTCTTTAAGCAAGCTAAGAATGTCTTTAAAGGTGACCTGTGTTGAAAAAAAGAGGAATGGGAAAGTTTGGGGACAATCAGAAAGGAAATGCTTCTGAAAATTTACTTGTTTCAATATCCTTTTCAAAGGGAAAGAGTAATAAATCTAATAACCAATGTTTGAAGCTTCAGTGTGTAATCACCCTTATTAAGGCAAAAAATGACGATGATATGGACAAGAATTTTAGTCACTGACATGAAAAGAAAGCAAGGCTTTCTAGTCTTTCCAGGAAAAGTCTTCCTTTAGAATTTACTGTGAAATGACACCACAACTGTGTCAACAATTTTTAAAATGAACAAGCGATTCAAGAGAAATAGTAACATTTAAAAAAAAAAAGTCTCCCCCAAAAGTTAATCTTCTTAAGATTTTACAATCTTCCCAAAGCAGACCATGTCTTTCAGTATGCCTGCACAGTGCTTAGTACACAACAGTACCTCATTTCTGATGAGAGCCTCTGGCATTACTGAAATATAAACACCAAACAGGAGACAGACGACATAATACACAAGAAAAGGGGAGAGCAGAGATCCCATTGAAAATAAATTCTTGATATTCCTTTCTGTCTACAATCCCACCGCGTATCTGTGCCATTTATACACAGTGGGGAAGAACCAAACCTTAAAACACCTACACAACAAGAATTTATGTAAAGCAAGAGAATTAGCAGCTGAGACTACAGGTATTATCCTTCTTTTAGCAGAAGTAGCTCAATAATCCCAGTCCTGCAGAAACTCAGCTGTCTGTCCAACTATTGTGACTCAAGTCCTACCCTGGGCTGCAGAACATCTACACATTCATCAGCCAGAGACTTGCCAAAGTAAACTGGATTCTTGCCACTGACATGGCAGTGAATTAGCAACTATTTAACTAGGTCAGACCTGATTACCTAGAACAAGGGCAATTTTCTTTACATCTCTGTGTAAAGCTTCTGAAAATGGCAAAGACTAAACATTTGGGGGCTGCCGAAAGAACATCCAAAAATCATTTTGATAAACGAGGTTTAACTACATTTTAATATGGATGGTATTTTCTACTAACATCAGGGCAGAAGCCTATTGCTCAGTAGAGCTCTTCACTTCCTTTACACAAGAGCTATCTCTTTGAATCTGTCTGAGTCAACTTTAGTGACCACTTTAATATTCACTTTACAATTAATGCTTCTTTTTATGGGTTGGTAGAAGGTAAACCAATTTCAGTTTGGCTTCTAGGTATTGAATTTATTATTAAAAGTTATGTACTTAAAACTCCTATAATGAAACCAGAGGCATCATGAGATATTAACCTAGAGTTAATGCTGAGAAGGCCAGTTTGAATAATTCAATTCATGTCACCTTAAGTATCTTTTCAAATGGAATTAACTTTATCTCACAAAAAAAGCAAGCTCCATGTTCCAGTTACTGATTATTGACTCCATGAGAGTTCTGTCTTAAATCATCTCACCACCATCTTCCCAGAAATTTTATTTTGGTGCTACCAGAATGCTTCTTTAAATTTTGAGGGCTGACTTTCGTTATAAAGAAGCAATATTAGGTAAGAGGAAAACGTGGTTTCAGAATTATTGCTACCGTTAGGTGCTGCTAAAACAGACAAAAATAAAAGTTAACACCAAACTATCTGCATTAGTTCAATGTAGCTACAAACCAGGGCTGCATTTCAGCCACCCGCACACAGCTACTGCAGTCGTTGGCCTCCCATACAACTCCACCTCTTTTTGCAACAATGCAACAGATAACAGGTCAAGAAAACTGCAGAGTTACCAGACAACTGCCTCATTCGAACACAAAGCCCAGCATTTAAACGCTGAAAGGAGATGCTTTCAAATAGTTATCCAAGCGCAGGGGAAAGTGACAGCTCGTGGCCAGCATTATTGTACAGTAAGAATGAGGGAGCCAGACAGACGAAAAGCAGGTGATGTTAAGATATAGGTGTAGCATTTGAAATGAATCAAAACAAACAAGTAGGAAAAAGAGGGGAAAATGAAGAGAAACAAGAAAGAGCAGTTCTTAACAAGCAGAACAAAGAAGTGCTTCAATACAGAGTATAATTGTGCAGTCCCATGTTTCTGCAAGACACAGGAAAATCAGAATGACATCTTACATTGAAGCACAGATGCCCCGGTAACATCAGCAGTCCCCTGAAATAGGAAATGCTGATTACCTCTCCTAGACAGTTCAAAGAAGTGAAAACTAGGTAGCAAGCTAGTATCTATTGATTTAAAGCCAGACATATCCAGGATTTCCTTAGCCCAGCCAACAACAAACAATAGGGAAAAGATTCCCAATGGATCAGGATTCAAACAAAACTCAGAAAGGCTTCTTTTAGCCTAATATTTAAACAAGGTGGCTTTTTTTTTTTAAAGTCCGTCTTAAAACAAAAAGAGCAAGAGCATAAAAGTTTCAGCAGGGCAGAGAGCGCTGGTACAGGCAGCAGCACTCAGAGCAGGAGGAAAGTTTTCTGGATCTGTCGCCCTCCCAATTCTTATCTCCAAAAAATCCCTCCCTGCTGCATTCCCCTGTGGCATTCCCCATTGAGACAGACACGAGAATGCAAGCCCTATGCCTGGCTGAACTACTGTGTTAAGACAACACTCAAAGAGAACAAGAGACCTATCACGACCCTAAGAGCTCACAGTTCAGGTATTAAGACAAGAGACAATATCACAGCAACAAGAGAAATCTATGAAATAATAGTCCAACAGGAAGCAGACCAGTGGCTCTTCTTCGGTTTTGATAGATATCACATTAAGGCATGTGTTAGGGAAAGAACCGGCACAATGAGGCAGTCCTGCAAATCTCTCCAGTTTCTGAGCTGTGAGGAGAAACATAGCATGAAGCACTTGTTTGGAAAAAAGGTAACAATTTATAAAGCCGAAAGCATTCAAGATATAAACAGCTCTATGCCTACCAGGACTGCAAAGAAAGAGAAAATTGTAGAGGAAGGCCAGAAACATTAGAAATATTTGGCAAGCCATAAGAAAAAACAGTTGAAACATGCATTGGCAGGTTCTTATCTATGCCTACAAAGCTTTGCACAGGGCAAGAGGGCTAGGGTAATTTCAGACCTACTAGGCTGGAGCTGTAGACTAGGTAACCATAGAAGAAATGTCAAGCCAAACCTCAATATAATACCTGAATTTGCATTTGTGGACAAAAGTACCTTTAAGTATAGAGAAAAGAAGTAATGGGATCAAAGACAAGCTTGATAGAACTTTGCACATGAAATCAGAAAACAATTTCAGAGAATTCTCTGTGTATACCTTGATAGAGCGATTAGGAAGACAGAAGAACAAGAGCAGATGAATGTGGATTGGTGTACCATAAGATGCTGATTTGACAGTTAATGGGCTGAAGGTTTCCTATTATCTACTTCTACACTTTTGCACTGTAGATGTGATTACACCAGATACCTTCATACTAGGTGCTAACCTGGTACAAGATAGGTGTATTTGAAGTTGAAAGGCTAAAGGTGAAAGGTTAAGCATGGCAAAACTTAAGAGGTATTGGCATCATCCCAAACACAGCTGCCGCAGTGCTGTTGGACTGCATGGGCTCCTTTGGACTGTTTTCCAGAGACATCCCCAGCAAGTTGCATATCACAGGTAAGAACACAGGCATCATCCATTCTCAGAGAAAAAGGTTCTTGTTTTGAACTCAACGCCATCACAAAATGGATGGCAGATGAAAATACAAAAGAATGGAAACGAAATGTTTGTAAAGGGTAAAAGCCTGACAAACAGCTCAATGTCCAACAACATATTTTACAAAAAAAACCAAAACAAAACAAAAAAAAACTTCAGCAGGATAAAAAATTATTCCTAATGCCAATAAAGTCAGAGAAGTATTGCTACCTGCTTCCTGAGCAGAATTAAAAATGACTCCTTCCTTCACAGGCTCCTGTCTGTGTAATTTTGTTAGTAGGGAATGACTGAAAGGCCAGAATCAGGCCACTTTCTGGATCCTCTGAGCCCTATTATAAGCCTTTAAGACTCTTCCAGCGAAAGAAAGGATCAAGGTCCCCACCTATAAAAAAAAGGAAGCTACTGAAAGAGAATAGCAGGTAAGAACATCCGGTAGAGCACTTGCATAAGTAGCCTTCATTTCCAGGGTATAATCTGCTATAAGCAGGGATGCAAATCAAGTACAGAGCTATAAGAAAAAATATCAAGCAACCATGTCTTCAAGGCTTTGGGCGTATGCATCTGAGACACATTACCACTTAATTTAACACATTGCATCTCTAGTCAACATTTTCTGTTTTTAAACTGCATATATAATTATAGGTCTTCTATAAACAGCTGAAATCAGATGGGCTGCCTTACACACTTGAGAAAGCTCTTACTGACCAAATACATCATCTGTAATGTCCTTTTCAATCGTCAAAAGCCACAGTGAAAATTTGAAAGGCTGTATCTATAGTCACTGCAATTACTCTACTGTTTAAGGAACAGGACAGAAAACAGAAGAGCATCTTAACAGTTTCCTTAGCAAAAGCATGGTTTCCTATGATTCCTACTCCATTACAACATGGTCAATTAACTTCAGCTATTTTATTGACCCAAAATTTGGGTTTTTTTTTTTGTTTTCCTGCAATCCACGTATTAAGGGAAGGACTCACGGGAAGCCAATCACAAAACAGTATTCGATACTATATTGCAAGAAAACACACTTAAAGTTTAGTTCTAGTAAAAGAGAAAAGACGTTTTGAAGATGTAATTAAAAAAAGGAGATGGGAAAGAAGAGCTTACCTTCTGCTCCTTTTCTTTGGCAGCACTGAGTTCAGAAAGGGAGAGCGATAGTTTTTCCTGCTGCTCAGCTAGGTACTTCTGATAAAGGCTCAAAAGTTCCTGGCATTCTCTGTACTGCTGCTGCAGAGGTGAGACATCAAAAGTTAAGGGAAAAATACTCTTTAGTGAATAGTTAGAGTCAAATATATATGAACTTACTCTGTGTAAATCTGATTTACAGATCCGTAAACAGTTCAATTTAAAAACAGATACTGTGTGTTTAAGTACTGCCTAATGATGACAAATCTGCCTAGAGATGAACGTTCAAGTACAACTTTCTCTCTACTCAGAGAGTGGAAAAAGAATTGCATCAAATTCTTTTATCATTGGAAAAGGGACAGCAGCAGGAGGCAGGTGATGACATTGTTTCAGTTGGAACAATTACAACCCTCTGATTTGTATTCAGCAAAGCCAGACACTACCAATGTTTATTTATAAATAAATAAATAGCCAGCCAAGTAAGTAAATAGTCTATTTTTAAGCACAGACATGGATTCACAAGCCCACATACCCAAATCCAATCTCTTTGCTTGAGCAAGAACACCTCCAAAACCCACAGCCACAGATGCAGCGCTACAAGCTTTTTAGAGACCAGCAATGATTTTTGGACAGTAATCTGGAGAGGCAGCAACTGTGGTGTTTGCAAGGATATTAGCAAGCAACAGTGTCCTGCCTTGCTTGCAGCATTGAAATTCCAATAGGAGATAAATCTGCTCTTCACCTGTCATTGTGTAATTCCCTCCCTTGCTCATGTAGCATGGTAAACCATTTATGCTCCCCTCTCTCCCCCCTCACTTTTAATTATGCATGCAGATGGGATAAGGGCTCGCTGTCCAAAGAGATTACTCTGAATAAATACTTTAATAACAAGTCACCGCAATTAAGGTAGGGAACAAAAACTTCTTCAATCTATAAAATGGTGTTGAGTTACAGATTTCCTTAACATTTTTATGATCTAATCATTGCTTCTGGGCAAATTCATGTTGCAATCATTTTTGCCAATCATGGCTGCATAAATAACTCACTGCTTTGTTATTCCCTATTATGACCCTGAGGTGTTTTTTTTTCTTTTTTTCTTCTTCTTCTTGTTCTTTTGGGGGCGGGGGAGGCCTTGCCAGGTTTTGTTTGTTTGTTTTTCCTTCCCTTAAATAAAAGGCGACAGAGAGAATAAACGAAACATTTTAGGAAGCAATAGGAGGTTATTAAACCTCGATTTTTAAATCAATCAGGAGACCCCCTAGAACACCTTTGCTCAGCACCTGGAAATAGGGTAGGGTACAAACAATAGTCTAAACAAGCTAATTGCTTTCCAGAGCCAGCCTGCCTGAAGCCTGAGCTATTTTACATTTCAGTTCATTTTGTCAGAGAGCACCAAAAGGCTGAAGTGATTTGTGGTAGTCTCAGGAGTCTCTGCCAGCTATGATGTATATAAAAGAAATTTTTTATTCCGGTTGTAACCATAGGCAGTAATGTTTATAGTAGGTGAACATATTAGCCTGGACGCAGGGCATGAATTTTACTCTAGAAAAACCAGTTCATTTATACAGCCTAAGAGTTAAATGTCGGTATTTTAAGACAAATTATAGGGAAATTCATTTAAACCCATGTTATGTGGCAGAATATAAAAACAGACAGTCTTATCTTTATCAATTTTTTACAGCCCTCTTAATTCACTTTGCTTCCAGCAACCCCTTCCCCACAAAACAGATTTTACCCTCTTCTCCCTCCAGCTAGCACACTGCTGGCACAAGGAACGAGTACCCCGAACAGCCTTGGGGCACACGACTGATGGCCATGCACCTACCTTTACTCTTGCCACAGTGTCAATATCAGTCCTTCTGGAAAGCTAGGCAAGATTGCCCTTACTCCCAAGCTTAGCACATATATGGTGCAAATGTACCATATAAGAGATGCCCAAATGGTGTTTTGCAGACTGAAGAGCCCTTGCTGTGTACATGATGATACCACCTCTTGCTTGCAGCTGCCAAATTTATTTAAAATACAGCTTAAAACATGACAAGTAAAATTAACATTAGGAAAGCATGCAAGCAAATCCTAATTGTCCAAGGGTCAGTTATGTGACCATGAGTGGGAAGGGCAATAGTTAACATGAGCTTGAACAGCAACTGAAATATTCCTGAAATTCTTGTATGATTCAGTCAGCATTGTAACTGCTAAAACTTCCTGTGTTAGAAGATTAAACCTTGTCCAATCACACAATCATTCTACATTAAGCAACATATTGTTATAGCCACCATAGTCTAAGAGTCCAAAGCCCTGCTTTGCTTACTAAGTGAGTAAACACGAAGCTTCAAATGGGGAGGCGGGGGGCAAGTTCATTTGTTTAAGACGCAAGCAGAATAGCTGTAAATATGGTAATTCTCCATAATGTGCTGGTACATTTACTGCAGAATATGTTTTCAACAAAAAAAAGCCTTAATATTCTTAATATTAGACCTTACTCTTCCATTCTATTGAATTTTGCTAAAAGCAGCAAAATTATCTCTTTTTTCCCCCTACAAATTAGCCAGGCAAACACAACACTGCCACAAAAATATTTAAGTCATTCAGATACAACAAGGGCACTCACATACTATGGCAATACAGTCTTTAGACAAATACATAGGTAATGACAAATATTTTCATAATCCACTTTAAAAAGAAAAGTTAAGGGTGAAAAAAACCTATAGGAGAACAAATCCTACAGATTTGCATTCCACAGAAAAACTAATGCACCTAAATGCTCACATCAGATATTTCTTCATGTGTTCAGGAGCACAAATATTGGATTTACAAGACGTTAGTTACCTGAGAGAAGTGGTACTTGGCATTTCACTGAACAGTAGTTTTATGACCAAGAAAAATGCATTTGAATGTATCTGAGTAATACATTTTATGCAGTTTGTTAGTATTAAGTTGTATGTAGTACTAAGGTTGTATATGGCGGGGGGGGGGGGGAATCAAAATCAGAAATGCAAAGGTTAAGATTTCAACAGCCACATTTACATGTCATACTGCAAGTACTATATATTTTATAGAATAAATTAGTTAATTTCGTCAGTGAATGTAAGTCACAGAATTAAGAGTTCATTTATGGCTCTTAAGAGATAATACCTCAGTGGAGATAGAGTTGGCTTTGAGAAGAGGGACTGCTAGCATGCAGCAGTGGCATGCTTACAGAGGCCAGGAACAGATTTTCAGGGAGAGGGACGTTAGGCAGGGAACAAAGAGCTTTTTCTTAGAGGTGAAGCTTCACAAGAAGGCACAGCCAACTTAATGCTCAACTGCTGCCAAAGACACACTCCCACTCGCCCCCCCAGTCTCACTCTCTTCCTCTGCACCAGCTCTGCAGCTCTCTCAAACCCCTCACTCACTCCAAGGGCTCAGCAAACTGACTCGGCAAGGCAAAGGCTCAGTTAAGCACAAGACCTGGCACAAAGCGAGCAGAGGGAACAGGCAGCTGGGAGAGGAGGACACCTCTTCCAGCAGCAGTGACCTGTCTGGTAGTGTCCATCCACCCTGCAAAACCTCAACCCTACTCTTTTTCCAGGTCTACTCTTAAGCCTCAGGCTTTTAAGTCTGCTCCATGACTACACCTGCTACTCCCAGCTTACTCCTTGCTGAAATAATTTTAGCCCTCTCACAAGCTGAAGTAGGACAGCTATGGTTCCTTGCTTCCCCAGAAACTTGGGGGGGGGAGGGGGAGAGGTGGGCAAAAAAGTGCCAATCTCTAGCATACCCACTGACATCCTGTACTGCTTCCAGCACGCTGTTTCCACTGTCTCTTTGACTGCAAGTGAAGCCCATCTTAAAATCTGAAGTGTTCAGGTTTAGACCATTGAGCAACTTCCTAGAAAGATTTTGAATTTTTACACATCAGCCTCCCTAACCTTCTGTGAGCCATGCTGACACTACAGCAAGCATTTCAAACACCCACTGGTCTCTTCATCTACAGTCGAAGTTTTCAAATGAAGCCAACACCAGGCCACACCACAAGAGCTACTTGCTGAAGTTCTCCGTTTCTTAAATCACTTTTTGTAAGAGGAAAAAAAAAAAAAAAAAGAAATAAGGTAGAGGACCTTCTCTTTAGCAAGAAGGTTTCTTAAGCCTGTATCATTCAAGCAGAAATGTTTAGTTTTACCTCACTTTATTTTGATGAAAAAAGAAAACTAAAGCAGCCTCCAGTCACAGGAACCTATGGAAAAAGTGTTCTAGAAGCTATTAGCAAGGGAAGAGAACACTACTAATGAGATTTTTTGGCAATCAAACCAATAACAAAGGCCCTGTTGTATTTTCAGAGTGTTTGTGAGAACTCCTCACCTAGTGACTCCTTCCTCAATGGCTTGTCACAAGCACTTTTGGGACAGGCATAAGCTCTAGTGTTCCCTTTTTACACATGGGAAAACTGGCACAGGGAGTCTTCAGACATGTCCGTGTACACAGCTGCAGCCCAGCTGTCCCACACTCCACAAGCCAGCTCCAGGACACAACTCTTGCAGCTATAGGGTAAGTTAGCACAGCTCAGGCATAGCACTAACAGACCAGATTCATCTTGCACCTGATTAGCTTAGAGTGCAAGTTTGCCTGCACTCACCCATGCAGACAAACCCTAAGAGACTTCCCAAGCATCAAACAAGATGCCCAGGGATGACTAATTCCTATAGTCCCTGACTATATTTCTGGCTTGGACCATCCTTTCACCCAAGGCTGCATACTCCAACTCCAGTCCAGAAGAGAACACAAGAGCTAAAACTCCATCTTCAGCAACAAGATACTCTAGTCCCATCAGCCCCTATGTCCAATTGAAGATACTCTGCATGCTCAGAGCTATTACAGAGATATGCAAAGATTAATAAAGCAAACAAAGGAAGGAAAAAGTCAAACACGCACACGTTAGATTTAAATTTAAATAAGGTAGCAATAACTTACACTTTGTGGTAGAGATAGAAGAAACCTTTAGTGATACAATTTCGGCACGTGATGAAAAAAGCTTTTTGACATCTGCAATCATGATCTAGTAGCCACAAAACACTTTTTTTTTTTTAATCCCTGCTTAAGGACATGCATCTAGAAAGCTGACTAGTTATCATCATAGTGGCAGTTTCAGCAAAGACCAAACTCTTCACTACCTCAGGTAGACCCTTCAGGACAACGGCTGAGAAAAAACTAGACTGAGAATGAGACACTGAGGAAGTACCACTGACGCTAGGTTGCTGAAGCTAGACTGAGCACTGAAAGAGGTCTTTGGTTTACAAAGAAAAATCTACTCAGATAAGTTGCAGGCAGACCTGAGCTTGTCTGCCTGCCCTCCAACCAGGTGTGTATAAGCCAGACCCATTCAAGGAGCCAGGCACAGCCACAGTAGCACATCATCAAGCACTTCATGCCTGATCTAATTTACCTTGCTTTTATGTTTTTGTGTTTGGTTTTTTGTTTGTTTTTTTTTTTTTTTAGTTTGGCTGCAACACCAACATTACACCATTTCCAGAATGTGGCTGGGCTGGACTATGTCTGGCAACTTGAACAATGTTAAAGCAAGCTCATATAAACACACGCATGTTTAATAGACACACCTCTACATCTATAATTTTGGCACCTTGTAGTACTATGGCATTCCACTGCACTGTTACTCAGTAGCCCAAAAATGCCTTAAAATGCTGCTGCAAGAGTAAGAAAGCATTTCACCAAGCTCAAGCAAAGGCTAAGACCCCACATAGCTGGGTCTCCAAATAATACTGTCCCTGTGTCTACAACTAAGGCTCAAGTTACACTTAACTGCTCATAATACAAGGAAACAGAATTTGCAGAGCCCCAAAGGCCCATGACAGCCTCGTGGCAAATTCTACTACAAGTGTGCTCAGTTTGAAGTGGGCCCACATTTCTCCATGCATCATGCAAGCATATATTTTTCAGTATTTCGACACATGAGGCAATGAGGTTTATCTTATACCTTAATATTTTGCATATCAGTAGGAGAAAGATACCACGCCTTTTGGAAAAGAAGCAATATGTATGTCACTCTGATTTCCACCTGCAGGCTCTCTTCTTCCTAACCAAAGAAAGGATTAAAATAATGCAGCTTCAACTACTTACATATGAAAAGTCATATGAATAAAAATAAACTGCTGGTATTAATGAATTAACATCTAAAAGGAACACTTTGAAATATAAACTAAGATATTCTAAGCTCTTTCCTTTAGCATTAAACAATTACATACTTCATTGGAAGCTGACCCACATTTAATTTTAAAATACAACTTGTGTTTAATACATATACAGTTCTGTGCTTTGACAATCTCATCTCAGAAGAGCAACAATAGGGCTGAATTGCAGAAATCAAACTATCCAGGCACAGATCAAAGTCAACCCTAACATGTTTCTTCTGCCTTAAAATTAAGAGAAATAAGTGGCTTGAACCTATGTGAATCACTGTTCTATGAAAGGGTAAAGACTAGTAACTTCTATGAAGGTTTATTATCTAAACTCTGAAGATGCCGCAAAGACTGAAGGTAATAAAATGTTTTATGAACAACTTCACTTTGCTTGTTCTTATATAACTGAGTTTATGTGGACTCCTTGGCACAGTGATGCTAAGAACCTGTAGGGAACTTTCTACACATTCAATTTTCAATGTATTAAAGAATCATTTGGCACTGGTCTGAACCTTATGAGCCTTCAATTCAAAACACAAAATCTTTCTGATCCAAAATCCTCAGGAAGCACACGTCTGAAAGCACTATAAAGGAAGTCACATACAATATGATAGAGTGATCTCCAATCTGAAGCCCAACAGTTACATTTTAATTTACACTTGAATATTTTAATGTTGTTATCCAGTCAGTAAATTAACTCAAGATGAAAGAATAAAAAGGGAAGATGCATAGGGAAAAAGGTCACAAGGTCCACAAAAGTTAAGAACTTCACTCCTGTTTGAAGCATCAGCATTATGTTGTTGAATGCCACAGCTCTCATATAAAAGGAATCGCTTAATACATGCCCATTCTGTTTGAAGGGAAATTAAATTTACATTCTTTGGGAATATGGTATTGTAATTAGTTCATGACTTGATTACACTTCGAAGTGAGCCAAGACTGCATACAGCGCATACAAATTAGTTAAGTTATGGTTATGTACCTAAAGAAAAGCTACAGAGTTAAGAAGGAAGTTAGGGACAAAGCCAGGGAAGTCCTTTGGAGCTTTCAGGAAGCATATGTAAAACATGAAATTGAAATCTAGTCTCTGGACTTACTGATGTCAGGTGGGAACAGAAATAAAAAATGCAGTTTCCTAAACAGCTGAATGAGTTGTTTTCAAAAAATAATCTTTCCATCTCCACCCATACCACCTGTAAGGCAACTGTTAAAACTGATCCAAAAAAAAAAAAAAAGCAATGAAAGATACAAGATTTCCTACCCTGGTTAAATTCACCAGTATGATTTATTCCTAGTGCTTGTAATTTTTTTAAATTTCTTTTATAGACAGCCTAAGTTTTGCATCATCTACCAATATGCTGTATTCCACCTAGATGATGAAATTCCCAAGATTGCCTTGAACATACTGAAAAATACTGAAATACACAATATAAATATAGTGCATCTAAAACTGGCCAAACAAAAAGATAGCCAGTATGATTTGAAGAGAGCAAGGAAAGCATTTAAACCTAAAACTAATTCCCAACATAGCACATGAACTCAGAGAAGTTTCTATCATACTTTCAAAACGGAAAAGCACTTTAGAGTACAGGATTTGATCCTATGTATCAAAAATCCTTTTCCACAGGATATGCCAATCAAACTGGACAGCTTATCTGCCATGTTCTCTGGTTCAAAGGTGGGTAAGGACAAAAATATCACACACCATCATATGCCAGCAGATATGCCTGGATCAATAAATGCAAATACCATCTCAGAGCTTGCACTTCCCATTCCAAGTGGAAAACACATCTCCAGCCTTATCTTCATTAATACAAACAAAAGGATACTTACAGGCAAAGAAAAAAGAAACTAAAGGTTTATTCTGCAGCCTGGCTGTGCTAACAACTTTCTTCTAGTGAAAAGGAAGGAAAAATGCAACACACAAAAGGCAAGTTATGCCACTACACACACTGGCAAAAACATACATTTTCATGATAATGGACATAAAGCTGATGACAGAAGAACTAAGAACCTCAATACACAAAATGCAGATCCCACAGATAATCGTAACAAACTACTGGTCCTGGCACGGGCCATAAAAATTTTTACTTTTGGCTTAAGAACTGCAACGGCAGGAGATTTTCCTCATTGGCAAGGAAGAGTTTGTTCAGAACATACTCGGTCCTTTCAGGGGAGCTCTGCCAACTTCTATAGCGACTTTCAGGATTTAAAAATTTCCTTTGGCATTTGCTTAGACGGAACAGCTACCCAGCCACTGGAAACTCTTAAGGAACTTGTTACTTACGTATTTGTCTATCAGCTGGTAAATGTACAATCCTTTTTTATGGAGAAAAAGAAGCCAGGAGATTCAGACATATGCAATTTCTGCGCAAAACAGCCCCAGCATCCGAGCACAACACCACACATTTCATTATGTATGACAGAAAATAATCTCAACCTGTGCTGTGTGAGAATTTGAAGCCAAAAGAAGGTATCGCACCTATAACCATCCACACAAAAAGTGTGCTATTTTTTCCTTTTACATATTTAGAGTGCAAAATTAAACAAATAAAAGGAACACTGCATAATTTAGCTTTCATTTTCTATCAAATTGCTCATAATTGTAACCATAAAATGATAATATTCTACCATATGTGCATCTGCAAAGCCGACAAAAGCACTGGTCAGCCCCTGCGACAAGAAAAATGGACCTGACGCTCCACCTAGTGACCTTCCTGGATAGTACTGCTCTCCTGACTGAACTTGCACGGAGCACTTGTTAAATTTAGAGGTTAACTTTGTTACAGAGAGGGATCTCACACATCACTTTGCAACATGAAAATCCGCTGTGCAATCCTCCTGCTACCGTTCTTCCTCAAATTACACTCCCCTCCATCCACATAGGCAGTCACGGCTTTACATAAAATATGCATCACTGCAAATACTTGCTGTTTTAGTTGCAGGCCTTTGTGAGAATTAAAAAAAACCTTTCACAGTTGCCACCGTTACTGTTTACACAAAGCCATTTGTCATATCAGTACTACTTGATATTAAAACAGACATGTTCTTTACTCTAATTTGACAACAGAGCTCCTGGCAGAAGCCTGAGGAGAGATAAGGTGCTTTTAGCCTATATGGGAATTGAGGTATCTGAGAAAGGATGCACACACAGCTGTTATGTTTAGACACAGTAAGAGGAGTTATTTAACAGGATAAATGTGAGCTCGGAGTCAGCTGCATTGAGGAAAGGGAATGAAGAGGCAAAAGAGAAATGGAATGTAAAACCTGAACTTACTGAGAGCAGAGCTACAGCACCTCCATCTCAATTAAAGAACATGCATAGTAAATCAAAAAGGTGTCTGCTTTGCAGGGAATGAGAATTTAAGATCACAAAACATCAACTCATTTTGTAATGAAGCTTATCAGGTTTGGTCTTGGTTACTATCAGAATAGAGATCACCTGAGAATACACAGTGGTGTCTGTCTTGTTGCTTCCTCGCAGGAAACCATCAATCATCACTCTTAATTTTTTACACTTGATGTCACTCACTGAACCTTTTCCTTACAGCCCTCAAATGGGAATAATGCTGATGGAGAAAAAGAGACTCTCCTTCGGCCAAGCTCCCACCACTCTCAGAATGAGAGATTCCTTGTTCGGGCCCATACTGGAAAGGAAACCTGACCACCACAGCAAATTCTTTTGTTTGCTGCTTTCTCATGTGGCTGCCTCTCCATATCTTGCACCTTCAGCATCAGGGTTGGGTATTTCAACTTTCTTTTCCCCCCCTTTTAAACTAGAACATACTCAGACAGCAGCACATGGATTTTAATCTGACTATCGGCAAATGGTGCAAAAGGCAAGATGAAAAATCTGTAAATGCTGCTGGACCAAAACAGAAAAAGAATAAATACCAGTGAGCCAAGGAATCTTGCCCTTCTTATGGAACTGCCTTCAGTGTTATAGCTAGGACTGCACAGAATGTAAAAATCACAGATCATTCTAGATAATTTAATTTTTTCTTTTAAAGCTATTGCTATTTTGACAGTCTTTCTAACCTTGTTAGAACACAATCTGTTTGCACGCTGTTGATGAGAGAAATGCAATGCTCCTTTTCCTAAAAGGCAGCTGAGGTCAAATCAAACTCCATACAAGTGCACTAATACTGATTTTAAAGGAGGTGTCCCCAGACCCAAAAAAGGAAAGTAGTCAGAGTGCTGCAAAGATCTTTTCCACCACATGCTGTACACATCTCTAATTAGATAAGTATTTCAGAGTTGCTTTAAAGGCCTCAGAAAGTTGGTCTTTTCTTGTAAAAACTGGCCTTAAACATGACAAACTGAAAAGCACTGGTTTCGCTGAACTGAAGCCAGTGAAGAGAAGATTTAATAACAGCCTCATTATAAGGTTCATTGTTGTAGGACTATTTAATATACAAGATTAACACATCTTATCTCTCACTTTCATTGAAACCTATTATACCCCTCATTAATACATGCACATTTCTACATCATTTACAGCACTAAAGTCTCAAATAGTATTGTCTGAAACAGGGTGTCTTCTGCTGCTCTTCCTCGTGGTAGGCTCTTTTTGCAGTAACAGTACTCAAAAATAAGCCTCACAGCTCTAAATGGAAGACATGGCTAGGTAAAGTAAACAGGGCTGCTTAAAACAGAGAAATTAAAAATAAAAATCAATTGTTTTGCTAACGCTCTGGATTTCATTTCTTGACTTCGGTTCCCTCACATTCAGACCAAAAGGTGACTTGTACGACAGAAAACTTCTAGCTTCCCAACCTAATGAATAATGGTATTTTTCCCTTGTGACAATTTCAAATTCAAAAGTGAAGTGAACCACAGCTCCTCAAATTAACAGGCATTTTAAAATTCTTCAGATCTAGATCATCAGAGAAGAAAAGGAAGCTGTATGGTACAAACAGTACAACACTTTCCCAGATTACATACTTTTGTGTCCATAGATATACCAGGACAGACCAGAACAACGTTCCTTAATATTACAGGAAGGAGAAGGAATCAGATAAGGAAAAAACCACATTTTTACATTCTCAGTAGACCAAAGAGACCAAGTTGGTCCTTTTTCTTTCACAAACAGGAGAACTGTTAGAAGCTGGATAAATACAGTACCCAGCAAGACAAAAAATTTCTATTGGAAGCATTCCAGGACAGAGAATATGCATTTGTCCAGCAACTGAACAAAGAGATTCAGGTGTTTACAAGCTTTTCTGTACTTCTGCCCACTAGGTTCCAGACAAAGAAACAGAGGAGATTTCTGACATAGTTCCCCTAAGCTATGGAACTGCTCTCCACAGGAGGCTGTAAATGTTTAAAGTTTACACGGACTGTCGAGGTTTAACCCCAGCCAGCAACTAAGCACCACGCAGCCACTCACTCACTCCCCCCCCCACCCAGTGGGATGGGGGAGAAAATCAGGAAAAGTAGTAAAACTCCTGGGTTGAGATAAGAACGGTTTAATAGAACAGAAAAGAAGAAACTAATAATGATAATGATAACACTAATAAAATGACAGCAGTAGTAATAAAAGGATTGGAATGTACAAATGATGTGCAGGGCAATTGCTCACCACCCGCCGACTGACACCCAGCCAGTCCCCAAGCGGCGATTCCCTGCCCCCCCCCCCTTCCCAGTTCCTAAACTAGATGGGACGTCACATGGTATGGAATACACCGTTGGCCAGTTTGGGTCAGGTGCCCTGGCTGGGCATGAGAAGCTGAAAAATCCTTGACTATAGTCTAAACACTACTGAGCAACAACTGAAAACATCAGTGTTATCAGCATTCTTCACGTACTGAACACAAAACATAGCACTGCACCAGCTGCTAGGAAGACAGTTAACTCTATCCCAGCTGAAACCAGGACACAGACTCAGCTAAACAAATTCACAACAACAAAAAAATCCATCCAGTGCTATCAAATATGGAGAAACATTCCAACAGCATTTTTTAATTACAGGTTTCCGGACATTGGGAGACTTTGGGGGCAAGTATTACTATTTGCTTATCCTGTCCTTATACTTTGTCACATGCTTGTGGCCACTATCAGCATTAAAACACCAAACTTTGCCATTTGACATGGTACAGACATTTTATGTTCTCATCATACTACAATTAAGTTAAATATACTAAAACTTGCTAAGCATAGTGAAGATATCTTTTCTCTAACCATCTGCAGAGAATTGCTACCACTCGTAAATTGCTAGAAAGCATGTTAACAAAATTCCCTTTCCCTCACAGTTGACTTTCTGAAGCTACCCTACACCAACAAAAAGGTTTCCAAATCAAATGGTTAGTATTTATTGAAGAGGAAGAAAATGAGTGACCTGAAATGATTCTACTGGGAAGTATTGATAACAAAGACTTAATTTCCTGGAGCCAAATGTACAGCTCCCGCAATTTTTCTACTGTTCTTGGAGTTACAGACGCTTACCCTGGCTGAGTGGTTTTGTATTAGAAAAAGGGTGTTGACACAACAGGCCTATTCCCAGAGTGACACCGCCCATTCACATTTACTTTTGTCTTTTAGTAAGTTTACATGCCTTCAGGTAAAAACAAGTTTCATGAGGCTCTGAAGTGCTCTCACCTGCAAGAAAAACACTCATCTCACCCCTATACCCTCACATTTATTAACGCAGAAGAATAGCTGGCATTCTGGAGGTCGTCTTGGCTTCTTACATGGAGCATACGGAGATATCTGGCTGGATGTGTGTAAACCAAGGAAGTCTAATGTATTGGTGACGAAAAGTGAGGACCTCTTCTCCATAGCTGTGGCTTTTTTCTCCCCATTATAGTTCTCCATTCGCTTAGAGAAACATTGGTAAGTGCTAGCCTTGAGGATATTGATGCTGCAGGGCCATTACTCCAGAAGACAGGAATTCTGAAATCTAAATTCAGAAGCTCTCATCAGAAGAAAAAACAGCTGAAGAGAGTTTGTATAAAGACAGTTATTGGCAGCAAGAAAATGATACTTTTAGATATCCTCCTCTCACAGGATTAATATTTGAGCAAGCAAATAGTTCTTTGGCAAACTCTTTACTTACTGCAATAGTCAGAATCACAGTCAGATGCCTCCGTACATACAGCCACTCTCCATAAAAACAAAACCAGAAAAATCTGTGATCCAGTGGGTCTGCAGATAATGGAGGGCTCACTATGGATACTTAGAAGAGCTTAGTCAAGTCAGGTACTGAAAAGGCCTTATTGTAAAATACTTTCCTGTGATTATAATAAATTTCTGAGCCATCAAACCAAAGACACTATAAGGAAATGCAGAAAAATATTCAACTCAAAGATTTTCTACAATAGGGGACTATAAAAATCAGAAATTAGGGTTATTTTCCAGACCAACACATCATCAAGGTAGCCTGCACACCAACCTATATGAGAATGCCTGTTTCTTGCCAAACAAGTAGGAAAGGAAAATTACTGTATGCGAACAACTTGCAAGGGCCCTAGACTAGAAGCGACTAGCTTACAAAAAGGAGGACCATAAAAATAAATAAATAAATAAATAAATCTAGAGAGCTATTTTCTTCATAGAAATTCAAAACACAAGACACAAAACTCTTCAATGAAGAGTTCAGTAAACTCAAATACAAGATCCTGCAGGTCTCAAGTGATACTACTCTCAAGCCCAGGGCACAAAAGCATGAACATTCATTGAGGTGTTCTCATTGATAAACATCGTGGAGACCATGGAGGAGTGATACCCCCGCAAGATTAACTTTTGAAGTGATTAATTTAGAAGCCAAGACTGCAGCAGAGCTGCTCAGTATTTCTCCTTAATTTCAACAGACCAAGGAAACACCCATAGTTCTTCTATCTCAACTGGAAACTTAGTCCTGTGCTAATAGCTAGGAAGTTTCATCACTGCAGTATCTGAATAGCTTACAGGTATCAATGGACTTACTGTCATTATCCCCGTATATTCATTCTACAAGGAAGGACACATTTCATAAAGGGGAAGGAGAGCTACAAACAAGGTATGTGATTTACATAACTTCACAGAAGTCTGTGCAGCACAAGTAAGAGATTCTACATGTATTAGATCTCAGAGTACTTCCACAACAGCTTACAATGCTATTATTTCAGGACCATTTTCTGAACTGTTGTGCCCTGTACTGACAATGTAGCTTTGTGGTCAGTCACCCTAGCAGTCTGATCTCTTGCTAAACCAGAAAAAAAAAGGAACCTGCATTTTCCTCTTTTTTTGACAGTTTTCACCAGTAAGACATTTCATAATGCCTGCCTTTCCCTTCCAAGGATTAAGGCGAGATAGAATTGAAGCAAGACAGGGGCAAAAATTAAAGCAGTAACCGTACTGTAACACATCTGCCTCTGAAGTGAGAAGGAACAGACAGCACCAAAACATCTTCAGATCTGACAGGTTGCTCTGCTACCAATCTGCACTAGCAGGTGAGACATGTCACTCCATGACAAGTATCAGAAATAAAGGAGCTTAATGCAACTGTAAGTGTTTTAAATGATCTCTCTCTATCATGCAACAGGAGACGACAAGCAGTTCTAACAAAACATGTGGAGATTTTTCTCCCCTGAGCTGCAAAGCTTTAAAATTAGCACTTCATGTGTGCTTGTTCTTTTAATGTCTGCATTTATTAAGGAGCAAAACAACCATGCATCTGAAATGCCAGAGAAATATGGATCCATAAATAATGCCACATTCCTATTCACACCTAATCTAAATATTTATGTGGTAATTTACCAGCAAAAGATGCAAACTATTCTTTAAATGTTACATTGTGTTAAAGGTTAACCACATGACATGTTTTATTATGAAGTTCTGAATTCTGTTTAAGACAAGTTTTTCTTTTCAGTGGAAGTTCTGGTATTGAAATGGATGGACAGAGGCAAGGAAGTCTAGTCACCTCTCAGATATGAATGCTGAAGTTCAGACTTCTTCAATATTTTTTCAGTCTACATAGCTATAGGCCATGCAACTCAGCAGCATACTGATTCAGAGAGGAAGGGGCACCTTCTTCACAACTAGAAGAGCTACAAATAGATCTATTAGTGAGGCTTAGTTCTTATAGCA
Organism: Buteo buteo; assembly: GCF_964188355.1. Lineage (NCBI taxonomy): Eukaryota > Metazoa > Chordata > Aves > Accipitriformes > Accipitridae > Buteo > Buteo buteo. Next base: position 9,603,823 of record NC_134204.1, read on the forward strand.
AGACTGATGATGCTGAGTTTCACTTAGAAAAGCAGCCTCTACTGAAATCAGCACCCAATCAAAAACGCTATGTACATACCCCTAAGAGAAATGTTAAATGTAAACAGCAAAACTTCCCCCAGTATAAATACATGCCCTTGGATTTCATAACATAAGTGCTAGATGTAGCCTCATCTTGTCAGTGATGTAATGCTTCTCTGCCCAGTACCTTACACAGAAATTCATGATCCACTCCTCACTCAGTCCTACAAAATCCAGCTTCTCTCTTACTTCATATCCTGCTACAGTTATCATCACATATTTATGGTCTCAACTGTTCCTTTTGGTTTCTTCTTGAGCTTTCACCTTCACACTTTCTGTTCCTAAAACCTTTAATATTAGATGTAGTTTCTAACTCATCTTCTATTTTCTCTCTTATACAAGGCTTTCTTTAGAAATATTACTTTGCTGACTTCATTTCCAGTTCTCTTGATCTCTACATCTTTGGTCATAGGCTTGCTAAGATGATGAAGAGGACTTTAAACTAAAGTTGCCAGGGAGGGGAACCTCAATCCATCCCACTCCGACCGGTTTGATGCCAGGGCCAGCAATAGATGCCCAGAGCCTGGAGAGGGATCACAGGTCAGCTGGAGAGCACCTGAAGAGCAGCACAAAAGAATTCCAGCCAATCCAGCCAGTAAGTCAGCTTCATCAGGGGCCCAACTTAAATGCCTCTATGCAAATGCACGTAGCATGGGGAATAAACAAGAGGAGTTAGACACGTGCACACGCCTGCAGGGCTATGGTCCTATTGGCATCATGGAGACATGGTGGGATGGCTCCTATGACTGGAGTGTTGGAATGGAAGGATACAGGCTATTTAGGAAGGAGAGGCTGGGGAGACAAGGAGAGGGTGTCACCCTCTATGGCAATGACCAGCTGGAGTGCACGGAGCTCCACCTGGGGATGGATGAGGAGCTGCCCTAGACCTTATGGATCAGGATTAAGGGAGGGCAGAGACAGGTGACATTACAGAGGGGGTCTGCTCCAGGCCACCTGACCAGGAAGACCAAGCAGATGCGGGTCTCTATAGACAGACAGGAGCAGCCTCATGTTCACAAGCCCTGGTCCTCATGGGGGACTTCAACCACCCCGATACCTGCTGGAGGGACAACACAGCAGAGCGTAAGCAATCCAGGAGGTTCCTGGAATATGTTGATGATAACCTCCTTCTAACGAGGAGATAACGAGGAGAGGTGCTATGCTGGACCTTGTTCTCACCAACAAGGAGGAGCTGGTGGGGAATGTGAAGCTCAATGGCAGCCTTAGCTGCAGTAACCATGAAATGGTGGAGTTCAAGATCCTCAGGGCAGAGAGGAGAGTGCATAGCAAGCTTGTTACCCTAGACTTCAGGAGAGCAGACTTTGGCCTCTTCAGGGATCTGCCTGGTAGAGTACCATGGGATAAAGCCCTGGAGGGAAGAGGGGCCACCTCCTCCAAACTCAAGAGTGATGCATCCCTACAAAGAAGGCAGCTGGCAAAAACATCAGGAGGCCTGCGTAGTTGAACAAGGAGATCCTGCACAAACACAAACACAAAAAGGAAGCCTACAGAGGGTGGAAGCAAGAACAGGTAACCTGGCAGGAATACATAGAAATTGCCCAAGCAGCCAGGGATCACGTTAGGAAAGCTAAAGCCCTGAGAGAATTAAATCTGGCCGGGAATATCAAGGGCAACAAGAAAAACTTCTCTAGGTACATCCGTGATAAGAGGAAGACTAGAAAAAATGTGGGCCCTCTCCAGAAGGAAACGAGACACCTGGTTACCTGGGACATGGAGAAGGCTGAGGTACTCCACAGAAAGTGCTTCACCAGCAAGTGCTCCAGCCACACCACCCAAGTCACAGAAGGCAAAGGCAGGCATTGGGAGAATGAAGAAGCACCCACCATAGGAGAAGATCATATTCGCAACCATCTAAGGAACGTGAAGGTGTACAAGTCCATGGGACCTGATGAGATGCATCTGCAGGGTCCTGAGGGAACTGGTGGATGATGTGGCTAACCCACTATCCACCACATTTGAGAAGTCACAGCAGTCCAGGGAAGTTGCTACTGACTGGAAAAGGGGAAACATAACCCCCATTTTTAAAAAGGGAAAAAAGGAAGACCCGTGGAACTACAGGCCAGTCAGTCTCACCTCTGTGTCTGGCAAGATCATGGAGTGGATCCTCCTGGAAACTATGCTAAGGCACATGCAAAATAAGGAGGTCACTAGTGACAGCCAACATGGTTTCATGAAGGACAAATCATGCCTGACAAATTTGGTGGCCTTCTACAATGGGGTTACAGCACAGGCGGATAAGGGAAGGGCAACCGACATCATCTACCTGGACTTGTGCAAAGCACTTGACACTGTCCTGCACAACATCCTTGTCTCTAAAGTGGAGAGACAGGGACTTGACAGATGGACCACTCAGTGGATAAGGAATTGGCTGGATGGTCGCACTCAAAGAGTTGCAGTCAATGGCTTGATGCCCAAGTGGAGAGCAGTGACAAGTGGCATTCCTCAGCGGTTAGTATTGGGACCAGTACTGTTTAACATCTTTGTTGGCAACATGGACAGTGGGATTGAGTGCACCCTCAGAAAGTCTGCTGTCGACACCAAGCTGTGTGGTGTGGTTGATACGCTGGAGGGAAGGGATGCCATTCAGAGGGACCTTGACAGGCTTGAGAGGTGGGCCCATGCAAACCTCATGAAGTTCAGCAAGGCCAAGTGCAAGGTCCTGCACACGGGTCAAGGTAATCCCAAGCACAAATACAGCCTGGGTGGAGAATGGATTGAAAGCAGCCCTGAGGAGAAGGACTTGAGAGTGTTCATTGACAAGAAGCTCAACACAACCTGGCAATGTGCGTTTGCAGCCCAGAAACTGAACCATATCCTGGGCTGCACCAAAAGAAGCGTGACCAGCAGGTCAAGGGAGGTGACTGTCTCCCTCTACTCTGCTCTCATGAGATCCCACCTGGAGTACTGAGTTCAGCTCTGGGGCCCCCAACATAAGAAGGACATGGACCTGTTGGATCAAGCCCAGAGGAGGGCCACAAAGATGATCAGAGGGCTGGAACACCTCTCCTATGAAGACAGGCTGAGAGAGCTGGGGCTGTTCAGCCTGGAGAAGAGAAGGCTCCAGGGACACCTTATAGCAGCCTTCCAGTACCTACAGGAAAGCTGGAGAGGGACTTTTTACAAGGGCATGTAGTGATAGGACAAGGGGTAATAGCTTTAAACTAAAAGAGGGTAGATTTAGATTAGATGTAGGGAAGAAGTTCTTCACTGTGACAGTGGTGAGGCACTGGAACAGGTTGCCCAGAGACGTTGTGGATGCCCCATCCCTGGAATTGTTCACGGCCAGGTTGGATGGGGCTTTGAGCAACGTGGTCTAGTGGAAGGTGTCCCTGCCCGTGGCAGGAGGATTGGAACTAGGTGATCTTTAAGGTCCCTTCCAACCCAAACTATTCTATGATTCTATGCCATCACTTTCCTCAGATGCAAGACCTTTGAAGATCACTACAGACTCTGCCATGTAGGAACTGATACAAAGATCTTCTTGTGTTTTGCTTTTTCACTAGCAGAGTCGCTTCCATTTACACTACACTTAGCAAGATCCACTCTTCTGTGACTGTTTGGAGCCTATCAATTTGCCAGAGTTTCCAAGGTTGTAAAATGCAGGGGAGAAAAAAAAAAACCACACTTAAATTTAAGTGGTGTTCTAAGAGGTAAATATTTTCCAGTTTGGAGGATAAGAACAAACTGAGCACTATTGCCAATATTACCACTTCCTACCCTTAAACCCTTGTGAGAAGAGAAATTCCCCAGCTCTAAGCAAAGGTAGTCACAAATAAACATTACGACCCTCTTAAAACGTACTCAAATAAGAACATAAACAATAGGAATGGTTAGAAAACACTGCCCAACTTCTTCACATTTCCTTTGTGACTGTTAAAGCACATACCTCTAACTCATCAGCAGGAAGGACTCATTTTTTCCACATATAGCTAATCAGGGTAAGATGGGGAGATCTGTTAATGTTCCCTGCTTCAGCGAGACATGAAGTAAAGATTTATTGATGGAACCTGCATTTTTGGTTCTCATTTGTTCTGCTTGAATAAGCTTACCAATCTGCAGTAACATTTTCAGACACTGGTATTTTGAACACCACTGGTGTCTGGGACTATTTTTCTCTAACTCACTATATCTAGATCAAAGAAACCTTGGGAAAGAAAACAAATGTAAGAAGCTGGAAACATAAACATCCATTCTTAAGATGTAGTAAAATCTTTCATTTCTATGATATACAGAAGTACTCAATGCATTACAGCTGATCAATGTGGAAAAGAGGTATAGAATACTACTGAAAATAGACCCTATTTGTATGCACGCCATTCAAATATGTTAAAATATGTAGTTAAATATGCTGTTGGAGTTAAGTAGCTTTCAGAGAAGAGAATCATTGCAATTATCAGTGGTAATATCAAAGACACTCTGATACAGATGTTTACTTCCTGTTCCAAGAACTACAGCAGGAAACAGCTCTGTTAAAAATACTTGTCTAGCACCAGCCATAGCATTCCTATTTGTTACCCCTAAGTGTATAACTTGTAACAAAAATAGGTAGGTTTTTTTCTTCCCCTAGCATAACTTAATGTATTTAAAATACTTAGTCAACAACCAAATGCCTGCTACCCTATTTAGTTACAAGCCTTCTCTGACTACAGTCCTATCTCCTCCGATTACAACTGGAACACAGAATTAGTCATCTCTAGGAAACAGATAGCATTAGCTTTTCTTCACAAAAACCTCAACTAAAACCCATTTGAGAGAAGCTGAGCCACTACTTTACTGTATTTTTTCCTTTCCCTGTCTCCTGATAGCTAGGCTGAACTTAAACATTATTAACTGCTGTGAACAGTAATACACAAAGCCTATGTACGGACCTATCTATATAGCAAGTGCATCTATCAGTTTTGTTGCATCGGGAAAAAAGAGAAAAAAGAAAAGGCATCAACATACAGACAGAGGTTCTTCCCAATGTCCACATGTTTACTTTATGCGGATTTCTTTTGGAAGATGGTAGAGGTGGAACTGTCTATTCAATTTCTTAGATTTCACTGTGCACCCTTTATTTCTTAGAACATGGCAAACACTGTCTCTACACAATATCCCTAGTACTTACAATGCAAAACACTTCATGACACTTCTAGCTCTGGGAGAAAAGAAAATGAAGCATGAAATAAGAAATATACTAGCAGAACAATATTCATTGATACTGGTAAGTCTGTATACTGCTGCACTGGGCAAGTATTAGTATTTGGGGTTTTAGGCTTTTTTTAATATGTTTGCCCAGCTTTTCTGATGTCAGTGGTATGTCAGTCCTTGCAGCTTTTCTCATGTAACATGCAACCCAGAGGCCAAATTCATCAAATCATGCTCAAATCCAACAGATTTATATGTTCTCATTTAAATGACAAATATTTTTTTTTGCTATCTCAAGTATGCAACTCTCCTCACTGTTCTTCATAAATCCCCCACTCTTGCAAAAAGATGATCACATTTTTTGAAGAGTCTGAGCCCAAACACAGAACTAGCAATAATCTTTTCTTTCCTAGCAAGAGCCAAGAACTAGTAATAATATTTTCTTTCCTAGCAAGAGTCAAGATAACAGATTCACAAACAATAAAGCCATAAACACAGAACAAAACCCATAAAAGAACATCTTGACTGACCAAAGATTGACCTTAGTTGAAAGAGTTTTTAAAAATAATTCTTTTTTACTTGTACCCTTTATTGAAATTGAAAGAAAATGACACAAAAAATCATATTCTTGAAGTCCACTATATACAGGCAATATACAATTTAACCTGTGCTGATTTGGCCAACCTTACACTGATATTGGATAATATAGTCTTGCAATGATTTTAATGTACAGATGCTAAAAATCCTGCAGAAACACATACAGCCAATCACAGAACTCTAAAAATGGTCACATCTAACAAGTAAGAGTTAGGCAAACTACAATTAAAATGCCTTGCAGACACAGAATTAATGCTTTTCAGGGCAGACTTCTGAACCTCAGCCCCAAACAGGGAGTGATCCGAATCAGCTGTTTACAGCACATCCTGATCTGGCATTTGGCAGAAAAGTTATGGGGCGCTCCACACTACCACGCCAGAGAAAACATATGGAGGCTGCCACTTCGGCAGCAGGTATCCAAAGCAGAAGCAGATTTAGTTACACCAGCTAATCAAGACTAGACTGGATTGTATATGACCACTTAATGCCTCATGCCACAAATTCAAAGTAGTCTGAAAACCATAACTTGATTTTCTTTTGGACTATAACAACCAGTACAAACTCCTTCAGATTCCACTTGTACCACTGCCACCTTCCTAACAGCTCAGGGAAGATACTCTTTTTTTTTTTTTTTTTTTTTTCCCATGGGAAAACCCTTCCATGTATTAGAGGGAGGGACAAGACAGATCAGCACATCACTGGGTGAACTACAGTTAGAAATTTGGCTAGAAGTCATTACAGCTAACTGACAAAAGCTTAAATCTTTTATTACTGATTTTCTTGAATAATACATCAGACTCGCAGTAATATAATAGGCAACTTGGAATACGTAGCCCTGATTTACCAAGGATTCTCTCATCAGGAATTATTTAAAGTAAAAAAGGTATAAAATAAGTGATCAAAATGCAAAGATAAATGTTACAACATTCATTACCACTAGGCCTAGTACAATACTGACAGTATCATAGCTACAGTGTTGGGGATTTACACTGCGAACAAGAAATAAACATTTAAAAAGCGTTCTGTTTGTCTCCACTTTTTTTGTTTTCTTTCACTGGCTTGTGGAAGGATCATTCATACCTGCAGTTTTACCCCCCTTCAAATCTACCTGGACTTTTTTTGAAGGAAGAAGTTGATATTTCACAGCTTCTAAACCTTTTTCAAAGTCTCCCACTTTGGTCCTTATATACTTTCAAAGTACAAAAGGAACTACCCCAGCTACCCTTTACATGCTAAAAAAATATAATTACAACTACACAATTTAGGACATCAAAAGAATTTTCTCATATTTTGCAGCAACCTTATTTATAGACTGCCACAAATGGACAATAGTATCTTATTCAGTTTCCTTAAGGCAGGAGGGATTGGATACTGCCAGGGGAGACAGCAAGACCGAAAGATGACTTTCAACATCCAATGTAGGTAATGCTACACAGGTGCATTTTTCATTTTGTTCCCAAAAAAATGATGGGAGTCTTATGAGTAAGAAGCAGTATTGAAAAAAGAAGGTGCTTGATGCATTCTTTGCATTAAGGATAGTATACATTTGTTGCAAGTGTCTTGCATTTCTTGCTACATTAATGAAGACACTGACTAACCACCCTAAAATAATCTCATGCCACAAACACCACACACCGCTCATCACAGCTGAGATGCTGATATTTGCTGCAGGGCTAGTACTGCTGCACTGAACTTAGGCACATAATCCACTTCTTCCCTAATTTAACTAGAATCTATTCTAGTCTGTAGAAGAACTGCAATCTTAACTGCACAATATGTATATTTTTCCCTTGATTGCGCCTTCTTGTTCTTTCAAGGGCATTCCCATTAGGAACAAACACTTCTCCATCCTCTCTCCCCCTTAAAGCAGAGTGAAAATAATCCTATCAAGGGAAACTTATTACTGTTTCCAAATTGCGTCTGGCTCTCAGCAGGCACACTCTCCAGGCAACAGTTTTGCCGCTACATTATGACTAATTTTTTTTTTTTTCCAGATGACATTTTGTACTGTAAGTAGGTATAGGAAGGACAGATATATGTGAATTGGGATCACACAGAACCTCCTGAGTCCAGTGAAAAAGCAGTATCTCCCCTCACTCTGCACCCTCCTGCAAAGAAATTTCGTTTTCACTCCAGAGAATGATTTCTTTGCACATTGCACCATGCACAAACACAGATCCTTTCACAAATGAATTTTTTAAGAGAAGGATGAAACCTGTAGTTTGTTCAAATTTGGAGCTCCCAGTTACTATGTATAATGAGGAAATAAAAGAAGAAACGGAAAGGGGGAGAACAAAAGAAACCCAAAAAGCTATCATCTGATTTCTGACTACCTGGACAAAGCACACGTTGTCTAATGCTGCCATCTGCTGTCTACACAGACTGGCAATGCAGCCCTGGCTGTAAAAAAACAATTTTCAGGAGTATTATCCAGACTGTTCTCTTCCACAACTGGTATCTCCTGGATCACCATTCTGAAAAAAAAAACCTCACCAGTTCCTTGTCAATTTATATTCACGGCTTTCCACAACCCTTACAAATAGATATACCAGAATTTTTTAAATAAGTTGTTTCTACTAAGCCAAAAAAAACCCCAAAGAATGCCACAATCAACAGAACAAGCCACAATCAACAGAACAAAATGCTGCGCACGTGATTTTTAGGGAGTAGATAAAGAGCAATTTTTAAATTAATTCAAACTAAAGCCATTGACCCTGCTTCAAGATCAGTTAACAAAAATGCCTCAAAGACACAGGTAATAATGCTGAACAAAGAGAAGCTTATTCAAATACATACCAAGGAATTTAGGTATAATTTTTAGCTATTTGAAGAGAACATAAACAAACACACAAGCCTTACCTACAGATCCACATGAAGTTTAGCAAGATGAAACAACCATTTGAATCAACAGAAAGATCTTCATATCTTAACAAATTGTTCTGAGTAAAATAAGCAGGGGAAATAGATACTTCTTTGGGAACAGGACAGAGGGAACCCAAGAAGAATTGTACATTAAGAGCAGAGAGCTATGTACATCAGAACACCACTTAAAACGAGATAAAAGAGAAGTCAGGAGCCAGGTTCCAGCCTTTAATCTGTAAATGTTAAGAACAGCAACTCTCAACCTACCTATATGAAAGGTTATATATTGCTATTCTATCTACTGGTAACCCCTTTAGTCCAGCTCCTACTTGGAAAAGTCTTAGCTTAAGGGCAGGTTCAGAGGTATTATTTAGTCATGCTTAACTGAACATTACACTATTCTGCATTTCATCAGTGTCCCAACAGAATTTAACTAGCCGCATCAATGTCCTTTCCCACCACACCCTCTTGTGTTCCTAAACTGAATAATGTACTTGCTCCTCAGTACATCTCCCCAGGCACCAGTATGATCCTCTTCCACATGCAGGGGAGTTACTGAAAACCTGGAGCACACCTCTTAATTCCACAACTCAGGCATACAACCCTCCCAGACGCACAGCATCCACACCCTTCCTGCTCATGGAAGTGAAAAACAAAAGCCTACAAAACCCACAGCTTGATAAAGTTTTAGGAAAACGTACTACAGGCTTGATATGAAATAAGGACTTAGTTAAAAGACAGCTAAGCAGCTTCCCAGGCCTATTCTCTAGATGATGCTTAGATCCTACTTCCCACTTTCTGCACAGCACCTTTTCATGTCAAATACAACGTAGTTATACGATAGTTGCTTAAAATCCTTTTGGCCAACAGAGAGCAACACTTTAGAACAAAAGTCAGAAGAATAAAGTAGTATGAACTCTACCATAGCTGAAGTATCAAATTAAAAAAATTACTGATGCAGTCAGTTTTACAGTGGTGGTGCCACAAAGATTGTCAGAAATGACAAAGCTTTGAAGCCACAAAATCCTCTTCGAAGCCTGACTCCAAGCAACTATCACTTTTAAGTTTCAGCTATTCTGTACTGCAATTGTAAGTGAAAGGGCCTGGCAAGCCTGAAGCACTTCGAATAAAAAAATAAATAAAAAATAATAAAAATGGAGACCCTGTGATTTAGCTCCAGCTTCAAAAAATACGAGTAAGATGACTTATGCCAGGCTTATTTCTTTAACAGTATAGAGGGACGGACTTTGTAAAGCACATGCAGATTTTTCTAAGTAATTTAAATACTGCAGATATGAAAGGCCATACTGGTGCAGTACTTTCTAATTCTGATTTCTCTTTCTTACGACTAGCAAGTATTATTGTGCAGATTTAGTTATTTCTTCTAATTCTCCAAAAATCGGCTGACCTTGGTCACTGAAATCCTTCTTTTGGTTAAGTGAAACAGAACAATTTTTCCTTATGAACTCACTGCATCCTTCAATACAGCACACAGTCCCTGTATCCTCATTCTGATGCCCCTTCATTTCCAAAAATGTCACAAGTCAGAAGGACAATCAAAATTAAATCACTTTTCCCTCAGCAGGTCTCTGTAGCACATTCAGCTTGCTGTGTTTTCCATTGTTTTAAATCTGTAATGTCCTCTTCAATTTGTAAGTTTTTAATTGGAACCACAAGACAAGCAATTCTAACTCTTGGGGACCCTGTACCACTATGGTCTTGTTACTGAGCATTTTACTCCATAGGGTCTGCCAGTTTGATGCAACTGTTTTCACCACCAGTTTTTTTGACACAATCACTGAACTCAGATTTCTACCATCCTATCCACTCTTTTACTAAAGAGTCAGACTCAGGTAAACTTTTATCACTGCTCACTGCTGGTATCACTCTGGCTAAGTACCTAGTGCCTTACAAATTCAGATGCAAAATGGAAAGATCGCACTCGTGCCAAATAATTTATGCTTAAATGTAAGCTTTGCAGTAAATTCTCCACTTTGTTTCTCTCATCATGATCATAAAGACAACTGTTGAAGTTTGTATCTTCTCTGAAAAAAATTCCCCAACCCTATCCTGAATTAAGTCATCTAAAGAAATACATTATCTTAGTTCAATCTAATGCTCAGTCTTGATTGTGTCTGTGTCTCAGCTGTCACTTCTTGGCTTCTCCACCTCTTCCTATCACTTCAGTGCTTTGCTTCTCTACCTTGCTACCTACATTGTTGTGATGGGTTGACCCTGGCTGAACGCCAGGTGCCCACCAAAGCCGTTCTATCACTCCCCCATCCTCAGCTGGACAGGGGAGAGAAAAATATAACAAAAACTTGCGGGTCGAGATAAGGACAGGAGAGATCATTCACTAATTACCGTCACGGGCAAAACAGACTCAGCTTAGGGAAAATTAGCTCAATTTATTACAAATCAGCCAGAGTAAGGTAATGAGAAATAAAACGAAATCTCAGAACACCTTCCCACCACCCCTCCCTTCTTCCCAGGCACAACTTCACTCCCAGATTTCTCCACCAAGCCCCCCCAGCGGCACAAAGGAGACAGGGATGGGGTTTACGGTCATCACACACTATTTTCTACCGCTTCACCTCCTCAGGGTGAGGGCTCATCACACTCTTCTCCCGCTCCAGCGTGGGGTCCCACCCACGGGGTCAGTCCTCCACGAACTTCTCCAACGTGGGCCATTCCCACGGGCTGCAGCTCTTCACGAACTGCTCCAGCATGGGTCCTTTCCACGGTGTGCAGTCCTTCAGGAGCACACTGCTCCAGCGCGGGTCCCCCACGGGGTCACAAGTCCTGCCAGAAAACCTGCTCCACGGGCTCCTCTCTCCGCAGATCCGCAGGTCCTGCCAGGAACCTGCTCCAGCGCAGGGTTCCCACGGGGTCACAGCCTCCTTCAGGAACCCACCTGCTCCGGCGTGGGGTCCTCCACGGGCTGCAGGTGGAGATCTGCTCCACCGTGGACCTCCCTGGACTGCAGGGGGACAGCCTGCCTCACCAGGGTCTTCACCACGGGCTGCAGGGGAATCTTCGCTCCGGCACCTGGAGCATCTCCTCCCCCTCCTTCTTCACTGACCTTGGTGTCCGCAGGCTTGTTTCTCTTACATGTTCTCAATCCTCTCTCCAGCGGCTGTTTCTCACTCTCCCAACTTTTTTTCCTTCTTAAAAATGTTATCACAGAGGCGTTACCACTATCACTGATTGGCTAGGCCTTGGCCGGCGGCGGGTCCGTCTCAGAGCCGACTGGTATGGGCTCGCTCTCTCTCGAACGCAGGGGAAGCTTCCAGCAGCTTCTTACAGAAGCCACCCCTGTAACCCCCCCCGCTACCAAAACCTTGCCACATAAAACCAATACAATTGTTTTCATTTCAGCCTTTACTCCCATTGCTCTCTGGACTTGAAAGAGAACCTACATCTGCTTTCAAAGACTATCTGCATAGGAATTAGCATCAGCTTGCCCTCTTCATTAATGGTTACTCTACAATCTCATCTATTAAGTTGCCATTTTTAATTATCTTGATTTGCAAGATCTTTGGACGGCAAACGTACTTGTAAAACACTGTAAATACACATGATTAACACAAAAGCAGAAATACAGTTCCAAGCAAGTCACATTTGAACTAGAAAATATAAGGCTGCAGAAGTAAAACACCAGTACTTTGAATTAAATTTCAGATTAAACAAGGCAGTAGATCAGAGATCTCCAGTGTGCCATGCTCAATATAGCTCACATTGCTACAATAAGGAGCAAGCAGTGCTCTAGCAGAATATTCCAAATGGCTTTCAAAATAAATCTCAAGTAGGGAGTGTAATAATCAAGTTGGTAAACTCAATTTGAACATGAAACGTATTGATTTCTTCTGTGGCTAATCACCATCATGATTCTAAATTATAAAGATCAGAAATTCTCTTCTCCCTCAATGCATACAGTAAATTGCAAACCAACAACAGCCCATAGAGCTGTAATTGCTATCCTGACAGGATAAAACCACCTACTTTCCTATTGTTTTTTGTCAGTCTATCTCCTCTCTACCCTTTTTCCTCTGCTTGTTTATTTTATCTGTTTGTTCACCACAAATGTGAACTTCAGGGCTATATGAAGAGCCTTTTCTAGATGTTGCCACAGAGCAACAGAGAGGACCACCTTCTCACCCCGCAAACAGGGTACTTGCTTGGATGCCCCAAAAATCTGCTTTTCCCTGCAGTAACACATTACACATTCTCAGCTTAGTCAATAACCAAGATTAATGACTAATGTATCCCACGTATCCCAAAATTACTTCTTCATAAGTTGCACTCCATTTCAACTGAGTATCTTCATGCATTGTTAAGCATGTCCCTCTTTTTTTTTTTTTTTCCTAAAGCACAGTCATCCTGTTTGAAGTTACTCCTAAAATATAGATTTTCCCCAAGACTCCTGCAACACTTAACTTAGCCAGGAAGATAAGTATCACCAGAGGAATTCATTCAAACTTACAACTAACAACATTTACCATAAACATCATTACCCATTTTGGACTAATTTGTCACATTTCAGTCCCAAAATTTCACCTCCAATATCTATTTAAATTCTAAGCCCTTGAGGGTTATTACCAGTCTGAAATGTCTAACACTTTTGATACCATTAAAACATACCTAGTACACAACTGGAATTATTCTTCCCAACTGCATTAGTCTGTGTTTTTTCCAAATTTAATACTACCATATTATTATCTACTTCTGCTTTCTTGGTTCTTAAAAGAGGAACTCAGTTTCATAAAGGTAATGTTTCATGGAGGTAATGTTTCTATTATTTGATGTAGAAAGACATGGATAATCTTAATTAAGTGTGGCTGACAGGACACCCACAAAAGAAAGCCTTACACATCCTTGTTGGGATTACTGCAAAAGAAAGATAAACTCTATCTGAAGACAGTAGCTTTGAGTGAAATACACACAGGACCTAACTTACAGAATCAGATTCATTTAGGTTGGAAAAGACCTTCAAGATCATTGAGTCCAACCATCAACCATGCCCACTAAACCACATACTGAAGTGCCTTCTCTATGTGCTTTTTGAGTACTTCCAGGGATGGGGAGTTCACCACTTCCCTGGGTAGCCTGTTCCAACACCTGACAACCCTCTCCGTAAAGAAATTTTTCCTAATATCCAACCTAAACCTCCCTTGCCGCAACTTGAGGCCATTTCCTCTCATCCTATCTCCAGCCACCTGACAGAAGAGACTGACCCCCACCTCACTACACCCTCCTTTCAGGCAGTTGTAGAGAGCAATAAGGTCTCCCCTCAGCCTCCTCTTCTCCAGACTAAACAGCCCCAGCTCCCTCAGCCGCTCCTCACAAGACTTGTGCTCCAGGCCCCTCACCAGCTTGGTTGCCCTTCTCTGGACACGCTCCAGCACCTCCATGTCTTTCCTGCAGTGAGGGGCCTAAAACTGAACTCGAGGGGCGGCCTCACCAGTGCCCAGTACAGGGGAACAACCACCTCCTGCTCCTGCTGGCCACACCATTTCTGATACAGGCCAGGATGCCGTTGGCCTTCTGGGCCACCTGGGCACACTGCTGGCTCATATTCAGCCGGCTGTCGACCAGCACCCCCAGGTCCTTTTCCGCTGGGCAGCTTTCCAGCCACTCTTCCCCAAGCCTGTAGCGCTGCGTGGGGTTGCTGTGACCGAAGTGCAGGACTCAGCACTTGGCCTTGTTCAACCTCATACAACTGGTCTTGGCCCATCGATCCAGCCTGTCCAGATCCCTCTGTAGAGCCTCCCTACCCTTGAGCAGATCAACCCTCCCTCCCAACTTGGTGTCATCTGCAAACTTGCTGAGGGTGCACTTGATGCCCTCATCCAAATCATTGATAAAGATATTAAACAGAACGGGGCCCAACACCGAGCCCTGAGGAACACCACTTGTGACCCACCGCCCACTGGATTTCACCCCATTCACCACAACCCTCTGGGCTTGTCCATCCGGCCAGTTTTTCACCCAGTGAAGAGTACACTTGTCCAAGCCACGAGACGCCAGCTTCTCAAGGAGTATGCCATGAGAGACAGTGTCAGAGGCCTTGCTGAAGTCCAGGTAGATAACATCCACAGCCTTCCCCTCATCCACTAGGCGGGTCACCTGGTCATAGAAGGAGATCAGGTTGGTCAAGCAGGACCTGCCTTTCGTAAACCCATGCTGACTGGGCCTGATCCTCTTCTTATCCTGGACTTGCCATGCGAGTGTTCTCAAGACAAACCGTTCCATAATCTTCCCTGGTACCAAGGTCAGGCTGACAGGCCTGTAGTTCCCCGGATCCTCCCTCCAACCCTTCTTGTAAATGGGAGTCACACTGGCAAGCCTCCAGTCCTCTGGGACCTCCCCTGTTGACCAGGATTGCTGACAGATGACAGAGTGGCTTGGCAAGGACCTCTGCCAGTTCCCTCAGTACTCTTGGATGGATCCCATCTGGTCCCATAGATTTGTGAGTGTCCAGACGGCGTAGTAGGTCACTAACTATCTCCTGCTGGATTAAGGGGAGTATATTCTGCTCTTCATCCTTGCCAGCCAGCTCAGGGGGCAGAATACCCTGAGGATGACTGGTCTCACTATTAAAGACTGATGCAAAGAAGGCATTCAGTACCTCAGCCTTCTCCTCATCTCTGGTGGCAATGTTCCCTTCTGTATCCATTAAAGGATAGATATTCTCCTTGGCTTTCTTTTTATTAACATATTTGTAAAAACATTTTTTGTTGTCTCTTACAATAGTGGCCAGACTGAGTTCTAGCTGAGCTTTTGCCTTTCTAATTTCCTCTCTGCATGATCTAACAAGATCCCTGTACTCCTCCTGAGTTGCTTGCCCTTACTTCCAGAGATTATAAACTATCCTTTTTTCTTGACTCCTAGCAAAAGCTCCCTGTTCAGCCAGGTCGGTCATCCTCCTCTGCAGTTCGTCTTGTGGCACAAGGGAATAGCCTGGTCCTGAGCCACTAAGATTTCCTTCTTAAAGAATGTCCATCGCTTCTGGATCCCTTTGCCCTTCAGGACTGTCTCCCAAGGGACTCACTCAACCAGTGTCCTGAAGAGGCCAAAGTTTGCCCTCTGGAAGTCCATAGTGGTGGTTTTGCTGACCACCTTCCTTGCCTCACGAAAAATTGAGAATTCTATAATTTCATGGTCGCTAAGCCCGAGACGGCCTCCAACCATCACACCTCCCACCAGACCTTCCCTCTTTGTAAACAGTAGATCTAGCAAAGCTCCTCCCTTGGTTGGCTCACCTACCAGCTGTGTCAGGAAGTTATCTTCCACACACTCCAGGAATCTCCTAGACTGCTTACTCTCTGGTGTGTTGTACTTCCAGCAGATGTCTGGGGTGGGAACTTTGGGGTGGGAAAAACAGCAGAGCTTTCTTTTTGCTTTTCTAAAAGATACCATCATCCAAAGCAATAATATTGAAGCTGTTCATTGTGAAAAGAATCTGCCACATTCAGAGATCGGGACATGCAATATGAGAAATGAGTCTTCAGTAAATTACTAAGATTTGGCTCAAAGTAAGGATGGATGCAAATGAAAATATGATAGGCTGGAGTTTACTAGAAGGTCCTGAACTATGATTGTCATCTTTAATGATTAGACAAAGAATGATAAAGATCATTCTCTGGTAAAGAACTGTCTTGAAAATTGTAGGAGGAACAAGTATTAAATATCCTACCTTCACTTATTTTCTTAACAGCCATCTGCAAAGGGAAGGCAAGGTTGGAAAGTATGGAATGTCTTTTTTTAAGAGGGGTAAGATACCCCTCAGAATCTACCACAAGATAGCTTGCATCTTCCCATATTAACGTCAAAACTAACATTTCAGCATAACTGACTACTTTAAACACAACAAAAAAAGCAGCTCCTTTGAACAGAACATCCTGCCTCTAGCATACAACACAGCATTCCTGTTAAACCAGTGTAGATGATACGTCTGGGGAAAGAACTATACTTTTAACCAGGGCAACAGGAGCATTTTGCCCCCCAAGTAAACTCTTATTTCTGGTGCTTTACAGTTTCTATATGAATAACCTACACAGAAAGGCTGAGGGCACAGGGACTGTCTACTCTCCTGTACCTCTCACTGTTCAGAGAACACCTTTTCACCCTCACCATTTTCACTCTATGCATATGCAGGTGTCAGTTCCCATCCAAAAAACAAAACTGGTTGCAACTTTAGCAACTCCAAAGTCTTCAGCAGGTAGATACAGCTTTGGCATTAAAAAACAGAGGGATGCCATTACTTGAAAGAAGTCTGTTGGATGTCATTGTCCCCAGCATGGCACAGATGAACTTCTAAGGAAAGAATTCAGGCATATTTTCATTTGAACTCTAAAACATCCCCAAAAGCTCCAGTTTTGTGCCAGAAATTTCATCCTCATGGGTTTAAGCAAACACAAAGAGGAATTCATTTGCATTCTCCGTATAAACAAGCTTTAACAACCAGAAGAAAAGAAGGCCCTTCCCTGATGTCAAGTAATGAGGACTATTGTTCAGATTACTTTTTAATCCACAAGTGGCTACCTGCTCACATGAGGGCCAGGCCAACTTAATTATTCTTTAGTTTTGATATTGTGAAGAAATCCTGCTGACAATTTGTTTCCAGTTCTAAAAGATAATTCACATTTTCCATACCTTTCACTGTATACATACCCCAAACCCACTACCTATCTCCATCTGCCAAACTGGGACTTTTGCATTTTAGACGTGCTCCATTAGATCCTTACAATTTAGGTCTTCTGTTAGGCCTGGATCTCACCCAAATCCACCTGCCAATGGTAGCTCCCTTCTGAGATGTAAGTAAGGAAAAGTGCCTTAGCATTATCCAGTTGGTCAGTTCTCCCACTACATAATTACAGCTCCAACAGAAATCTGTGCACCTCCCACCAACCAAGCAGGCTGGGTCATAAACCCCTCTGCTGGTACACAAGTCTTTTCTTTCCTTCCTTTGGCAAAAGGGAAAGAAGCAATGGTTCTTAATCATTGTAAGAATATAATATTGTATATACAAAGAAAAATTATGAAAGCATACCCCAAATATTTGTAAGATGAAAGGTGGTAGGGCAACTCAATAGGGCAGCCATAATCATTAGCAACAAGCCAATCTTTCTACGTAGATAATCTTCCTCCAGAGTTAGGAATACTATCCTTCTAAAAGGAAAAAAAAACATCACAAAACCAAACAAAACAAAAAAAACCCACCACCACCAGCAAGAGAAAACTAGATTTCTTCTTAATTGATCAAAATTTTAAGGACAGCTATACCTTTCCACAAAAGTCTTTGGACACAGCTTGTATGCAGCTTCATAATACAGGCTGCAACCAATGAACAAAAAAACACCTCTTAACAGAGGGAACAAAAATGTAATCATTAAAGCAAAAAGAAGGCTGACTCCTGCAGACATGTTCTTGGACACTCTGAAGTAATTTCATTTAAGGAAAGTTACCAAGGATTGCTAGGCAGAAACAAGAAAAGATGTCCCTCAGCCTCCTCTGTGCTTTAGAATGACTTTCCTCCAGTGAAAGGAAAGTTTCAACATACAGGTATTAAGACATTTTCTCTGATGTAAATTCCTACACCTATTCAGAAAGGCCATGTTGCCAAAGGTGACAGATACCATATTGCACTTACTGTATCTCAGCTAGATAACAAATCAAGTTTGCAATATAAAGTTGTTCAAGAACAAGATAAAATACCAGCATCCACAGATCCAAACAGATACTTAACATGGAAATGGCAAAAGACACTGCACCAATTTTCACCATTTGATTTTGTAGAAACTCTAATACTGTCTGAGGAATTAATCTCCACATGCAGACAAACAGAAAATACCTAGATGTTCCACAAGGAGATTAAGGCCAAGTCTGAAATGAAACTGTAGGAAGACAAAAGCAGCAGTAACTTGCAAGAACCATTGTCAGATAGGTTCTTGCAACTTGCAGAAAGATAGAGTTTGACACAAACAGGTCGAATACAACCAAAGCATCTTTAGAACTTAGGGACTTGAACAAATACACAACAGGGAATCTAAAGTTCACTCTTTCTGTGACCAAAAGGGTATTTTTTACAGACTACTGCAAGTTGCCCTAATTGGCAATAAAACTCATCTTCCAATGTTTTTAAATGAAGGCCTAGCCCTTTTGCCTTCAGTAAAGGCAGTTTTCACACCAGAGTCCTTATTGTACAAAAAACAAAGGAAAATACAAGTGCCAGAATAAAGATATCTGAGTTTTTAAACATAGTTCTGCTACAGCCTTCCTTTAATATGTTGAACAAATTCTTAAATTTCTATTTCATTTTCTTCATTTTTATGAAGCTGATATGGCAGCTATACATTTTAACTCACAGGATGAGGACAGAATTAGGAGCATTTGCAAACCACTCTGATCTCCTTGAACAAAAGGACCTAGATTAGCACAACACATTATATCAGTCCTTAGAATGAGCTGATTTTAAGTGAGCAGCATCATTATGTAAATTAGTTACAAGAAGGTAGAAATTAGAAGGAGATGATTCAAATACAGTCAAAAGGTTGAGTAAAGACAGTATACAGCGTTTAGTACAGATACATACCCATTGGCTTTATATACACATTTTCTGTTTGCACACACTAAATGGAAGTTACCGCATCTCCTAATTTTATTTCAAAAGAAGCTGACCATTCAATGAAGTTTCAACTACATTATTTTAATTCAGTAACCCTGTAAGTTCTCATAGAGCACGAAACATTTATATAGACAGACATACACATCACCATTCTAATTTTATAATTACTGAAGGGAAAAAACATGATTCATATAAATCAAAGTTTCGTACTTTTTTCATCGACTGCAAACTACAAAAAAACGCTGAGATTCCCCATCTCCTTGACAACACTACTTCTCTTCCTCAAAATATTAGCTGTAATTCTGCATTTAACAACACACACAATCTCCCCTTTCAAGCAGAGTTCTATACAACATTATTACAAGTTGAACAATTCTTAGAATAAACAAAGTTTCTATGTTCACAAGCTAAATTGCATAGTGCTGATTATGTCCAGAAAGTAGAGTTATGCATCCAGTTGTTTTTATGGTTCATCCTCTGAAAAAGTAACAAGTTGCATGGGAAAGAATATAAAATGCTAAGTACAGTTTAATATCCACAATTTCATGTTTATGTATGCTTATCCAGACCACAAAAAAGTGATATCAAAAAATAAATCAATTTGACCTGCATAACCAGGATATAACTAAGAAAAGGTCTATTTTCAGGATGGTCCCAGGGAAATTATAAAAACTAGTTACAGAAATTAAAGATGTGTGAAGGTGCCTTTCTATGATGACAAGCCTCAAATTATCACCTAGACAAGCAATAATGACAAGCCTAGAATTATAGTTTTAGAATAAAATTCTTGTATATTCTCAAGTACTTCAGTGAGATACACTAAAGTGGTCTCTTTCGAGACATTGAATACTTTTTCTGTGGCTTTTAGGGCAATAATGTAAGGGTTGTCAACTTCACTGAAATACACCAAAACCTAAGGCAAAATAAATGCAAAAAAATTTAATCCACGGTTAAGGTTCACAATAAGAAAGTAACAAGCAGTGAGGCATGCAAAAATTCAGATTTCAGTACAAACATTACTCCAATCATGCTGCATATTCTGTATGTTTTACAACATATAGTTCACTAAAACCAATAAAATAAATTCATGTATAACTGAAAAATAAAACACATCAAAAAACATACAATAAACATATTGACACTGCAAACACAGTCCCTCCACTGTAAACAGGTCTAAAATACCCAGATTGGTTTCACTAACACCCCCCCCTGCCCCCAACTGGGGCATTTTGGTTTATATTACTGCATATTAAGGTAAACAACCAACTACCCATGCTTAATCTTAGATCTGTCATTAGCTGTAGTTAACATCTCCATAATTCAGGTATCCTGTCCCAAACTTTCAAATGTTCTCTTAAACGGAATTGAGCATCTCAACTCCTATGGCCTCTAACAAAAGTCATGGCAACCTGGGAAATATTAACCACAATTTTTCTGCCACCCTATAAGCCTTTATAATCAGGAGATTGGCTGAATTCTTAAATAGGGAACCTCAACTTAAGCAACGAGATGCATGCAGTGAAGCAGCATAAATCAAAGCCATCTCCATTCCTGTACATATGCCACAGCCATAAATGAATGCAGCACACTTTCGGAGAGCACAGAAATCTTTCGAAAGTACAAGTCAAACCTTTGCACTATTCAACAGAAACAGTTGCAAATATGCTTCAGACTGGCATTTAAGGGCAAAGTTAAAATGACAAGCTGAAATGTGGCTTTTCTTTTTCCCCAACCAAAGGTTTTTGGGAATACTCCAGTAAGTTTAGCTTTTAAGACAGAATAAGTGTGCCCATCCTCACATATTCACTCCCACTTACCAATCTCTACAGTTCCTCTCCTTCCCCCTGTGAAATGCAAACTCCCATTTGTGATCCATAGCAATTCAAGCCTGGGAATTCATGAGGCTGACTACCAGCCCAGAGAACGGGTGTCTTTTAAAGAAAGATAAAGTTATGCTTGGCATAACAGATCCTCAGCCCATGACTGTTGGTTTCACCTTACTATCATGAATTGCTAATACAATGCAAATAAAAATACACACACCACTGCAACCTGACAATATTTGGTTCGCACATGCACACAATTAAACAGAAACAGCACATACACTAGAACATGAGCTTCTGTCACAAGATTGATGTTATTATTTTAGAAAACAATCCCCAATTTTTATTATAGCAGTAGTCCTGTTATATGACTTGAAACAGATCCTAATATGCCTATTAACAAGTGAATAGAAGTTTCTTCTATGTCCATAATGTTTATTACAGGATCTCAGTTCTGTTCAAACAAAAGCTTTAAACTGAATTTTTTGCCTAATTAGGAAGATAAAGCTACTTTACTTATGAAGGATAGATTTGCCATTTGGATGCATTTCTGTGAGACAGGAGTGGAAGTTAGAGAAATATAAGAAAGTAAGAGAACTGCATTACATTCACATAAAGGGTAGTTAATAATTCAAGGTTTATTTGGAGGCTCGTTTGCAACTGTAGAAAAGGTCAGACCTTATATGAATGAGGTATTAAAGTTTGCACATAAATTCTAAGGTAAAGATAAGTCACAAGGCTTGTTTACCATCCAGTTGCTCAGTGTGCAGAGAGTTAAGATTTTTAAATCAACGCAGTGATAACAATATGGATTACTGAAAAGATTCTGCATAGAGGTCAGCACACATACATCAAGAGTTCAACTGGAAATCACAAAATCCGATAACACATAGATTGTGTGAGGGAAGTTTTATTGTTTTAAGAGATATGTGGCTCTGAATTACACTCAGCATCCTTATCTTAAATTTCTCATTGCTCTTCCTTGCACTTCTTGGATTTAATATTTTACCAGGGAGGCTTGCATGCTTTTGCATTAAACATTTCCCACACTGTTTAGTGGCAGTCAGATACAACAAATTGGTAAGTCTGGACCCCACCTGTGCTGTTCAGAAAAATCCTCATTACACCAACATGCATCTTCTTTGGGCATCCCTAACTGGATGAAGAGACAGATATATCCAAGAGGATGCAGAGATACATATATCCTGCTGCCCTGGGACTGCTAGCTAAGTATTTGAACACATACCTGTGCATATTCAAATATGTGCATATTTTCAAGTCTAGCTAGGCTCAAACCAACTCTTACCAAAACACTGTCTCAAACAAGACAGTGGGACACCAAAAATAAAGACTCAGAGTATAGTATGAGCAAGAACTCAGATATCACTTATTAGTAGCCAACAGAAAACAAAAATATTCCACAGCTGCAGAACACACAAAAAGCATGTTTCAGGAAAAGCAAACTTTGGGCTCATTCAGAAATGCTTCCACAGCATCTACTCTACCTTGGAAGAAAAGCAAACATGGAAATTTCTAAGCCTTGAAGATGACTTCTTTCTGTTGTTCTAACCTAAGCTCCACTGATGAAATTCACAGGAGTCTTAGTAGCATAAATTTAATTTCATTAAAACCTTTTTGCCTCTTGAGCTAACAAACAGAAGCGACTGCTTCTCCTACAACCCCTGCAACCATACCATCCTCTCAAGTGTCTTCTGGCAGGGAAGACAGCACCAGAGGAGATCATACACTAGCAGAAGGGCCATAGGACTAGACTGCATATAGAGAGTTTACCTGCTAGTAGGATCTCTACCTCTTTCAGGTCTGAAGCAAGAGCAGAGGACCCTACATGCTCATTCAGCTAACTGCCAAGGTGCTGACCAGATGCATTCAGAACACGGGAGTCACCAAGCCCAAGCTTCACCACGTCAATGGAGCCCAAATACAAAAGAGGTACCTTTAACTGTGGGGAAACATATGGTAGGCATCATCTGTGCAAGCCTCACAATCATCATGAAAGATTGAACTAATCTGCATCTACCTTAACCAATAATCTGCAATTATTCTATCCTATGGTTTCTTTTACTTGCACTTTCATATCAACATGATTTTGTTCTGTGTTTTCAACATGATTTATACACTCAACTTAACTTTGACGCATAGTTTCTAATAACATCAGTCCATTGTCCAAACACTGCAAGGGGATATTAAACGTTTAGATGGTCTGGGGAATTTGCCCACTAATGTTAAACACAGAATAAGTGGTTGCCATAATCTTGTTTTAGACTACAGTTATACTTTGCTTATCTGTTATGTGCCTGCTCTGAACCAAAAAAAAAAATATTCAAAAATTGTAAGACAATATTGCAAAAATTTGTATTATTAAAACACATAAGAGATTATAGGTTATCTCAAAGAAGTGTTACCCAATTTTAAATTATATAAGAGCAGAAAAACAATCACAAATAAAATTTCTAAGTTTTATGAGTGGCTACTGTCCACAGCTCAGTGTGAAGCTCTATTGTCTTTGTCCAGACTCTAGCCTGCTTACTAGCTGCAAAATGTCACCCTCGGGAACTTATGTTAAATTGTTAGTGTTTTGAAAATTCAGGCAGCTGGTAATATATGTATACACACATATATTTATAAAAAAATAAAATTAACACCATGCCTAAAGATACACAAGTTGGTTTTGAACCCTCCTTATTAATGGGTACGCTTCTCTGTAGAATAAAGAACGCCCTAAAAACGAAGTATTGAACAGATGGCTTTTTTAAAGTGTGATTTAAATATGTGGCACATGCATGACATGTGCCATTCCTTGTTTTTACAGATGCTAATTGTTAAATAAGACTTCTGATGCACTCAGAAATGCACGGAATTCAATAATCAGTCAAGTATTTAGACACAAAAGAGAAGTCAGCAGAATTTTATGGATAGACAAAAATCGACTTACCAAAACTAGAGTATCTTCTGTACTAAAAACATATTCAGCATTATGAAAAAAGGTTAGAATAATATAAGTGCTTGTGCACATACACAGACACACAAAGGAAATTGTTTCCATTTCACACCTAAAAGCATAAATATCTTTTAGAATTGCACTATTTCCCTTATAAAATCTAAATATTAGTAAGCAAATTGTTTATGAGAAATATATTTTTTCCCCTTTAATAGGGGGATATACCTCTTTGTCCCAGCAGTCTGATACTTTTTAACCTTCCATATTGAATATTTACTCGCCTTTCATCCACCTCTGTATCTTGGGTTTGCCAGTCAGTTCTTTTCTTTGCCAGTGCTCCTTATTCCAAGCACTCTTCCCAGCATGGTGCTATCAGTATTTTGTGAATATACTTCCCGCACACACTGAATCCAAATACAGCAAGCATGCATGCCCCATACTTGCACATATACCATTAGGAGAGTTTTAGGACCTTATCATGTCAAACCATACTAAAGTGACACTTTAAAGGCTGACATTCCATTTTCTCTAAGCTTGTTTTGAGTAGACATTTAGTAGAAACCTCACCCCATTCAGGATGTTAATCAAGAGAGAAAATTAAGAAAAACTTAATTCTGCTATCTAGGAAAAAGATCTATTAGGTCTTGTCTGGACTACAGAAATGTATTCTTCTAAGAATCAATTCAGTCTTTGCAATGCACTTGTAAAACGTCACACATGCACACACAGAAAGCATTGCAGATACTGTTAAAACTAGTTTCATTAACTCTAAATGCTATTTCAGTCAGGCTGCATTAATGTCAACTAAGTTAAAGGTTTACTGGCATTGTAGTTCATGCTGACCAGCCTACCCACCACTTTCCCCACAATATACTCATGGCCCTTTGAAATCTGCCAAACTTCACCATTTCTGAGAACTCTGCCAGAAATCTGTGGGATATGTACCCAAACTGCAATGCATTTCACAAAGCACAAGTGAGGATAGAGCAAACCTGTGACACCTTGAAAGGCTCATCAGCAGTGGACACTGCAAATCTTAATTCGTTGTGAGAAACAACTCAAATTCCTAGCCTAGAGAAAGGCTTACAGCTATGGCAAAGCCTCCAAATTGGAATGAAAAATCTAAACTTCAAATTCAGGTTACCTGGGCAAAGAACTAGAAGCAAGAGAGAAAGGCAGGCTGTGATCCATCCTCTGTTGGGAAAGAACAGGATGCCTAAAGATCTCTTTCAGCTCTTTTTTTTGAAAGTATGCTTCTAGTGTAACACCTACATCTTGTCAAAACCACTTTTCCACCAGAAAAAGGAAAAAAACCCCCAACCTGTTGAAACTTAAGAAAATTTTCTCTATTTAAAGGAGAAGGATATTTTCATTTTTCATCCTGTGTTCAGTTGCTTGAACTGAACTTCAGATTTTGTATCACCACATATAGAAACTGTATGTTTTGCTCATTACAAAAAAAGTCATAATGATATGGCAGTAGCTGAAAGTTTATAAGAATGACAGATGTTCAGTACTGACATACCATGTATTTTGCAATGGAAGACTGACACACTTTTAAAAAAAATAAATAGATCACTTCCATTATGTCAGATAGAGGACGACCATCACAATAGCAGGATCACAACACGCATCTCTCACGTCATGAAAGAACATAAAACCAAAACACGGCATCACAAAGTCTTCAAATTTCTTTGAAATACATTTTAGTGGAACAAAATTGAATTTCAAAGTATTAACAATTGTTGCAAAATAGAAATTTAAAATTTTGATCATCTCTAAGTGAAAAAATAGTCCCTTGCCTTTATTGTATTTTCATTGGCTTAGTAATATTACACAAACAAAAAGGCTAACAGAACAGTTTTCTATTCCTGACCTGTAAAATAATTGAAAGTCAAAGAATACAACCTATAAGATATAAGAAACTGTTTCCTTTTCCACTCAAGATGCACCATAATATAATGTTAGGATCAATTAAGAACAATTTACTAGCACTGCACCAAGACTGTCTAACCACCGAATTGTGTTGTCGTTTTTGCACATAACAGTATATTTCACCAAACCATTGCTGGTTCAAGACCGTAAAAACTGTGAGAAACTCCTTCTGTAAAGGAATCTCAGTCAAAATTTGTCTTCCAGCATTACTGAGTTTTCCAAGACTCCTGACACATCCTTTTCATAGAGCAAGGCATACAGCATTCAACACACCACGTGATAAAACCATAGCAAAATTGACATTATGGCAAGAGAGACTACATCTGTATTAAACTTAAAGAACAAGGAGCCAAATGAATTTTAAATAAAAGATAAAGCACCACGTGGTTACAGTAGGAGTCTCATGTCTGTCAGCAAGTCTGTTCCCAGCTGACTAGGATTCCAACAGATGATTCACTATGCAAGTTCATTACAGAGTCTGTCCATGCTCTGTACTTTTCATACTGGAGTTCTGTCAAGCCAATGAAAACAACCAGACAAATATCTTACAGTATGACACCATCCCCTCTATGTATCTGTTTTATTAATGAGCATCCAGTGCAGCTTAACATATGAAATTGTTAGACTGAATTACTCTGCTGTTACCATAGACTTGCCTTGGCACTAGGCTTGATATTACAAATGATTCTCCAATTGGCTTTGTAAACATGAAACACTTATGTTCATAGCCCTTTATAAAAAAATAAAGTGCTTTGACAATGATAGTTCTGATACGAAAGTTTGCAAGCATGGAAGAACTACTGCCCATTACCCACAAATCTAGAAAAACTCTAGAAGCCTTAATCTCCTTGAGATAAAATTGAAATTCAAGAAAGGGGAATAACAAACTTTAACAAATTCTAGGGGAAATATATCTAATACTGATAGGCTAGTACTAACTCATAGTTTCTGTGACAGATACACTCGAACCCCTTAACCAAATTAGCAGTAGTTTTGTACAGGCTCCAAAGGAGGTGAAGGCCTGAGCCACAGCCAGGCCAAGAACGCCTCTAGGAAACCCACAAAGGAGCAGTGGGCCTAAGTGGGCACCGATGCCTATGAGCTTGGAACACCAATCCTGTGATTAACACATGTATAGCAGGTGGTTTTTTCCAAGACTCATTTATCAAGGAAGAAAGTTGCAGGTACAAGGAGTCTCGTGCATACCTTTTCCCATTTTATGCAATTTGACTACGAGCCAACCACTTTATCCCAGAAATATGACAGCTTAAGTGACCTGCCTTTGAGCTCTCCCTGCGAGGCAGTGTGGCTGCATGGCGGTGATCTCCCCTTGAGCTGGGACGCCTCTCAAGGTTTCTCTCGAAGCAGAGAGACCTTTTACCAACAACAGATCGTTGGATGAGCCCAATTTGAGTGCTCCCTGAATTGCAACTGGACTGCATGCCAGGAGACCCTTCCCTCGAGCAGGGACACCTCTCAAGGTTTGAGATTCCTTACCTGAGACTAAGAGATCCTTCTTTACCCAAGGTGGAGAGACCCCTTATTTGCAACAGATCCTCAGTAAGTGACTGACAGCATGCTGAATTAATACTAATGAAATCCACATGTCTAATTCCATTAGACATAAACTGTTGACCAAGTCTGGGACTAAGTCTGGATCCAGCTGCACCTCGACTCCTCTCTGAGGAGTTTAGAAAGCAAGGGGGTCCACTCTGAACCTCATGACTCAATGGGAGGTTTCCCTTACCCTTTGTATTAACTTCATTAGACATAAACAGTTGACCAAGTATGAAACTGAGATTGGACCTAGCCACACCTAAGCTCTATGAGGAGTTTAGAAAGCAAGGGGATCCACTCTGAACCTAGAGACTCAATGGCAGGGTCTCCCTTACCTTTTTGCATCTCCAGTCTCTGTATAAATCATTCTAGCTTGACTGTAACTCGATTTTCCTTTGTATGTTTCTTCCATGTAGTAAATAATAGAGTGAACCTTGCCATCTAACTTTGTTAAGTCGCACTTTTACAACATCATATTAAAATCACTTTTGCTAATAACTTTGATGGAGATTCTTCAAGTGATCTAAATCACTCATCCACGACAGTTTCTCAATTCTTTGCATATTCAACACTACATGATTGACAAAAAGTGGGAGATGAGCAGGAAAAAAGAAATACTGTGTGTATTCACATCAATTTATAGGCAAGTATCCTCAGTAGAGAAGAATGATTCCATGTGCTGCACTCGTGATTTGCATTGTGACTGATTAATGCATTACTTTCTGGACATCTCTACATTACAGGCACAGAAGGCATTCTCTGAACACATCAACTGCAGGCCCACCCATACGGCTGGAACATAGACATGGCTGGGATCAAGGTAGCCAAGAGAAACAGTACCAAGGGTGAAGGGAGGGAATGAGCAAATCAGGCTCCAACACATTTCTCCAATGAGTTCAGCACAGCTTAGACTACAGAGATAGTAAATGGGTCATGGCTTATCTTTATTTAGCAGGGATATGAGAAAGTCCCAAACATATATGTCCAGATGCATGATGTTGACAGAACATCTGGAGTAGAAACTGCAAGAGGTCACCCCTAGTTCTCTTCATGTGACATAACAGCATAACTGCAGTCCACAAGGGAGAGGACTGCTTATCCTCATCATGCAGTTACCCAAAGAAACTCTAGGAAGTCTTGTGCAGAACTCCTTCTGTAGGCTTCACTAAAAGAGGTGACAAGAAAAGCCATTACGTGGCTTCAAAAAAGTCTCTTGAAACTTCCTGCTCCCCTCCTACACCCTTCTCCTGACTAAAAACCTTCTTCACTCCAATGACAAGTAGCCAACTTTAATAAACTAGATGTTAAATTCCAAAATAAACAAAATATAGATAAGTGACACAAATACAGTAATTTACACATTGGCCTCACTAGGTCAGCCTACAGCAAATCCACAACACAACCCTTTCAAACAAACATCTAGCATTGAAATATAGATCCGCATTAGAGAACACACTTTAAAAACAGTTAGACTAATTATCTTCCAGGAAAATTCAGAGAATATGGCTACCATACTGTCTTCCTGAACTGAAAACTCCTTTCCCAGTGAATGAAGTTTCACAACACGTGAAACGTGAACAAGCAGATCCAAAGAGTAAAGAAGAGTTTAACTTTATGTATAATCTCATATATTCCTCATGAGTCTTATAAATATAAGCTTCTGGCAGATTTACTAATCTTCCATAAGTCTCCAGATTTCACAAGTCCTATTAAAATAAAATTCTTGACATTGAAAGAAAAAGAAAGTAGAACACCTTAAGCAATCCAGTATTATAAAAAGAGGAGAAGAGAATGAACCACCCGTTATTACAGCTCACAAACATATTTTGGGTTGCTCTGGAGGCCAAAAGATTTACTGGAGACAAAATACCACTGATTCAGCATGCCCACAATAATTTTATGTGAATACTGTGAACTACAAAGCAAAGCTCCCACAATGCAAGTTACCCATACTGTATCTATTTTCAAGCAACAGGAGAAAATAATAACTCTTTCAGTAAGATACATTGCAGAACTTTGATATGTTTTTTATTAAATATTAGCTAAGAATCTATTTTAGCATCTACAAAGAGAAACAGACATGCCAATGGAAAAGGGCTGCAAATCATCCCCAAGAGGAATAGATGTAGACAGAGACTGAGCTCAACTAAACACCCCATTACTGCATTTAGCAACTTTGAACTAATAGCCAATTCTTCTGTATTTTCTTTCAGAATGGTTTCAGCCACATGTTTATTTCCTCATGTATGGGGAAGAAAACTCACAACGTGAAAAGCAAATACGTGACTCACTAGATGCATTACATGAAATATAAATCTACTGCAGATCAAGATCCCAAACTTCTACTTTATTATTGGAATTTAAAAGCAAAAAATCATGATGCTGGGGAGTAAATCCTGACTTTGTTGTAGGCAGCACCATTATCAGATTTGAGACACCAGTAGCTACACAGCTAATAGAGA
The DNA here is from genome assembly GCF_964188355.1 of Buteo buteo. Lineage (NCBI taxonomy): Eukaryota > Metazoa > Chordata > Aves > Accipitriformes > Accipitridae > Buteo > Buteo buteo. Next base: position 9,633,874 of record NC_134204.1, read on the forward strand.
TCTAGCTACATGATGTTTTTCTCTCCAAATTTAAACCATTCACAACAGCTTTATACCCTTGAACAACTACCAAAAGAACACCTGCAGTGGTGTTCCACACCCTCCCTGGCTGATGATAAAGCAAGACTGAACAGGATTCCTAACAGGAATTGACAAGACACCTTTGCCATGGTGGAAGTCAAGGGGCCCATTTAAAGTCGTACCATAATTTGTCTGCTCAGTCATCTCAGTTACTTAAAAGCACCAACCTTTTATCATAGCATTTACATTGTCCTGGTTTCAGCTGGAATAGAGTTAATTTCTTTCCTAGTGAGCAGCTGTGCGGTGTTTAGCTGCCTGCCGGGTTAAACCAGGACATATGTACCTTTAAGTTTGACTTTTGGGAACTTCCCATAACACCAACCAGAAGTTTCACTATGTAGCTTTGCAAAGATGAACGTTATCGAGGCAAACTTCTATATGCAAGAAAAACAAACAAATCCCACTTAGTACATATTACTGTTCTGACTTTCCTAAGCTCCCTGATCTTTCAGTCATACAATTCTTCTCAGATTTATACCATTTCACCAAGATTTCTAGCTTGTTCTAATCCAGAAGTCAAGCTGTTCCCATCATTCATGCAACATGCATCCAAGTGAAAGTGAAACTTCTCTGACCTTGTCCTCTCTTCTCCCTTTGAGAGCAGGAATGTCTATTGCTCTAATCCCTTCTCTGTAAACATTAAATAGAAGGAAGATCTATTTAAGCAAAACACTGGCACAAGAACAAGCATGTTTAAGCTAGCTGTGACTGTGTCTAGCTTGGAAATTAAAAGGTGTTGAAAAAAACATTAGAGGATCTTTTAAAACACTGATCATTCAAAAAATGGCACAGCAGAGAGAAGTCACAAGTGAACCGAGGCAGATCTTTACAGCATTATGAACAGAAATAATGCTATGAGGATTGTCCAAGAGAGACAGAATGTTCCTGATTGTCATCTGTCCCCCGCAGATGAGCCAGAAGAATCTCTGATGCATTCACTGTTCAGTCAGAACAATACAATCATATTGTTGATAAATTCTTTGCACTGTCCTATGGCTGTCTCCCGAAAATGGAGTGTAATATACAACAGAACCTTGTCAACATTAAGACAAGTTCAATATAACCAGTTCATTAAAATCAGCTAGGATTCAGGGGCTGTGCACAGGTCCCCAGACATCACAACAGATGTACCTAAGGCAGTGTACCAAAATGGCTTTCTGGGGAAACCAAGAAGCATTTCAGGACAACCAAATCTAGTCTGACACTACTAGAGATAATACCATGCAATCCTTTCCACAATCAAACTTCATCCTGAAGGTAAGTTTATATTACTTGCTCCCATAACTTCTCTCTGCAGATAATTAGCAACATGTTTCTAATTTTTAATTTCCCTCTATTCATAGGACAAATTTATTCAGTAGATTTATTGGCAGCTTAAAGCAAAGAGCATTGGCAAGCTAAATATGGTTATTTGCATTGAAACAGAGCAGTAAGACCTCACAGGACTTGTCCAGTTACCTGAAATGACAGCTGGACATTAAGAGCTGTGCTCGCTTGAGTCTTATTCTGCACTGTTAAGAGATGGTGAGTAATATCTTTATAAGCAACTAAGCATCTTTCATCAATGTGGCTACCAATATTTATAGCAACGAAAAAGTTCTCCCTGAAGATAATGAAATATGAAGAAATCCATACAAGCGTCTGAGCAGTGTAACTGGAAGAGTTCACATACTACAAAGGCTGTTAAGTGCTTTGCTCGCATTTTTACATAATTACTAAAGTTCTGCTCTCTGAAGAAACTACATGAAAGCAACACCCTCTTACTTCAGGATCCTGTTCCCTGGATGTAAGTGAAATTAGACCTGCCAATTATTGTGACCACAGTACATTTTATTTACCACTTCTTTTATTTTGGCATTTTGGAACATGAACCATATTCCACTCCTCCTCTTGATGCTTCATAAACAATTTCAAGGTGTCGTAGCTTTATGTGCACAAACCTGATGAAAACAACATCTACAAGAAGATTACTAAATGCCCAAATAGCACTCAAAAACTTCATTTACAGGACTTCAGAAGACAGCAAGGTGCCACTTCACTGTCAAATTCCAAGCTGAGTTTACCAAACTACTAGGTGGGGAAAAAAAATTCATTTTACTAACAAGGACTTAAAGTATGCAGAAGTCAAATGACAAACCTTCACAATGGCATTTTCAGATTTCCAAACAGTAACACTAAGTAGTTCAGACGGTAAATATGTGGTTTCATTTATCAAAATGTGCCAATCTACCAGAAATGAAATTGTACAGAGATAATAAAAGCCTGGCTGACTGCAAACTGCTGAAAAAAGAGACCCATTGGTAGATCAATTGTATTTGAACCTTGCTGAACGTAGCTGAGTGCAGAAGCAATAGTCTTGGCCTGGCAATTAAGTTTAAACATAATCATCATCTGGCAGGCTTAAAAATCATAGTTTAGGATGCTGTCACAGCATGCCAACTATTCCCTCACTGTACCTGCACTGGCACCAGGCAGGATGCAGTCACAACGCCACTTTTTGATTTCCTGGTTCCTTAAGCCAGGAGGGTTTGAGAAAGTTTTGATAGCCACCACTATTGTTTTATTCTATTTTATTCTAGATACTTGGGATATACATCCTCCAGCTGGATCATTTTTAAATCACTTCAGTACTTAAACTGTCACACTTGATGCGTAATCTGACACCACAGAGTCATAGTTTGAGTATTTCAGTTCTATTACTTTTAATTCTGTACCAGTTAATCATATTTTATTTAAAGGTAAAATGTTAGTCTTCTGATGTCAAAAATCATCATACTTTACCTTTTTATGGCTGCATATTAAAATAAGGATACTTGCCAATTACCTAGCACCTTCTTTTCAGGATTCAAATGAGAAGTTGACAAGAGGTCTGATCAGAATACCTCTAGTACAACAGTCTGCTCTGCATGCCAGAGGTACTCTCTTAAATTTCCCAGTACTTCACAGCTGAAATTAGCACATCTTACCAATTGCTACCGCACTTTGGTGTCTCCTATTTTACTCCTGCATAAAAGGTTTACCAAAACACACCTTGCTCCAAACTGTTTCCTATAAAGTGGTTGCATGTACTATTGCAAGCTCAAAACTGTAACAGAAATACTTCAAAAAGCCAATGGTTCTGAGATAATAAAAGCAAATTTTTTGTTGTTGTTTTAATATTTCTTCTTCTTGTGACTTAAAATATAGCTGTATACACATGACCAGAATGAGGTCTTAGACTGCAAGCATTTCCCAGCAGAGATTTTTGTCTCTATACTTGTCTGCAAAGCAACCAGCAAATTGTTAATCATCTATAAAGACACCATAAACCCAGAACCCATCAGAGTATATCTCCAGTTTGCTCACATGGCCCTTTATGCATAAAATATGCCTTTTCATTTCAGTCCAAGTACCCTTTTCCATTTAAGTGCCCCCTTCAAACCTTCTTCTATGACATGCCCAAGAAGAAAGGCATTTTTTAACATTTATGTATAAAACACAAAGAAAATGACAAATGCGTGTTACACACTTCTCTCAGTCTTTTGCTTGACCCTAACATTTTTGGTTTTATTTAACATTTTCAGAGATACACAATGTTTGTATTCCTCAAGGCTGAGGATGTCCATGAAATGCCATAACTAAGCAACGTGCTAACTTTTCATGTCACACAAAGGTCAGCAAGCAGTACCCTAAATTTTTAAATAGGTAAGTAGGAGAGAAGACAGCAGAGTTGCCCAATGCCACATACAGTAAGCCAGTAAAAGCAGAGAACTGAGCTGGAGATTCACTGGGTTTCCATGTTCATTCACATTGGTCAAGTCTGGCTTGTAAGCAACATACTATGTATCTCAATATTTATGTTTTCCTGCAACCACAACCATATGCTGCATGTTGCACACTTCTGCTCTACCTTTGTCACTCTACTTACAACTGTAGGCAAGTCATCCTAAGATAAAGTTCATACAGAACAAGATGCAACATTTTCTTCCATTTAAAAATGAAATTAATAGCAGTGTGGTTTTGGTGGTGCTGCTGATTTTATTTATTTATATTACATCATTTCCACATTCAGAACTGCAATTACTGGCACTATCTCTTAGGTTTTTGATGCTCTGCTTCCACTGTTAACTTCAGTACAAGTATCTAAGCTCTTAGATACATACAAAAAAAATCAAAGCAACACTGATCATACAACCACCACCATCCCCACTTAGTTAGCAAGGGCTCATATACCTCTGCCTGTCTGCAAAATTGCAAAACAAAAAAAAACTATTTTAAATGTAAAACTAAAATCCTGACAATGTACAATTCCAAATTCACTTCTGCTGACAAGCACCGAGTCTAGCAGCTGAAACTGCTCCCTTCCTGAATCTTCTCTTAGCAATGGTCTGCTGCCAGGAAAGCCAGTCCATGGACCACTGCATAGATAGGCAACTTGCTGTATAAGGCTCCATGCTTCACACGAGACAATGTCAAGGTTACAATCTTTATTTTAACACATCATTACCTTGAACTTTAGAAGACTCTTACTTCTTCATGCAGAGGATAGTCTCCCACCCTTCCTAAAGAAGGTATCTGTTACAACATTTAGAAGTGACTAGTAGGGGTGAAAGCTAAGTTTCATTTCTTACAGGTTCTTTAGAATGAAACAAACTATATCTAAAAAGTGCAGATATGCTTTTTTATTTCTTTTGCAGTTCAAGGGAGGGGGGAGGGAAAAGCATCTCTGATTTGTATATTAAAGCACAAGCATCTGTCCTACTGATGATATTCTAGGGAAGCACATTAGCATAAAATTTAACGATGTCAAATAAGTGGATGTGAAATAGGGACTGCGTAAAGACACTATTTCCAAGCCTGACAGAAACATCACTGTTTAGAAATGCAAATGAAACCATTATGTTCAATAATTATATGAAAATATGAACAGTTCAGCATGTTTTCCAGCCCTGATGGCGGTTAATGGGATGTACGCTTATGTAAATAACTACTATTAAAGCTAATGCTGAAAAAAACTAATAAATTCATACTAAAGCAACTGATTTAGTATGCTTTTAAACCCCAGCAGTGCTCACTTATTAGAAAGGAGTGCATTCTTATGTTTAGAACTCATTACTGTTACAAGTCACTGCAACTCCATCAATTACCATGCATTAATGAAAATGGGACACATACAAAAAAAAATTATTGCCTCTCAGCAGTTTTCTTTAAAGACAAAATATAGGGGTATTACCATCATGGGGCCTTGAGGGGAACTTATCAGCAACATAATCTTTATTACTACAACTGTACTCCCTGTGCTATAACCCTGGGGTATTTTTTGTCCCAAGAAGGGGCTAACCTTTTAGTAACATTCTTAACATATATGTAATGAAAGTGACCATACTGCCATCAGTAAATACATACCATTTTCACAATTAAAAATACATTTAAATAAACATATACACACTAGTATGTGAACTGAAGAACGTCGATGTGAAATGAAAAACTACAATTCCTGAAACTAGAGCAAGAAGGTGTAATGCAAATAGAATTAAGGATAAAAGGTACAGATGAAAGTCTTCTATGAAGTTCTTGTACCAGGATAAATTCCATCCAGATTTACACTTACACTTTAAATGACCTCCTAGAGAGCCACGGAATTAAGACTTCAAGGATGCTTTTCATTTCTCTTTGCATGTTTTCTCCAATTCCTCAGCATTACTCCAAAAATTCTTAGCCCTGGTTAAACATCACAACTGATAGAGGAAACAAAACCAACACAGTGCTGTTATAACAATGAATCCCTACAGAAATTAAAAGCTGAGTTTTATTGAATGTCTGTAACTCCACAACTAGCCCACTTTCATTTTCTAAGCAATCTCTGAAAATGAGATATTAATGTAACATCCACTAGATGTAGATCCTAAGAAGTTTACCAGGGCTGAAGATGCTTTTATATTAGTTTGCATTGACTGGCAGTTTAAAATTAAGGATGAGTTTGCACAACCTTACAAGAAACTACGGACAAAGCACTGATGCCAAATGGACAAGATTTACATAGGACAGTTATCTGTCCAGTATCAGGTACTATAAAACTTCAGTCCAAGACGGCATTCTGCTACTAAGTCACAGCATAGACTCATAACTCATCTGACTACAATATCATCATCAGTAAGAACTATGAAACCCTACTCCTAGAAAGGAGGAAAGAAATACTTTAAGTTTTCACCATGCATTAAGAGTGACAAAGTTCATATAGGCCAATGTCCAGTATAAGAGCCAAGTTATATTAATGCTATGGTTAAGTGCAATGTACTCTCCACAGTATAAGGCAAAACTAAAGGCTACCCCAGCCTGAAAAATCTACTATCTAAAAGCAGATAGCAAAACTAGCTTTTCAGTGGGCCAGCAGCTGACAGCATACAACAGCCAACACACCCGTGATGACAGTCACTGTGACAAACATTTGATGAGTGGGAAGTGGAAGAAAAAACACAAAACTGTCTCATTCCTTTCACTAAACTGCTGTTGAAAGAGAGGTATGAAGTGTTTTGCTATCCAGACCCATTAAAACTACTTCATGAGCAAAGACCACTCTAAGGTTAAAAACAGTAAGACAAATTTGCTACTGATTAATAATAAAGCCATTCATTTTATTCTTCAAATCTAAAGTAATTACAAGCCAGAGCATGGCAAATGGATTTAGCAGAAGCCATTACGTCAGAAGAATCCTTTAAAGAAGAACAGTAATTTAAAAGACTAAACTGAATAATGAACTCTCCTGAACAACAATTATTATGAGATTGATTTATTGAAAGTGTATTTAATCATGCAAGAAATGTTTAAACTTTCCAAAATAGTTCAGGAAGACAGAGAAACCAATAGCAGAGTCAGCCCAACGTCCTCATTATAGTTGAGAAGCTGAAGCAGATGGAGAATTCATTTAGTTTGGAAGGATAAAGTACATCAATTTCTCTGAATCCACATTTCTAGTCAATTTGTTACAGTACCAGCTTCAACAATTAATGATCTCATTTTCCCATTTGTGCTTCCTTTTAAGAGATCTCAGTCTTTGTTTCTGAATGAGCCAAATGTCATAAAGGAAAATTTAACTCAAAAAAAAAAAAATCACTTTGAAGGCTCACATGCCTAAAGCCAAATGTTTCAGCAATAGCCACAAAAACAGGGGCCAAATTCAGTCAGATAAGTAGCCTGGTCAGTTTAAGTGCCTGAAAAAAGAAAGATCTGCCTTTCACTTGAGACACAGCCCTTCTCACCAACCTGACTTCTACAGAGAAATACCTTTTACCTGATCTACTTCAGTTTTTTTCATTATGGTGACTGATGTTGATATATGAGATTGCCATGGCTGAAGCTGCATTTCTAATGACACATCTCTCATGTTAAGTTCACACAGGGGCAGCTAATCGTCACATCCAGTTCTGAGATCCACACCAGATAGTTAGTATAGATAATATCATGTCTGTGCTTAAGATACCATTCATCCTCCAGAGCTAGAAGACAGGTTGTCTGCAAAGCCTATACCTACCAGCGGCTATCAACAACCTGGCAGAAGAGAAGTCTAGCTCTTCAGCCAGCAAGACCGCAGCTCAGAAACATCAAGTCTCTAGTACCAACAGGAACAGATCACCACAGTATAAAAATGTCACGAAACAGAGGAGGTGCAAGAACGCTACTAGCCCTCAACACTCACCTCAGTGTGTCTCCAAAATTCTACACCAGAGCTGCTGGGTGGGAAAGTCTTCTTCTCTCCAGTCAGCCACACACAGAACAACGTCTTTCCACGCTTCACAGTATAAATTACAAAGCAACTCTTCTTCTCTCATTCCACAGTTATACTTCTGTATTGACAGTACCACCTCACAGATAATCCTGCACCACTGAGTGTGACGTTTTAGGGCAAAAAGCCTATCTAGCTCATATTCTAGAGAGGATGATGTTGACTGTTTAGATGCTGCCTGTTGATTCTGGATAATTTCATAACATGGACAATATGGCTAGCTTGTGCTCTAAGGCACTAGTTAGGATTAAACATAGAAAACTGAGCTTTAAACAAATCTCCAGTCATTGATCCATTTGAACACTCAACATTACAATACGTTTCACCTTGTTTTAGTTTAAAAGTTCATGAAAAATTCAAAATATCTTATTTACCCAATAGTCCTTGACTGATTCTTCTACCTTTAAGAAGTTCTTAAATACATACATTATTTAGCCAATACTGCTGTTACAGAATAGTGTATAAATATTTAGGGACTTTTTAATAAGTTCAGCTTTTATTCAATAGACCATAATGGCTGCTTAGAAACATTTACTAGTTGGATACCTATAACAGTAAGGGAAACACCTTCAAAGAGTGAAGCAGTTGGGTAAAATGGAAGAAAAGAGCAAAATACTAATTTTTCATTCTCTTCACATTCCTTCAAACAAATTATGATTCACAAAAAGATATACAGTATGCATTCACATATGAAAAACAGGAAGGGGGAAAAGTTTAAAATTTAAGCTGAGGGAGCCAAGTTGAGAAATAAAAGAAAAATGATGATGGTCATTCCAATCCCTCAATTCTTAACTTGTCAGAAACTATACTATCAGGAACCGTATTACAGAAACTATAACAAAAGCAAAAATCACCCTTAGACTTAGCCAAAGTTAAACTCTAAAATTGTTACTGAGTTTTAAATAAATACCCTGACTTTCAAAAGCACGAGGCATGAGTTTCCTGCAAACAGCAAATTTTTCTCTATATAGAAATTTTCTTCTTGCCTTTTATTATTTTGGCGGGGGGCGGGGGGGGGGGGGGGCAGAGGCAACAAGGCAGGATCCAACTTTCATATATACATGCTTAACTATATTGTTAATTTTCATACCCCATTTCTCTGTGACACTCTGTTTTGGCATTGAGAGTTCAGACTAACTGTCCTTTTGCAAATGGCAGCCCTGGGGAGGCACACACTTATCTATTAAGCAGGACGCGAGCACCACACATTCAACAAAGTACATTGCCAAAGGCTTTCTATCCAAGACCTTTTGTTTTGTTTCTTCACCTGTGATGACAACTTGGTGGGTCAGATTAAAAAAGGACAGGAAACAGAAAAAGTGCCTATTTCTCTCCCCATTTTCAGAAAAGCAAATTCAACATTTATAAAGAAAAGCAAGTATGACAGAACAAACAAGTAAATTCTGTACTCTGATACCTGCTTTTCTATCATTTTGTTCTTTGGCATTAAGCAAGTAAGCAACTATTTTTCTTCTGAAAAATAATACTAATTCTACATTAATACAGAAAGACGGGAAAAGGAGAAAATATGTAAATAGTACTAATTTATGAGTATATGCAAGAGTAACATAATGAAAAGTACTATGGCAAAACTAAAAGCATTTTATTAAAGACTATAGATAATGCTTACAAGAATCCCATTATTCTTCCAGTAAATTAATATTCTATGTCTCACTAACAATATCAGCAAATGAACTGTTTTAGTTAAATTAATACTCATGTTAACTGCATGCAAAAATCAACTAAGTAGTCCTAAGTTTCAATATTAAGGTCATATGTAAACATAGTGTGTGATCATTTTTAAGACTAGTCAAGTAAATCATATGGGATTTGTTGTACGAACTTGACTGGATCTTCAAATCAACAGATCATGTTCAGTCAGAAAATAATTCCAACAAAAACCTTAAGTAACCCAGGTACTTTGTAAATATAAACCAAAACAGCAGTTTACTAGGGGTGAGGAGTTTAAATTTACAAAAAGAAAAAAAATGTTTGAAATAAACAGAATGTTTTCTTCCCTTTCACCTCCCTATTCTTTGCCTCCAAAATGACAGTTTCAGCATAGTTTAGAATTCAATAACAATTTTTTTTTTTTAAGAAGTTTCAACTTCCCTAATTAATAAATCTTCACAGAAATGTTAAGGCTGGTTTTGCTTCTTCATTTATGCAATACCATCAAATTTAGATGAAAAAATCCTTAATGATGATAACAAGAAAAGCTAAAGACCATAACATAATTTCTTTGGGCTTTGAAATAAAGGTAGTATTTGTTCCTTAATAATCTCATTATTAACATCTTTTTCCTAAGACATCTATCATGACAGTACTGGGGCATCTTACAAAAGATATTTTCCCGTTTCTTAAATTAAATGATATTTGGGACCTAAACTAATAATAGGTGCTTGAAAATATGCCAGAAAAAAAAGGAAAGCCAGAAACTTGTCTCATAACAGCTCCTAGCAGAAGCGGAAGAAGGGGCAGCGCAAGCAGCCTAAGAGCATAACGTGGTGCCCACTGCTTATCCCTTATTCTGAAAATGCAAATGAAACAGCAAAAAGTAAGAACATTGAAGTTGCAAGTCAAACAGTCCAAAAGCAATGCCAGAGTTTAGATTATCTCTAGAAGCACAGTTCAGTCACCCAGTATGTATCCATCATGATCTGGGAACACAGAAGCAAAGACAAATACTAAGAGCAGACACTAAGGAAGACACCGAGGTAAGTTACAAATGGTGAGCCTTCTCACATAAGCTTAGTCCCAAATTCCATTTCAAGGTTTGGAGTGTGCTATAATACACTGAGCAGACACATCCCTGCTTTCATCAGCTGCCTGACCCTAGGCCACCTGCCTCCATCCTGGCTCTTCCTTAACCCTGACTGCTTATCCCAAACACTTTTGAACTCATCAGTCACAGGCTTTACTTCTTTCACATCAGCCACGTCCAGCCCAACCTCTTTTTCCAAGTCTTTCCTTCCAGCCAGGTTCTAGTTCTCACTTCTCCAGTACAGCCTCCACTCTACATTTTCCCCTCTAACTCCTGCTTAATCTTCCCTGTCAGAAGATTAATTTTTTCCACCACTTTCTCATCCTCATAGCTATAAGATGCTTTCATTCTGGAGAGCATCAAAAGAATGGGAGCACTTGTTACTGGATTTTCCAGTTTGGCCCAGTTAGGCAGATTTTAGTAAGAACAGCAAAAGACGTCATCACAGCATGCATACCTTACACCACTAAGCGTCACATCTCCAAAGAACAGCAGCACTAGAACTGTTTAGAAAAAAGGCTACAAAAGCTTGTTATAGACAAAATAAAGGTTTGATCCTCTTTTGGTTTTGGTACTAGTTGAAACACTTCAGATCAAGTTTCTTTTGAAAGCAGCCAGTTTCAAGCAGGAACGCCCTGTGAAAAACTAAGCCAAAATACCTACTTTTGACCAAATTATGAGATAATATGACAGGTCTAATGATACTGCTTTAGGGAAAAAGTAAACCAGACAACTACTTGAAATCCCTAGTTTTTCCATAATTCTGTGATAATAAGTATTTGGCAACCCTGACAATAGGCTGGCCTATTTATGATTCACAGTGTGTTCATCAGGGTTGTCCTGCATTAACTGTACACCCTAGTAAGGGCTACTCAAATTTCAAAATTTCAACTGCAATGGAAGGATAGATTTGACATTTAAGTCTGCATGAAATTTTAGTTGTTCCCTGCCCAGACAGCACTGACCAATTCCAAAGCAACCATAAGTTTAGGCTGCAGACAGATATTGTTTTTTCAATACTGGTAAATTACTCAAAGTTTTGCAGTGAGATCACCGCATAACACCTACTCCCCTACTCCCCAAAGCTTCTGTCATAGTTCATAAGCAATGAATACAAATGGATAGCTTCTCAAAAAAAAATAAAAATCAACCACTACAAAATGAGGAAAGTCTGCCTTTAAAGTAGAGATTTCAAGCACACAAAGCATATCTTTGCTGCAAGAGTCTTAATAAGAAAAAAACTACAAAACACGTTGCTGAAAAAAAAAAAGTCCCTCATACTCCCCATGCTATTCCAATTAAACCTTGACCAAGTTGAAATTACACTTCACTGGATAGCTGCAGTTACTTCAGAAGCACCGATTTATTATCGTAGGGTAATTTTAAATACTGAACTAGATAAAGTAATTCTGTAGAGAATAAATTAGCTTGGGGGGGGGGGGCAGGGGAAGTAAGTAAAATTGATTTTACCAGACTTGAAGGGTTTTTCTTATGGTATTATATTCTTGATATCTTATTTACAAGTGAACCCTGTGCATTTCAGAACTTGAAGAATTTCATGTTGCTGTACTTGAAAATAAACAGAATCTGTATTCAACTTGGCAAGTCTTTTCTACCATTTCTTGTCTCTGCAACAAGCTTTAAGATAAAAAATTAACTGATCAGAGGTACACTGAGGATCTTGAATCATTCATGTATGATAGACAAGTATTGCAGTAGTTAAAATTATATAGTTTTAAATTATAACCTTGTTTTCTATTTCTCGGTTTTAAAGAGTTTTATGAAGTGTAAAATTGCATGCATTAACCTTCTGCCATGTCTACCAGACTTCTGAAAAAGTACGCACGCCTGTGCAATCTATTTCTAGTAAAGGAAAAAACAAAAAACACCAAAAAAAAAAAACCCCAAAACACACCACAAAAAAAAACACCACAAAAAAAAACCAAGCAAGCATGCCTACTTCCCAGTAGCCAAATAAACCTCAGATGAATTAGTGAAAGCTTTATGTGCATAAATTAAAAAAAATATTAATCAGGAACATACATCCTACCCACATTCATAAGCTGACTGAATACACAAGATGTAATATACAACAAAATACCGACTTCAGTGAAATTAATGTAAAAGAGTTGTAGTCACATCTAATGGCTCTTAAATACATCAGCTTTAATATTTTCCAGGAACTGTTCCATGCCTGGCTAAGCTTGTTGATATGTATATTATTTAGTACAAACAGATCAAATTCTTTCTATCAATATAAGTGCTGCTGTGCTACAAGGGATCTTCCGAGTCATGAAGGGCAATCCCCTGCTGACAGAAACAACATATCAGTGAATTCCTTTCATAAGCCAACCAAGCTCTGTCATAAAAAAAGGCTGGTTTTTTTGTTAAGCCTTCCAGTGCTAAACTGTGAAATACGATTGCTCGAATTTTCAAGAACCCTCCTCTAACTTCATGTTTAAGTTTGTGGACCATTTATCTCTGTTTATTTCTGTTTCAACAGTGGCCTATAGATTGATGAGCCCCTTTATGTCTCAGTACTGCCTCTCCCCCTATTCAACTTAGCACTATCTCGACCTACTTCTGTTTGGCCAGTTACTATTCATAAGCATACGCACACAAACTTTAGTGTCTTATCAGATAATAGGTTCTCCAAGCCCCCCACCATCTTACGTAGCCCTTCTCCACAACTTTTGTCACTAACTCCATTTTTTACTTGAACAAGGTGTGACTGGGGACTGAAAACTGTATTGCACACTAGGTTTCATCAGTGCTTTTTAACATGGCATTAGTATCCTCCCTACTTGAAATACAGCTCCTGATCAATCATATGCTATTTGCTTCTACTGTAGTTGCAGCACTGACTCTTCCATATCCCACTGCAGTCAACTGTTACCCTTCTGAAGAATTAAACAAGAAAGCATCAATATCAAAGGTTTGGAAGAGAAATGAACAAAAGAATTTTGTAAAGGTCTATCACACCACACTGAAGGAAAATTGTAATTCCTCCAACTTCAACTTTGCATGTGATATTCCAGGACTGGGACTAAGCATATGCAGCTTAGCAAATATGGAAGTCACAGCCTGCAAGAGAATCAGCTGACTTTATATAAAAACAAACAAACAAAAGCTACACCAAAAAAAGTCTGAACTGGCTAAATCTCCTAGTACATATATATAGTTTAAATGCCTTCAGCATAAGTTGTCTTTCTCTGGACACAGAGAGTACTGGAATAGCATGCAAGTTTCAGACCTCAATTACAACAACCTAACAGGATTAAGTAAAAAAAATAAATCTATAACCGTATTTTAATGCATAAATTCCTTATTGTCATTTTTAGTTGACAAATACCTATTTCATAGCAAAACAACATCATAGGAGCAGCTGGATGGCAGTTTTAAGCTCAAATGAACCAGCATCACATGCTGACAAGTCATCTCTCTGATTGCTTTTGAATGGCAGCACATGCAGATTTATCCTCTGCCATAAATTAGAACAATTATTTCTCTGTAGTTCACTTTTTATTTCAGACAGTGAGCCCCTGCACATATTTTTAAAGGATATCTTCCCTTTCCTTGATGATAAGTTCATTCTGTTCCTCTAGCTGTCTGATCTTCTTCTCAAATGACTCCTGTTCAGCTTTCAGTCGTTCTTCTGTCACCTCCTTTTCTTCACTTACTCTGAAAAGAATGAGAAATAAAATATATGTCCAAAACCACAGTGCATAACTTCCATCTCCCTGCTTTCCAGGTAAATGGATATCACCCTCTCCACACTTAAACAGGTTAGTTCCTCATGTTTATTCTATTATATTACACTGGAAGATGCATATGAATGTATGCAATATATTATTTTTTCAAAGACACTGGTCTCAGTGGAGTACATGCACATTAATGGGCAGCATGGAACAACAAAGTAAGGACCTGAACCCACAATTAGATTTGTGCAGTTTGATTCCCTGCAGCTATGATGAAGACACACTGGGATCCTTACAAGCCTAGGGCATGTAGACAGACAACTCAAATGGGAAAGCTTAGCTGCTGAGACAGGAAGGAAATTGAAAAACTTTTCTGTTTCTTAATCTATAAACTAATCCTTCTTTCACATTTACTGGTCAAATATAAGTCCAGGAAAGGAATAATTTTTTTTGTTAGTTTTCTCCAAACAAAACAGTTTGTCCTCTTCTAGGGATTTTAAAATATCAAGCCACAGGAATAAATTTTCCTTTCTGTCTGGGCCGTGGCACCCTGTATCTTGTTGCTTAGTGTAAATAATTGGATCAAGATTAAAAGATGACAATGTGAGAAAGGTTTACAATGATCATTTATTCTGCACCTCAAGAGCAGGCTGTAAAAACAATTATTCTGGTAACACGTAGGCAAAAAGACCATTATGCACAGATGATCCTGTAACTATGCTAAAAATATGGCTTAGAAATCATGATTCTATAAAAGCTCTACAAAAATATTAAGTAATGAGCTTAGACTAATAAATATTATTGCTCTGCACTTAGGCAATTTCTGTTGCTGAAAGCTCTTAAAGTTCAGCCTTTTATGATGACGAAACAGCTGCCACAACACAGGTGACAGGAGACCAAAGCAGTACAACTTTCAGAAAACTTCAATTTTCACTTCCTTTAAATGGAATAATCCTGTAGGAAGAGGAAAAGGGGAAAAAATAAATATATATATAGGCATTGGACTAAGCTTTCCACTCATCCCATCAGATCATTAACATTCTTAAGAGAGAACTCCATTCAGGGACTGACCCATCCATTTGACATCATGACATTTCTGTTAAGACAGCACAGATTTGTTTTGATATTCCAGTCGAAAAAACATAAATACCACAATTGGGTCACCCCCCCAGGGTGAACTACAGACAAGCAGTATTCCCCAGCTCTAAGATAAACCCACAGCCCTTCCTACAAGAGCTCAAGCAGACTGCATAAAGTTGGAAATAATTAATAATACTGAAATTCGCACCTTTTCTCTACAAACCTGGAGGGAGAAAAATAACATATATAATCAAATTCTATAAATTAGAGTGGTTTGAAATCTTGGAACAAACTATTAATCGGAAAGTTCCTAAATTACACAAAAAAGACATGGATTTAGCATAAAAACATTCTGCTATTCATACGCTCATGGTCTCACTTACAATCCTCTCCGCAGCTGTGTCCACCAATTCATTCCTAGCCCTTTTGCCTCCACTCAAAGGCTGTCAAAAGGGGTGCGCACACATCAGAAAATAAACAATGAAAAGAGAACCAGCTATGGATCCATCCCGACACCTATGTACTCCTTAGTTAAGCAGGCAACTTTTGAAAACTATCTACCATACATCCTTGCTCCCCAGTGTAGTTACAACTACGGTACATATGCCACAGGCTGCAGACCCAGGCTTTTGCATCTAACCACAACCAGTTTGTTTACCCAGATCTAGAGCAATCGGATAAGTGACTACACCATAAAAGACCTTCCTTCATGTAATCCATATATGACCTTCCTTCACATAATCAGCCAAAGATGCAAGAAAGTTTCCTGTTTCTTTCCTGTTTCTTAGGGTAAAAAAAAAATAATAAAAAATTAGAGAAGAGAGAATAAAAAACATCACCTGGAAAAAGACAATGAAGACAGTAATGACCATGAAGATGAAAGGCAGGAAGGAAACAAGAATAGGGGGAAAAAAAAGATCAGAAGGGAAAGAGAAGACAAGTGTCATCTCCAGGGCACTACATAGGGAAGGAAGCTTGCATACTAACTGCAGGAGTGATGCTGCATTAGAAAAAGGTTTGGGACAACTGAAACACTGGGCCATGCTGGCACCTAAGAATATTAAAATCAAACAACAGTATAAGAAAATAAGATACGATAAAGAACAAAGCACTAGAGAAATTAGACTAAATCTAGCAGGTTTTACCCACCTCTAGATTCTGTGATTTGCTGCTTGTATCAGTCTGCATCACATTCACGTGCTGCATTTGTATTTAACACAGATCACAGCAAGCTGTCATACTCCCAGACATATGAATATATTGTGCCACGTAACTTATGCAGTAAACGACTGAGAACAGTAAGTGATCTTAGAAGAAACGTGGCAGTATGTGTTTATGTATCGCAAAGCAGGAGACAGCCCATAAAGGGCAGGCAAGATACAGAAGACAGTTACTCATAGAAGGTGGCAAAAGGAAGTTAGAGAAAAGGAACACAAGAATGTCATCAGATTATGCTGGATTTATGTCACATCCTATATATAGCTTAGTAAGATTTTTTTTTTATATACTTATTTCTTTGCCTTGTGGCAGTAAAGTACAGATGATTTTTAGCAGAACTAGAAAGGACTTCATTGATGCCATACAGAAACATTACAAGGCTCATAATGCTCTTCAAAAGGATTTTCACCCACTTTTCATCTGCTTGCGGTCAGAAAAGAGCAGTGGAAGAATGAAGGCACTGCAACTACAAAGGGAACTGCTCTGTTGGGCAACATGCTGGTGTCCAGCTCTGTTATTTTTGTTTCCAGGAACAAATAGAGGACTGACAGCTGAAAGCGAAGATGACAAATCAGTAGAACTATTCCTGCTGTTCAGCGCCTGTAACATTTTCTTGCGTGCAATTTACATTCACATATCTTGTGTCACAGGATACACATCACCTTTGTTTGAGATCTGATTTAAATTCAACATTTCAAAGCTTATGTAATTCTAGATGCATCTAAATAAAGATTTTAACTTTATTTTACCTGAGCCTCTGTAGGAAAAGAAAAATTCATAATGCAGATATATTGACAAAAAACCCTCCTAGGACATCAGTCTTAGGGTCAAAATTAATTCCTAACTCACCAGTTCCAATTATTATGTTGTGCTCCCAAGTCCACTGCTGATACTAGTAGTTCTGACTGTTTGATCTTATGAAGGAATTATCAACAAGTTTGCTGATGACACTGACTTGTTCCACGGAGTAAACCAGATTGATGCTCTCCAGGTAGAATTTTTAAAGTATTGCACAGGTCAACAGCACTTCAAGTTTTATTTGTCTAATGAAAACCTGATGTACACAAGAAAGAGCCATGATAATACTCGCATCAAGACTACACTAGGGACAAAACTCAAAATAACTCTTCCTGACTGAAGGCAGTTACAATCCGCACAAAAGAAGAGCTGAAAAAGCAAATTAAAAAGTGTTTTCTATTTTTTTAAAAAAAGTTATTAAAAATTGAGCTTTTACCAAGAGAAATCTGAATGCATTAAGAACTGTGGCTTAGCAAGTTAAGACAGAAGACAAAATAAACAGAAAGCAGAGACACAGACACTGGAAACATCACCCATCAGTCCTATACTTGTTGGGAACATTTCTTTTAGGGAACATTCACCTGATATTAGTCCGCCAACTAGCTAGCAAAAATGAAGACATTTTGGTGACCATTCTCAAAACCCACAAGTTTTGCATTCCAAGCAAAGAATGGCATCTGGAGCAGGCAGGACCACACAGGGAGTTAAAATAGAGCAAGGACCAAGATAAGGGCATCATGCAGACCTCAGGAATGAAATAGGGTATTGCAAGCGAAAGATGCGCTCCAAAGAGGTGAAACAAGAAATTTTCATGCCAGAATTGATCGCAACATGCCTCTGGCAGAACTAAGTAACAAAGTGACTTTTAATACCAGCGCTGCAGGGAGAGAGAATGGCAGCTTTTTTTGTCTAAGGACACTGTTCACAAATCTGACCTATTTCACTCAAGTATCCTGGGCTGTTTGTAAAAATTAAAGAAAAATAACAGAAAACCCCAATGATCCCAAAACATAACTGAAATTGCTGCACAATGGATAAATTTTATGACATGCAACTTGCAAAATACAAAACTAGATCTCACAGCATGAATTTATAGCTACAAATGACTTTTTAAGCACAAAAGGTAAGTGTGATTGGTGATACAATAATCCTAGGCATGCTTTACCTATCAACAAGAAGTAATTTCCAGACAAGCTTAGGGATATCTCATCTGCAGTCTCACTGACTGACCAATTAAGACAACTGCAGCACAAAATTGCTCCTAAAGTAGCACACACAAAAAAGAAGATCTTGACATTGAAGTTAAAACCAGGTAACAATTTGGTTAAATATGAGGTAGTGTAACCCAGGAGAGAAGGCAACCCAAGAGGCCAAACACTGCAGATTTGTAATATGGGCTTCCACAGGCAAGTTGTCCTTCAAAGATACTAAGCGCTGGAATAAAAACACTTAAACAGCAAATACATGCTACAATAGATTTACTGTCCTCCTTTGTAATGGTTTCCAGTTCTGTAACCAAATTAAGCTTCTGGTTTGATTCCCATTTTCACCTTTCGTTGGAAAATTTCAATTTTAGTTGGTCAATTTCATCCTCACATCAGGATAAAAAGTCCACATAAAGCAATGCCAGTAGAAAAGACTAGCATCCCAGGCTGCTACAAAGGGTTTAGGAATCCAAAGTTTTGGGAAGGAGGAAGCATTTTCTCACTAAGGGACAAAGGGCTGTCTGACGGCTGTTTCACTAGCTGCTGGGTACAAGTCATTCTGGGCATGCCAGTGATCTTTGCCAGAAAGACACTAATCTGATAGCAAAAACCATCTTGTATCTCATTTGAAAAGGGCAATCACTCCCTCCCTTGGGTGGATAAGGGCATTATGATACCTTTCTACGTAAATTGCTTTCAAAGATTTGTTTGCAAAGACAACAGAGAGACAGCCTTCTCCATGTTTATCTTATCTGAAGAAAAAAAGAATACAAAGTAGTTGGATACCAATTCTCACCCCTAAAAACAAAAATTAAACTATCATGAACCATTCTATGTCACTTAGTCAATGCCTCTTTTCATTCAAAAGCAAATTGCATATGTGAGCTATACAGGCATATGTGAACTGTGCAGACAGGGAAGAAGTATTTATGATGTACATGTCATAGTAGGAGCCAAAAAGTCACAGTAATATGGCTATGTATCATTAAAGAGTCAGGCGGGACCTTGGAAGCACACACACACTCACTCTCTCTGCAAAGGAAGTTATGACCCTCTCCATTCAGCCAAATGCCAAGACTGAGAGAGCTCTCAAAATCTGCGTATCGCAAAATATTTCACTCCAGAATACTTTGTAACCATTCTCAGTATGGTGTCTAGCAATTCCTTAATGCTCAACAGTCAACTGTGACTAGGTCCCACAGGACATTGTGCTGCTCCTTCATGGAAGAAACTAATGTGTCCTGACATTGGCGCAGAGTACGAGGCAGGAATCTTCTAGTGTCTTCACCATGTCGCTGATCATTTCATTACATAAGCTGATGACTGCTTCAGGAGGAGCCTGCAGATATAAAAGCTCACAGAAAGTCTTTTTTGTGTCTTAAAAGGACTCTGCTTGTAAGGAGAGCTAAAATTTGCTCTTACTGTGCCTGCCACTTTCACCACCACACCTGCAGCACCTTGCTGAAAACACAAAGGTACCATGATGGTTGTTCTTGAAAATAATGGCTGATCACATCTGAGAATTTCCCATTTACTCACAAAGCACTTTGGCATTCATGGGCATGACTTACCCAGAAATTCCCTGACAAAAACAATTTGAAAAGAATCTGCTGACAAAATTTTTTAAAAGTTCAAATTTACAATACTTGAGTCTTAAAATCTGGATGCAGTTTGCCTCTCTCTTCTCACCTTAAGAGGGAAGATAGACTGGATGTGTTCAAAGAAGGTAAAACAATGGTTAGATTTATAGGCGGCAGCACAGAGCAAATACTAAGATTATTTAGCTTAGAAAGGAAGATTAGAAAAGGTGCAGCTGAGTCCTTTCTTTTGACCCTGTCTCAAAATTCAATTTCATAAAGTCCCTAACAGCTAATGTGATGTCAGCCACTGGAATCCCCAGCATCAGAGCATTACAGCCCAGTAACTGATTTTTTTCAAAGGAAAGGATAATAATATAGCCAGCATTAAAATTTACTCACACCAAGGCAAAGTCTGACACTGCAGCATATTAGCTAATGCATAGGCACACACCTTCCCAGTGTTCAAAAGTGCATTAGGAATAAGAGTTGGAGGAAGAGAACAAAAAATAGGAAGAGAAAGAAAAGTACATTAGCTCTCCTTCAGCAGTCACACAAGTCAGGGGAAAGACCAATATCCTGAATTGGTCAAGCAAGACTCGGTTGAAATTCAAGCCCCAGGAGTTAATCATATTTTGCTACTGGTTTCCATGCAGACAGAATTTTACCACTTTACAACCGCCTTCATGCAGATGATTATTGACCAATCTATTTCTGTCCACCATCCTGCAATAAAAATGCAGGAATTAATCCCAACTGCCATCATTTTCTTCCATAAATAGTAGCAAAATAAGGAACAGTGAAGTATAGCTCTGGTCAAGTGAGATCTTTACTATTCCAAGTATTTACTGCAGGACAGTCTTCCTGGAAAACTTTCAGCATTCTGCTGGTTCTTTGCCTTCTCTGAAATAGCAAAGAATTTTCTACTGCATGTAAAAACCCTCCAGCATTGCACAACTAGGGATGAAAATTATGGAGAGTTTTAAAAAAGTGACGAGGTGAGCGGAATTAAAGTTCAACTTCCCTATTACTCTACAAAGGACTTTTAATTACATCCAATAAAAATATGATTAGGTTTAAAAATAAAAGAGAACTAAATATAAAATAATAGTGTTCCACTAATTTTACTTTTCAAAATTAATGTTGCTGCACCTTCTATTTTTCTTCAAAGAAATGTCAGGCAGAAATATCAAACTGTCCTCAGGGAAAAATCACAGCATCTGAGATTTAAGAAGAATCCCATGCTCAAATGAGTTAGTGTACTACTATTCACTAGGGAGCAGTGTATTATGAGGAACAATGTAATAAAAGGCTTTTTTTAATATTAGAATATACCTCTATATATCAACAGTGGCAACAGTGTCCGAATAGCTCCAACATCTGACAATTTGTAACCACGCTTCCCAGCAATCTAGTCTTTATGACAGCCTTAACTAGACATTTTCTAACACATGAGGTAGGATAAAATAGAGTTGCAAGCATGAAGAACTTCAGAAATTACTAAAATACTGTATAGCAAGAAACCCTATATTGGTACAAATTATTAGCAGGCAAAATGGTTCACTGGCTGAGGATAATCAGAGAGAAAATATTCCTAGCTGCACCAGAGATATTGCATGACCTTGAGCAAGTAACTTAATTTCTCTGCCCAAATTTTTGTATATAAAAAGGACGGTAATGCTTGCCAATTATTGCACAGACATATGAAATCTACAGCAAAAATCATTTCATTAATACCTGAGAACCTGCATGTTGTTCTAGAAAAACTTTGCCTTTATAAATTCTTAGTATGGACGCTAACTTTTAGCCCAAAGGACCTGAGAGCATCTCACAAGACCTTCCCCTCTGATGCTGTGCGAAAGCCTGCCAAAGTCCCATGTGCTCCTTCTCAATTTTACAGCCACTATGTAAGAAGCAGACTTCCAGAGATTCTGAAGCGTTAGGGACACAGAGAGGGGAGAAAAATCTCCTCACTCAAATTCAATTTATTTTTCACATCCTTTCTCAATGCAGGTAGCATTGGAATGAAACAGAAAAAACTTTTTGCTAAAGCCAAGAAACTTGCATTATTTCTGCCTCTCCTTTCAAAGAACAGGGAGAACTTGAAGAAATTAATCAAAGCAAGAGATTTGGCTAGATAAGTTAAAATTACACTGGACTCTTTATTGCTCTACATGTGCAAACACAGGCAAATACCAATTAACGTGTTTCAGCCACAAGATCACCAATCCACCTTTAACACAGCATTCCATATAAAAGCTTACCCCTGACAAAGGTTCATATCAACAAAGTTTGTAATTTCCAAAAGCCAACATGTGTTTATTTAAAGCACATGATACAAGCAGCATACAAAACCATAGCCCTGTGACAAGGTTTATATGGATGAACTACTGCATGTCACAAAACTTTGGCACTTGTTTTCAATACGTTTAGGGGATTTGGGGTCAGGAAGCAATGAAAAACCGATCAGGCTGCTTCATTGTTCATACTTCTTCAGTAAGAAAAATTACCTTATGCAAATATTCAGTTCCATAATGCAGTTCTACACCGCTTGATGCTAATTAGAGGAATGACTTTCCTTAAACATAATGCATTTTCAGGTGATGCTTATTCTTACCTGGCAAGTTCTTTAATTAAGTTTGCAATGCGTCTCTTGTCCTCAGGACACAAATCCTTTAAAGAAGCACTCTTCATTCCTCCTTCATTAGTGACCTGAAAATTTAAAGTAACATTTTAGAAAGTAGTCTTTAAAGGAGAACAAATATTTCATAAGATATTAAAAGCATTTCAAGACCTAATAATTAGAAGTTGAAAGTAGGCAAATTCTAACTGGAAAATGGGGAAAAAAAAATAAATGTATTTTTTACAATGTAAATACAGTTCAGTGAAACAAATTACCAAATTGTGGAGAACTCTTAAAAGAGACTTGTAATTCAAATGCAAGCTGCTAGCTTCAATACTAAACATGTCGAGTAAAGTTTTAAGACATACACTATTCACTGATTTATACTAGATAAAGGGCAGTAGGTTCTCATGACTTAGAAATCTAGTGCAACAATATCCAAATCCAAGTACAAACTTTATTATATTAGGATCCTAAAACAAAGAGTAAGAAAAAAACCGCTCCGCCTTTGCATTTATGACCAAAGCATAAAAAACAGCAAAAAAGTTATGCGATATATTATTAGTAGGTGGTAAATACTTCTTTCAAAGGATTTTTCAATACATAGAAAAGTATACACCCTTGCACACGTCACTATCGTTTGTTTTTAATCTGTTATTTGCTACCTTCATACTTACTACTCCTTCTCAAAACAGACCTTTAACATACTCCACTACTTCAGTTCCTTTAATGCATTCCTTTATCACACTGAGCAAACTGCAGTATAGAAATCCACCAGAGGGCATATTGCTGTTCGGGTTTGCAACAGTCCTTTGTATTACTGAGGTTACTGGCATTACCTATTTTGGGTGTTTCCAAGCACAAAACAGCTCTAAGTTCTAAATTGGTTTTATTTATCAAAAATTCCTGTCATCAGTGACTCAGTTCTCCAGTGGTTGCGCTAAGCACAAAATAAGAATCCCAAGATAAAAGCAGCAATAAAAGCTATGCTACTCTGTCCAAGATTTGGCAAGTCTAAATATTTCCACTTAATCTGACTTACTTATTTTCAGTTTAGACTTTTACAAACCTACAAATATTACAAACCTCCCAGAGCGCATACAGGGCTTAACATGAAATACAAGAATGCTACAAGTGCCTTGCAGTTTGGCCAAATTAACAGAATACAGCAAGAACAACCTCTGCACATATAAAGCAAATACTGGGCTTCTCTCCCCTCATTAGCAGTAACAGCAGCAGATCTACACACATCAGAGAGGAAGTGCCCCCTTCCATTCTTAGCTAATTGCTTCTTGAACAGTGATTTGAAACAATTAAAGGACTATGTCGCTTTTGAAAGAGGTGATGATTTTATACAGACTCATGTTATACCCACCTGACCCTTCAGTACACTTTTACTTTAGCTTCAGTGTGTTTTCCTCAGAAAAAAAATATAAATGGAGTTTCACAAGGCAAATTAGACTTCATGGCTTTTCAAGGGGACATTTGATTTCACAGTTTCCTTCCCAAACATAAGCTATTTACATTCATACAAATGAAGAGAGAATGTCTTCAACTTAATTTACCTTCAACTAAACATATGGTTGAAGGATTTCCATTTCCCTTGCTAAAAACGTCTGAAAATGATTTTTTTTTTTAGCAGCTAGATGATGGAACTTCTTTAAGAAAAATAAAAAGTTACAGGACATTTTTCATTTAAAAAAGAGGCAGAAGCTTGATCGCATTAGTGAACGAGATTTTAACAGAAGGTACCTCAAGCTATTACCCAAACCCATGTATGTACTTTCAGACAAACACTTGTGGGATGAAGAGGAAAACCTGAAAAGTTAGTCTGCGCTTTTTTGTATCACCCACAGCTATGGATAGATGGCACACAAAAAATTCTGAAAGGCAGGCTTGTACCATAACACATGTCAAAAAGCTGTGGAATTCTGCACAGCAACAGCTCCACCATCAAAACAAGATGACAAATGAGATAGAGGCCAAGGCTGTATTGTCTCCTTTTTCCAGACTTCTGTCCCTTCTACACAGCTCAGGATAGAAAACAGTTTTGTAACTCGGTATTTTCTGGATGAAATGTACTACATAAATGGAATACTCTCTCACTTTATAAACCACACCTCAGAAGATGACAATTTGCATGAAGGAAGCAAACAACTTCTGTCAAACAGAAAGTAGGAAGATGGGAAATTTTGGTCAAGACCAGTATAGCAAACCACAGATTTATTAAAAGTACCAGAAAAGCTTCATACTAACAAGATCTTTTTGAAGTCTTCTCCAAAACTCTCATCCTCCTTTGTGATACTCAAGTCTATGTGAATGAAGAAAAAGTAAATGAGTCCCACCAAGATTCACATTAGAGCAAAACTCAATCCATTCTCTTCAAAAGAGGATTCTAAGTAAATCGTAAAGGTGAGCAACCTCCCAGCACAATAGTGTAAAATACTGTGGTGGGTTGACCCTGGCTGGATGCCAGGTGCCCACCAAAGCCATTCTATCACTCTCCCCCCTCAGCTGGACAGGGGAGAGAAAATATAACGAAAGGCTCATGAGTTGAGATAAGTAAGGACAGGGAGAGATCACTCACTAATTACCATCACAGGCAAAACAGACTCAACTTGGGGAAAACTAATTTATTACCAATCAACCAGAGTACGGTAATAAGAAATAAAACCAAATTTTAAAAAACCTTCTCCCCACTCCTCCCTTCTTCCCAGGCTCAACTTTACTCCCAATTTTCTCTACTGTCCCATTTCTGTCCTCCCCTCCAGCAGTGCAGAGGGACAGGGAATGGCAGTTGCAGTCAGTTCATCACGTTTTCTCTGCCGCTCTTTCCTCCTCAGGGGCAGGACTCCTCGCTCTTTCCCTCTCAGGGGCAGGACTCCTCGCTCTTTCCCAGCTCCAGCATGGGGTCCCTCTCATGGGAGACAGTCATCCATGAAACACTCCAACGTGGGTCCTTCCCACAGGCTGCTGTTCTTCACAAACTGCTCCAGCATGGGTCCCTTCCACAGGCTTCAGTCCTTCAGGCACAGACTGCTCCACCGTGGGTCCCCCACAGGGTCACAAGTCCTGCCAGAAAACCTGCTCCAGCGTGGGCTCCTCTCTCCACGGGGCCACGGGTCCTGCCAGGAGCCTGCTCCAGCGTGGGCTTCCCACATGGTCACGGCCTCCTTCAGGCATCCCCCTGTTCTGGTGTGGGGTCCTTCCCGGGCTGCAGGTGATATCTGCTCCACCATGGACCTCTATGGGCTGCAGGGGGACAGCCTGCCTCACCATGGTCTTCCCCCATGGGCTGGAGCACCTCCTCCCCCTCCTTCTTTACTGACCTTGGTGTCTGCAAAGTTGTTTCTCTCACATGTTCTCACTCCTCACTCCAGCTGCAGTTTCTGTTCCACAGCAACTTTTTTCCCCTTCTTAAATATGTTATCACAGAGGCGCTACCACCATTGCTGGTGAGCACAGCCTTGGCCAGCAGCATGCCCATCTTGGAGCCGGCTGGCACTGGCTCTATCGGACACAGGGGAAGCTTCCAGCAGCTTCTCACAGAAGCCACCCCTGTAGCTCCCCTGCTACCAAAACCTTGCCACGCAATCCCAATACAGGTACGTTAACACAAAGCGATTAGCTCTCCCTAGACACACACACAACACTTTGAAGAAAATTAGTTGTGTTGGTGATGAAATTTCCTTGCAAAAAACCTCTGTGACCGCACCTTCTTCCACAACAAGTAAAATGTACTTGTTCTGTTTGTTTCAAGTAATTCAGAGCCTATCTTCAAAGTTAAGAGTACAAACTTTCCATGAGGATTTGGCAACGTAAGAGAAAAACGGGAGGTTAAAAAAGACAGAAAAGAGAAAAAGCTTTGAACACATTTTATTGTCAATATTAGAAAAGCACATCTGAGTATCCAATCAAGATTTCAAGTATTAGGCATTATATTAAAAGAACAAAGACCATTTCTACACCAACAGGTCTCACAGGGAAATTGAGTAAAATTTCTCTAAACAAGTAATGTTAAAAACACACCATGCAACAAAACAGATTTTAATGTGACATATGAATGCATCTACGAGGCAGCAGGCTTGTCGATACTTACAAAGAGATGCTTCTACAAAAAGATTCTGCATAATGAGGGCTATTCCTGAAATTTCTCTGCATATCACTTAACAGCATCATTTGCAAAGTGGAGGTACATACCAGTCTCCTAAAACCAAGTACTGATAAACAAAGAAATGGAAAGGGACAAGTCCAGCAGTGGCCTAAAAATGAATACTAGTTATAAGAGTGTCATGCTGAAGGATTCGAAGGGCAGGGACACTGTCAAAGCAATGAGAATTGAGTGATCTGCCTTCAAATCAGAGTTTTGAATGTACATGTGAGGCACACAGCATTTACTCAGCACACAGAAGACACAGAGAAGGACATCTTAGTCCAGAAGAAGAACAAGATTTAACTGCATGATAATACAACAGTGATTCAGAAGCAGTCAAAAGTTTTAGACAGTGCCTGTAAGCAAGAGGATACCAAACCCTAGTGACTTACAGACTTGCCCAAGATGACTATTAGGCAAGAGACTTAACAGTACTCAAACGACTTGCATAGTCACCTTACTATACAAATTGTGTTAGAAAAATGGCATCTCTCAACAGACTTCTGAATATCACAATACCTATCACAATTCAGAATAACTTTCCAAAGGAACCCCACTGCTTTGAAATTTCTACTGCAATAAACTGTAGGAAAAGTGTCACCTATCATCACACGAGTAGACCAGACAACTCAAAGCAGAGCCAAAGAGAATGTCAACCGACAAAGCTACTCCTACTATTCAGATGCATTTTTAACTTTTACTATCAAAAACAGAAAGTGAATTTATTCTACTAATGTGAGCAGCCACAGCAAAAAGATCCCTAAAAAGAATTTTACAAGTCTTGTTTCTACATGATATGACTAGAGCAATGAACCTGAACTGACTGAAACACAATTTCTTGCATGTTTGGCTAGTAACATATAGATTAGGGGCTACTCAAAGATACACTCACTCTCTCTCTGTACACATATACACACAGAAACATATATAATCTGTTTTACATAGCCTCAGTTACACACCAGTTACATAAATTAGCACATTGAGCCTTTGTTCTCTTTAGGTGGGCAAGCAATCTCAGTGGAGAAGTAATTTTTGCCAGCAAGCCACCACGTAAGTGGGCAAAAAAATGTAAGAGATTGCAAAAATAACAGTACTCTAAAAATGTTTCAAATTTTCAATCTAAAGATTTTCTGACATTTTTCTACTATATGCACTCTTTAAAAGCAAGAAAAATTTGCCTTTACTGACCTGCTGCCCTGTCAGATCTTCTGTGCTTCTAACAGGATCCATGGAGACAGAAGCAATAGCTACAGGCACCTTTAGCTCAGTTTTACTTTTTTGATATTTTGGCAAATATCTTGTTCTTAAATTTCCTTTTGTAGACATTCCTGTAGATGAAAGACAATCAGAACACACAGGTTATAAAGTCAAAAAGGGATTCCACAAAGGCATCCTTGCCTTAGCAGCTCTTTTTGAAAAGAATGAGCGTTTTAGGTATATGTTTGCAGATTCCCCCCAGCCTCTTACACCATACAAACTTCTATCAAGATGAACATAGAAAAAAGAGGTGCACAGCACTGAAGTACACCCAGCCACAATGAACATCAAAGTAAATTCTGAAATGCACATCTTGTTTTCTGACTGATGCAAAAACCTGTGTTTGTTTAAGATGCAAAAGCATAAAATTGAGCTTCTGCTTTGACACTTACAGACAACGAGGAACCAATCAGCAGCAATGCTGTTAAAAGTACCACTCATAAGATAAAATACAACTTTTCTCCTTTATACAGCCAACCTACTGATTGCTCAAGCTACTTGTTGCTCCTTTCAGGACCAGGCAAGCAAGTAAGGTAACACTGCAGTGCACGTTCCACAGCTGTAAAAAGCTTCCTGCCATAATTAGAATTAGTTCACCACTACCAACAGTAACAACATGAAAGCATTGAAAATCCTGATACTGCAATTACAAAGTGCCAACACTGACACTAACACTAAAACCTCCCAGGGCCAGATGAAAGCCAGTAATTTCTTGGTACTGCCTCAAGGTTTGAGTTTTGACTGTTCAGAAGTGCAAAACGTTTTGAACAAAAAATACTGATTTTATACTAGCAGATAGACTACATTTATTTGGGTAATGAATTTCAGAAGTGTACCAGCAGTTTAAGTGAAAGAACTAAATTATAAGCTTTAACATCTCCATGCTCATTGTTGTAGTTTAACCCCAGCCAGCAGCTAAGCACCACACAGCTGCTCACTCATTCCCCCCCACCCAGGGGAATGGGGAAGAGAATCGGAAGGAAAAAGGTAAAACTCATGTGTTGAGATAAGAACAGTTTAACAGAAAGGAAGAAACTAATAATGATGATAATAAAATGACAATACTAATAAAAGGATTGGAATATACAAAACAAGTGATGCACAATGCAATTGCTCATCACTCACTGACTGATGCCCAGTTAGTTCCCGAGCAGCAATTCCCCCCCCGCCCCCGCCCCGGCCAACTGCCCCCAGTTTATACACTGGGCATGACACCATATGGTATGGAATATTCCTTTGGCCAGTTTGGGCCAGCTGCCTTGGCTGTGTCCCCTCTCAACTTCTTGTGCCCCTCCAGCCTTCTTGCTGGCTGGGCATGACAACCTGAAAAACCCTTGACTTACTAGAAACACTACTTAGCAACAACTGAAAACATCAGTGTTATCAACATTCTTACCATACTGAATCCAAGACGTAACACTACACCAGCTGCTAGAAAGAAAATTAACTCTATCCCAGCCAAAACCAGGACACTCATACACAAGGGAAAACAATGTTTCCGAAATTCTCTTCCACGGAAGTGGAAGAATATTTCTCAGAGTGAATCTATTTCCACCATTTAGGATCACTGCTTTCTTTCCAGGGCACAGAGTATAACAACCTGACATCACGTGGCTTGAACTACACTGGCTAGAAAACACATACAGAGATTTTTAATAGAACTGTTTTGGCCAGTAGTTTTGAAGGGTAACCAAGCTACTCCAAACGTAGAGAGTAGGATTCCTCAAAATTCATAACTGCTGGACATACTCTGGACATACACACAATTTTACTAGAGTTAATCATCCCCAGATATGTCTTTAGGACCTGGTGGCACTGTAAAAGCTGTGTTTGAAAAGAATTAGAAAACTCTGAAGGGGGACTAAGACCACCCATCTTTTCCCCAAGGATGTACCCAAGCATGCACTCAGTAAGTCAAGGTCAAGAGAACTAAAAAAAAAATAAATTTGATTTTTCTTTACACAATGAATCTTCATTTTAATCATTCTCTTCGAAATTTACAGAAGACCTGAACATCTCTAATGCTTTAACGTTCTTCAGAGACCACATTAAAATTCAGCTTACCTTATAGATTGGATAAAACTATGCTGTACCTGCAATAGAAACAACTCCCCTGAAACTGTTCATCTTATACCGCATGCTTATCTAAGCAGCAGAGCATAAATCCTCTGCTATAATCCTGCATGTCCCATTACAACCTGTGATGACTCTGTACCTTACACACTCAAGTACACAAACCACGTACCTGAAAAGACATTGCACAGTTTAGCATTCACAGGAAAAACCTTTGTTTACAGCTATTAGAAGGTCATACCTGAAACAGATACCATTGGCTGTTCTCCATCAGAAACTGCATGTGGCTTTGTTAAAGGTCATAAATAGGAAGAAAGCAAGCTTGGCCCTTTAAACAAAACTATAAAAATAAGTATTTTGGCTCTTAATTTTGAAGACTGTTGGTAAGAAAAAAGTGGCAACACTCTGGGAGCATCAAAAGCAAGTAAAACTTGACTAGAAAAAAAACAAACAACACACAATTTGCTAAAACAAAAAGCATTACTTCTTCTTCACTGTGCATTAACTTTCAGCCTGGAAAGATTATCTTAGAGGTCACCCTCACAAAAGATCCCAGGGACCAGCCCCAGTTACAAGTGCAATTACTAAGATAATGAAGTAATAATATTTATTTAAATTAGAGCAGGTTATCATTATATAAGGAACCTCTTGATATGTAGGGAAGACAAATCCCAAAACAGTGTATATTCATACTCATACTGCAATGAAATTCATTTTGTACAATATATTCTAAGAAACATAAATAAGGATAAATGCAAAAGGTTTCAAAGGAAGTTGGTCATTCTCATCTGATCATCATGTGATGAGTAACAGAGGAAAGCCTGACGACTGATTTTCTTTAAGAAGTTTCAAGAACTTTCAAATAATAGAGAGCTTTAATTATTAAATTACTTGACTGCAGAAAAAACTTAAGTATCACAAAGGACTGGGCACCATATCATTTGTGCTATGTTAGCAGTCGCTTAACTTGAATCCTCGCCTCCTAGAAATCACTAAAAATAGGACTCAACACAATTCAGGGAAGGGTGTAAACTATAGTGTCTTCCTTAAAGCAGCAGTTTCATTTAGCTGAACGTAAATATTTTTACTCCCACATAAGTAACTAACGTTACACTAAAGTGAAAAACAGAAACACAGGGCACAAAATTCTGCTCCACTGTCTTTTATTTGTACCTCTTTACTTTCCTCAACCTTCTAAGGTTGGCCAATTAACTCAACTACCTAATTTCTGTACTGTTTACAGATAAATGCATTTAAGGTTTTGCAGTTGTCTTCATACAATAAAGTCAAATTGTGAAAATATTTCAATTAACCTATACAAACTCTTGCCTTAACTAAAATTTGATTTTGATAGTACCATCTCAAAAACTTAATTTAATGAATTACCACACAGTGGAGAAAATTAGCAACAGCCTAGAAGCTTCCCCCTGAAGACAGCAACTTCAAATTCAATCAATACCCGCTATCCATCACACAACTGGTACTTGGCACACTGGAAGGGCTTGATCACAGGCTCACCTGCAATCTTGTTGATCCACTTTATCACTTGTAAACAATTATCACTCATCAGTCTGACACCGGCTGGAGAACATGTTCGCTTACTACTACTGTCAAAGCCATCTCTCTCTACACTGAAAGCACTTTTCTTCTCACCTGTAAGCTGCAGCTTCCTATCTTTAGCTGTCACAACACATTGTGGGGTGTTGCCACGAACCAGGTGAGGAAGCTGAATAAACTCTGAAAGTAAAGCACTGTGTCCCCTCTTTCCAAAAAGCACCAAGGTAGATCAAAAGTCCAAGTCTGGGTCAGAGCCCGGCCCAAACAGCTGTGTCAGCACAACTGCAACAGCAATCAGCAGGACACTGAGTAGAGTATCTTCAACTCATACTTCTACAGGAAAAAACAAACTTCAGCACAGGTGACTGCTTTCTCAGCTGACATATGGTTAATCTGTGTGTCAACACATGGCTACAGGAAATAAAAGAGATTTGCCTAAACAACATTCTGCTTTTGAAGTTTGCCTCCAGTATTGGCACTGTTGTGTATAGATACCTAGCAGCAGGATGAAAAAATTAGTCAAAGCTGTTGCTGTTACTACCCCCACCTACCAGGACCACTCTCTGGTGAAGGTTTGCAGCCTAATGTATTAGAATAAATCAAAGTCAGATCAGGTTACCTTAATCAGCTGGACTGAAAATTGCAGTGACTCAGGAGGTGATTCATAAACAGGTCCAACATCCTTGTCTTGAGTGAAAGACTGGGGACAGTACCAGCATCAACCATTTAACATTAACCCACTGCCACATACCTCTGTAGACTCCCAGTAAGGTGACTATACACATTATAAACCTTGTACCACCACAGCTAATGTTCAAGGCAACACCAGAGACAGCCACCACAGGCTTCAGCAAAACTGAACATCTTATGATGCTGTATGGCTCCCCTATGGCAAGCAATAGTGCATCTGCCTTGCCATGCTGTATCTATTCAGCAATTACAGAGAGAAGTTCAGTTTTCCAAAGCTATTAAACCAACATTACCAAATCTCCCAAATTTTCCATCCCCACCCCCCGTTTTTGAAAGCATCCACCATTATTCGCTCTTGCGCCACATGCATTTCTGGGTATTTAAACTTTTCCAAGATCAGAGGCAACACTACCTACTTGCAAAAACACGTCAAATGGAAATGGTTGTCAGGAAGAGCCTCATTCCTTGGAATACCACAATGCATGAGGCCACTGCTGGTCTCAAGAAAACATATTTAGTAATGGGAAACAACTTGTCACCCCAGTAGTTAATTGAGAAAAATACACTGTCATTGTAACTGCATCAACAATTCCACAACTGAACAGAGTAGTGAAAGTGTAGCAACAAATCTGATTTGTGACTACCAACCTTCACCCTAACACATCACAGAGAAAGCTGTAGGCAAAATATTTTTTTTCTTTTACACAAATGGGAAATCATAACAACATGCTCCATAAATAGACCACTGGATGGTTGGCCCATTTCGTTTGTGCATTGTTTTCCAGTCTGTGTGCAATCAAATGTACATACAAGAGCATACATACATACTCTTCTTTTCAATCACTTCTAGCTGATGCTGGAATACCACTCTCAGTGTCAGCAACAGCAATGCCTCAAGTCCCTTATACCTGCAGCTAAATTGTCAGCTCCTAGATTTCCGCCAGGCCAGACTGTCTTTTCTACCCTAATGTCTTCAAGTACCTAAGCCTCTAACTCAGCCACGTGAGCCCAAACATCAATGCCAACTCCTTCTGGTTCTCTGAACCACACAAGCACATCTCTCTCTCTAGCCAGGCTTTTACAGGCTAAATCCCCAACACCACAACCACCACATCCTCCATCTATGTGTCCAGCCCCACATAAGCTCCCGCAACTGGAGCCTGCATGTCTTCTGCAGATGAAGCCACCACAGCCTCCCACTTGACCCTCACAGACAGAGCCCTCCAGCCTCCAGGTCCCCCACAGGCTCACCCTAAATGTTATGCTTGTAGTCAAGCTTAGACACCAGTCACAAAAGACTTATCTTTTTCTAGCTGCCTGTTCAGCCTCTAGCCTCAGTTTCTCTCTGTCGATTCCCTGGCAGGTTTCCACAAGATGAACCCAGTCCCCCCACTTCCTACCGATTTATCTCCCCCAGGACTTCACAACCAGGTCACACAGAAGGTGGACGCCCAACCCTCCCTCCTCTCGGAGACCACCTTTGCTTTTAAATCCCACCTAACTCTCCACCCTCTGCACACAGGCACACGCCCGACCTCTCTCCCCAGGCCGAGCTCCCCCACACTCCCGAGCGGAGCCCCCCTAGACCTCCGGCGCCACGGCCGCAAGGCCACGGCCGCAAGACCCCGCCCGCCCCACAGCCCCGCATCGGCTCCAGCCTTCTCCACACCAAAACCCCAACGCAGACGCCCCCGTCGCCTGCCCTGACAGGCCATCCCCACCCCGCCCCTCCGCAGCTCACAGCCTTCCCGTCCAGCGCTCCCCCCCTCCCCCGGCCACGGCACAGCCCCGGGGCGGAGGATCCGCCGCGGCAGCCCCCCTCCCCGAGCTACCCCCGCTCCACGGAAGGATACTATCCCGACTCCAGTAAACGCCTCCGCCCGGCCCGCCGGCCACCTCCGCCATCTTGAAACAACCGCCACTCCCAGAGTGCCCCCCGCCGCCCCCCCAGCGCTCGCCGCCCATTGGCTGCCGGAGCCGGCTTCGCCTCGCCGCTGCCGGGGGCCGCGGGGCGCTGCCGGCGGGCGGAGGAGAGGGGCACGCTGGGAGTCGTAGTCCTCGGAGCACGGGCTGACGAGGGGGCCGCGCTCCCGCGGAACTACCACTCCCGTCAGGCCGCTTCGCGCCTCCCGCCCGCCATAGGCTGGCCGAGGCATCCGACGGGAGAACTACTACTCCCAGCGCACCTCGCGGCCCAGCCGCGGCTACGGTGTGGGAGGAGGGACAAAAGGAGTCAGTCCCTTCCCTCCCTCATCTACCCCCCCCTCCACCCCGCACCCATGCACACGCCCCCATCGGTCTCTCCCTGCGTACCGGGGCGTTGACGGTGAGGGCAGCCGGGCAGGGGCCTGCGGAGGATGGAGGAGAAGCCCTCCGCCAGCATCAAGCCCTACCTGGACAAGCTCACCCTGGGGGTCACACGGATACTGGGTGAGTGGCGGCGTGCGAGAGCCGCCTGGGCTCGGGGTAGGGCGGGGGGGGTGTCACTCGGTTGCCACGGAAACCGCCGGGGGCGGGAAGGGGCCGCCTCCCTCAGCGCTCAGGGCGGGGGTCCCACGGCGGACCCGCAGGCCCCGGCCCCGGTCACGGTCTCCCGGGCAGGGCCGGGGCTAGGCCGGGCCCGGCGGTGGCTTCCCCTTGGCCGCCCCGCCGCCGAGAAGCGGTGGGCAACCGCAGGGCGTGAGGGCCCGCAGGGGCGGCCGCAGGTTCCTCCTCTGGAAGGACGGAGCTGTGCTGCTTCTGCGCGCACGCAGACACAAAGCCCTTGTTCTTAGCGTTTGGGTCGGCGGCAGAAATACTGAATCTCTCGACTTGGGAGGGAGGGCCATACGGTTTCAGGAAAAAAAAAAAAAAAAAACACAAAGAAAAAGAAGGTGGTGTTTTATTCAAAATCATGCATAATTCTTAGCCTCTGTTGTCATCTAGGGTCAGCAGATAGCGTGCCCAATGGAGGGAGATCGGTGTGGTGCAGTGTTCTGGCAGAAGACTAGTCTGTGAATCCGCTCAGTCAAATCCCCACAAATAGTCACCCTGCAGCTTATTCCCATAGCATGGGACTCTTTCCTTGTTTGCCATCTCCAGGTTTTGCTCATATCTTGAGCCTTCTTGCATCCCTTTGAAGTTCAGCAGGAGTGCAAGGCGTTCAACATCTCAAAGTAAGGCTTCTCAGACAAAACTTCGTTCCTGGCAGTAGAATGACAAGAATTGGTGAAAGTATTTGCATGTGTAAAGGATTTTAGCATCAGACCTTTCATCTGCCCGCAGCTTGGGCCACAGAACTGTCATGTTTGTATGGCTGGAAAGCAGTACATCTGTCCCAAGCCTTGCATACGACAACATTACAAATTGCAGTTGCAGAACTTCCTATGAATTTTAAAGCCAAAGGTGACTGCTGTAATTACCTCACCCAGCCAGTGTATTGCAGGACAGTCAGTTTCATCTGGTAACTTAAGTGTATTGCTAATTGCACGTGTTTTGAGATAGCCGCTCAGACAGATGAGATTAAAAGACCAGGGCAAAATTCTTGCTGTGGGCTTCAGTGAGGACAGGATTTCAACCTGAATCTCTGTTCAGCATTCTCTTACTGACTTATTACTGGACTTCCTGGGGTTTTTTCCAGTTGTGAGGTCCAGATAACATTATCATTCTACTCTGTGAGAGCATTAAAAAGGTGAAACTACTGATGATCAACCATCATGGGCAAATGCTTCTTTGAAGTAGCTCTTTTTTAAAAAATTCCTAGCCCTGCCCACATTTTCACCACCCAGGCTCAGATGCGAGAGCTGCATGGTGGTAACTGTGTCCAAAAGTGATGTTGCCCTATAAACTGTTTTGGGTAGGTGTGTTATTTACACCATCAAGACATGGCAATGCAGGCTTGGCTCTGAAAGTCCTGTAGCATCCCTTTCACATGGAAGGTGTTTCCTGGTTTGTGTTTGGGATTTTTTTGGTTTTCTGTCTGTATCTCTGATGACTTGTGTTTTGCAATATAGCAATGCGCACTCCAGTCCATTGCAGTGATGTTTTACTCTGGTTCTGTTCTCTGTCTCTCCACT
This sequence comes from Buteo buteo, assembly GCF_964188355.1. Taxonomy (NCBI): domain Eukaryota; kingdom Metazoa; phylum Chordata; class Aves; order Accipitriformes; family Accipitridae; genus Buteo; species Buteo buteo. The sequence continues at coordinate 9,670,465 of NC_134204.1, forward strand.
CCTTCTGGGAATTTTGCACACTTTTTTCCTAGTGAAGTAATCCAAAGCATGTAAATTGTGCCACCATTAATTAGAATTGCTGAACTAATTGGGAAACATTACCAATCTCTTCAGTGTTTGTTTCTTTCAAATACCAAAGGGTATATCATTCAGAAAAGTGCCTTCCTTGGTAGTTTGCAGCACTAGAAACTATCTTATTTTAAATCTTCTTTTGGGAAGTCTGATGAAGCCACTAGATACTTTTCTGCCTACCATAACATAAAAGCAGTAATAGGCTTTTAACTGTTGAGTTTGTGAAATATTTTTTTCAGGAGATAGAAATGATCATGTAATGAAACTCAACATACTCCTTTTAAGCAAGAAAATTTTTCACATAGAGTATATGGGAGCTTGAGGCCCAATTTTCCAATACCTTTATGAGCAAATGTTCATGGCACCATTTCAAAAGCACTCCTTTAAACAAATTCTGTATATGAGGTTGCAGGGGCAGGGGTTGTTTTGGTTTTTTTAACTTGTAGTCTCTGTGGAAGTCCCTACAAGGTGGGAGATTTCTCACAAGCATGATGGAGGTTATCCTTTGAGGAAGAAAAAGAGGCATCTTTCCCATTGCCCGTATGATTCATTTTGCTGAAGTTCTATGACTAATAGGAAGTTCCAGAAAGGTCAATTGCTGACAACTAAATCTGAATGGGAGGTGTTAGCTGTTCTGGACAGTCCAGAGCAGGACCATACTTTACTATTTACAGTCTTTATTAGATAAGAATGTAACTATTCAGACATTTTTAAAAGTTGCTGAAAGTTAATCCAACTTACAGGCAGTATTAGCAGTACCATAAGGACTGATAATGCTGCGATTTCCTGCTTCAGGTTCGTGTCACTACTTTACATTGACTCTTTCTGATTAATACTGCAAAGTGTTTTTGGAAGCTTCCAGATGAAATGTCCTAAAAATAGGACAGAGTCTACTGTGATCTTGATTCAGAATAGTTAATAGGGAGGAGTCACCTGAACTAGTTAAGCTTTATCCTGTATCTTTTGTCTAACCTCAGTGGCTTCTTTATGTCTTCCATCTGGAAGAAAAAGGAACCCATGGCAGACTTCTTTTCCTCATTAATCTTTAATGGAGCTCCCATCCATACCTACAGACATCTGTTAAAAGTGGTCTTCAGTATACCCATAGGATATTTTTGATATAACATTCAGACTTTTAAGATGGAATTTCTCTTTCTTTTGATCTTGGATTTGGTTCAGACCTCTTTAGTTGCAGTTCTCTCATTCTAGACATCTTCTTTGACTGATAGGATATTTAATCTTCCGTCATCGCAGCCAAGTCATTGTGCATGATGAATTAAACATTCCTGCTGTTTTCTTTGATCACAGAAATAACAACTACTATGTTGTTATAATCTCTTAACTTCTCATAAGGCTTGCATAGCTTAGATGGAAAAGACCAGTTAGATCATTGATTCCACACACTTCTTTAGAAGCAGAATACATAAGAATAGCTTATATTTAAGCAATAGACAGATCCCCCCCACCTTGCATCCGTCTATCGGAAATGAAACATGGTGAAACATCAGAGTCTTCTCTATGTTGGGGCCTCCCTTGACCAGACAGATTACCTAGGTGACCTACTATGATTTTATGTTTTTTCTTTTTTCTGTCTTTAACTTGGTGTTTGGTTTTCTGGTGCTGTGTTTTGTTTTTTAAATTATCTGATCATGTACCAATCGATACTTCCAATTAAAGCTAAGTTTAGACTTCCTGAAACTGAGTGCTGCTCTTCCACCAATAGAACAGACAAGGACAATGCCACTGCTAGAATTAAAAGCCCAGTGCTGGAGATAAAAACCAAACCAAAGCTCTCTAGTGACTGCCTTTCCTGTCTAGTGCACTGTGTATGTTTTACCAGAAAGCAATTACAATCTGTGTGAATGCTTTGGAAGCCAGTACTTTCACAGCAGAGCTGGTCTTGAAAGCCCTGCATAGTGATCACTTGTGTTCCACGGCCCTCTGTGCTGGGCTTGCAGTTCCCACAACAACAAGTTAGTAGTCTTTCTGGACCTGATCCAAAGTGAATGAAGTCAGTGGGAACTATTTCAGTTGGCTGTAGATGAAGTAAAACATCAAGGGAGACTGTTCTGCCATCACACACCTGCAAGGATAGCACCATGTAGATTAGTATCTTGCATTTATATAGCATTCTTTCCCATAAAATATTCAGATGATTTTTATAAATTATGAGCTCAGTGCTTGCAACAAATTTGCACACGTCCATCTGGGATTCCAGAGAACTGATGTTTGCTCATGCAGATCCCTTCAGCAGGATCAGATTCTGTGTCTTTTCAAACCCACTGAATCCAGTGCTGAAGTGTGCCCGTCTTTGTGGAATACAGTTAGCAATTCACAGCAACACTGCACAAATCTTGTGTCAAGCTGAGAATATACTACTCAACTGAAACCACAGAGCATAATTACAAAGAAAGATTCATCTCTCTTTTAGAGTTTGCCGGGGAACCCATGCTTGATTTTTCCATTAATCCCCTGCAAAAGATCACACCTTGAATACAAAATGTGTGTGTGTGTGTATATACGTGTATATATATATCTATAAAAAACATCAAAGGATGGCGTCTTATGCAGCATTAGGCATCCTCATGCCAAGACATGCTGCGTACAGTTACAGACAAAGGAAAGTGACTGCTCAGTCACCAACACAATGCTTGCTCTCATTAATGCCTTTTCCCCAGCTGTCAGTCAGGTTAACCTGCAAAACTGTCTGGCTCACTGTGTTGGTGTTACCTGTTCCAGCTGCAAACATGCTCCTCTTTTCCTTTTAGAGACTTCTCCAGGGGTTACTGAGGTGACATTTGTGGAAAAGGAGCCGGCTGAACGCCACACAATCATTTCATGGGAGCAAGTGAGTATTTTCATGATAATACTGCACTGAGGTCAGTCTGAAAATACAGCAGCCCATGGAGAATGTTGAATGCAATGGCTACCTTGTGCTTGTTTGTGAGACAGCCTGTTACGCAGTTTGAAGCACAGGAGAGCCTAAACAGATGTTGGTTTTCTTTTTTTTTTTTTTTAAGTCAGGTATTACTCTGTCTTGTAGGCTATCACATGCACCTGATCCGTTAGAGAAACTTCATCAGTGTGGGTATATTCAGAATGACAACTCTAAGAAGAAATCACACAACTGTAGTAGGCAGCAACAGTGGTGACTCAGTGGAGAACAAACATTGTTCTGACTCATGTCTGAAACCATTTTCCATTTCCCTTTCAAACAAAATGAAGAAGCTCTTTATTATTCATGGCCATTAAAGGTAAAGGCCTCAAGCTGGAAAATACCACTGAGCTACCCAGTTCGTTCCAGTTAGCTATTTCTCTTTTCAGTCTCAGCTATTCACCTCCATTTCTCATAGTCCCTCCTTCCACCTGCTCTTTGGCTAACTGACCCTATCTTTTGGCCAAGGCATGTCCCATTGCCTGTTTTGGAAGACTATGAAGGACACATGCTACCTTCACTCCACAGTAGTTGATCTCACTGCATCAGACTGTGTGACCAGAGGGCTCCTGAATACTGTTGTGTGACTCTGGTGAGCAGAGATGGCATTTTTGGTTCCCTTTTTGAATATACATGTGTTTATCAATCCCATGACCATGGGGGGAATAACTGCTTTCTAGGTATCGCTCATATGTAGGGAAAGGACAGTAGAAGCCAACTAGCCTTTGGAAAGGGGCAAGGCAGAGGATGAAGTTGAATGAATCGTCCTCCCTCTGCTCCAACCCTGGCTGTGCCCTAATGCACACACACCCAGAGACTGCACTTGTTACCACTATTTAAAATAACTTCCCTTTTGATGACGCCATTTACAGTTTTTCCTAAACAGTAGGGAAAAATCTTGCACTAGTTTTGGTAACACCCTACCCCAATTAGTGATATTTATCAAGAATTTATAAATCCAGATCAGAATGTATGTGATGTAAACCTGTATTATTTACTGAAACTTGTACAGTAGCCAGCAGCTGTGGTCAGGCAGAAATGTCTGGTTTTTCAGGTTTGTGTGAACTGATTCCTGATTTCCTGCAGCTGTTGTTCAGGTGTCATTAACTGGGCTGGAAAGTCTGAGGCACCCTGACCGTGAGCCAGCTCAGGTCTGGGAGCAGCAGCAGATTGACATTCGCTCATTTTTCTGTTGAGTGGAGAGGACTGCTTCTTCTGAACACAGTATTGCTCTCATTTTCAGGTACTCCTACTCCTCCGAACTAAACTGGGTTTGTTTCAAAAATGAGCTATTCTTGTAAATCCAAACTTTGAAATGCTATAGCCAAATGAACACACAGATGTCAAAACAAAATTTCAGGTCCCTCCCCTGCAGTGATGGAATAAGTTAATTGTGGAAGTAAACAATGAAAATAAGTAGATTCAGTTGAGCTGGACTGCTAATGGTGAAGGACTTCGCTATCTCTTTCTTTGCTTTTGTTTCCAGTTACATTGACAAAACCTGAAATCTCCCTTCTCAGATTAAAATTCTTTTTCCTTTTTTTCTTGAGCTTTGGGGTTGAAGTCTGCTATCTAACACAGCTCACACAATTACAGCATGTCCTGCAGTGATGATAAAGTGCAAAGCACTCAGCACCTCACAAGGCCCTTCCAGGATGAACTTGTACCTCATTTTTCCCCAAACTCACTCTGCTTCAATCTGAATACAAGTTTATGTGTACCAGATGTTCACTTTTATTACTGGGTTTGGTGGGGGTTTTTTTGTAGCCACTAGGTGGCAATACTTATGCACATAATCATTTCTCCATAGTTGGGATTTTAACAAGATTTTGTCACAGTCTATATTTTTAATTCCCTTTTACGTATTTGGTTATGAAAGTATTTGCAGGGGTTTTTGTGTGTTGTGAGGAAAACTGGTCAAACTGTTCCCAAAATTACATTCTTTTTCCCAGAAAAACTGTCTTTTCATTGAGACTAACCAGATGAAACCTCTATTCTTAAGGTCAGGGGTTTTTTACATTTTTTTCTAGAAGCAATTTTTCCAGTCCTATTTCAGTTTTGCAATGGGAAGATATTTCTGCTGAAAGAAAATCTATGGTATTCAGAAACTCTCAAAAGAAAAACTACCATTTTTTAATTATGAATTATTAAAATTATATTCTAATAATGCTGGCAATATGTATTTTTGTCTCCATCAGCTGTGTTTGTTAAATTGGGCTGTGCCTGGTTTATGCTAGTATTTAACTGTATACTACAATGGAAGTTTTAAAATCTTAGATCAGCTTGTTGAATGTCCATTAGCTGCCATGAGGCTTTGCAGGAGAAGGTGAGCTTCATGACACGAGGCAGTGCAGTAGAGACAGTAGGAAAGCAGAAGAGAATTTTTCCAATGCTTTCTGTAGAGGCAGAAAGAGCTGTTAAGTCTTACACTTCTGGAAATCAAGCCTGAAATCAATTCTGAATATTCTATTGGATATCAGCACACCTGCAAAAATATTTAAGTTATATGATTGTCAAGTGTTTACATGGATAGCATTGCTTCCCCAAAACTTTCAAGCAGTTCAAAATATTTTAATAAAAACAGATAATTTTTTCACCTTTCCTGATATTTAGACCTACCAAGATGTTACATTTTCCCCAAGGAAGTGAGACAAGCAATAGAAGGGGGAGTAGAAACAGAGTTACCAGATCACTGGAACACCAGTGTTCATAATTGTATATCACCCTAGAAACCCATTCCCACTCCTAAAATTAGGCTGGCAACTGCCCTGTTCCCCTCCACGTGCAGTTTTTAAAAGTAGGTGTTATACTAAAATATTGCTAGGAGGCACTCTGATATCTGCAGTGACAATGTCTGAACCACATTTTTTTTTTGCCTCAACCAGAAGAGGAATAAGTCACTCGCATCATTGTTTTGGTTTTCAAAAAATAGAAAATTGCAGTCTGTTAGGGGGAGCGGGACATACCTGAGCTCAGCACCACAGCAGACCAAGCAAAATGTAGGGAGTCATTTTGCCTGTTCTCTAATTGGCTTGTTAGCAGTGTCTGAACTGCCCCTGGCTGGCTGTAAGTGATCCCTGCCCATCACATTGCTGGAGCTTTGATATTCTACAACTCTACATGGGAAATTTGTTGTTTCTCTTTATGCGCTTTGTCTACAAAGATTTATTTTTCTGTAATAAAACCATAAAAAAGCCCTCAAGCAACCTGGTGCTTTCATGTTGTGGGCTGTGTTAGGTTGCCAGACAATTTAGAAACTCTCTCAGCAGGTGAATCTCAGTGGGAACTGTGGTGGTGGTTCCTGGCTATTCTAGAAGTCTTCCTCATTGCATCTACCATATCTCTTTTTGACTCAAAAGCATGCGTGCAGGTGTGCACATCCACAAGAGTCCTTTTGCCATCCTCCTTATAATGTCCTCCCTCAGCATTAGGCGAGCCTGCCATCTCTGATCCCCAGGAGCACAGGATCTGCCCATCTTGAGCCTGCCTTGTGGCCCTGACCATGGGATAGGCAAGGAAGCGGATCCAGAAGAACCAGTGCATGAGGAAAGGTGTATTTCTTCAAGCTGCATAACAGGAGAGAGGCTGGAGGACTATGGGGCAGTAGATAGTGTTTCTGACACAGTGTTCCCCTCCTGTGGGGCCTTATATAATACTCTGATTAAAAACTGGCTACAAAGCACCATCCTCAAGAGAATTGCCAAATCCTGTTCTCTGCAGCAGGGGATCAGGTCTGCCCCAGCCCTATGCCTTGCAGGTCAGGAAATCCAAGCAAGGTGATCTCCTGGGAGACCCCTGAGATCACATTTATAAAAGGTGCAACAAAAACATCTCAATATGTTACATAAATTAATATCTGCATACACCGGCAGCTAGGGCAGACTAGTCATGAAACAGCATGACGTTAGGGAGAAAGAAAGGTGGCTGCTGTTGTGCTCTGCTACTTGGAAGCCCTGAGAAGTGACATAAATCCCTTCCTTCTCTCCCCTGAAGTTGGATAAAACTCATTCAGTTTTTTAGAGAAGTCTCTCTAGAGCTGTATGTTTTGATTACTGTCCATTTCTTTAGGATATTTGCTTGGGAGGCATTGTTTCAAGAGTGCTTTAAGTGCATTGCCATATGTCAGTGTTTTAGCTCTGGATCCAGTGCTGATCAGGTATTGGCAGCAAAACTACCCCGGTTCTAATATTCTTCTCTATCCTCAATGGACTGTGCTTTCTTGGGAGACTATTTGGGGATATTACAGACAATAAACAAAAGAAATAGACCTCACACACCATATTGGGCACTTGGGATATTTTGTTTTATGAGCTGATGAGTGTAACCAGATGACTGGAGTGAAAACAGCTGCTTGCAAGGGCTGTGGTTAAGCCACTTCTGGCACATTATTAGGAATATTTTATTTTATGGGGCTGGAGATCACAAACCTGGAAACTATCAGTTGAGCAGGAAGAGTACAGAGCTTGAGAAGCCATCTTTAATATATAGTAGTGGCTTGTTTCTCTGACTTTGCTGTCAGAAGACCACTGTTTTGGCATCATAGGGTCATGTGGCTGAGCACAATATGACAGATCAATCAGTCCTGTCCATCAAATGGGAGAGATGGGTATTAGTGAAGCTTTCTATGTAGAGGTCTTTTCCTATAGACCCCAGATCTGCTCTGGTGCAGCATTTTCCACTCACGTATTTTGCACCATCATTTGGAAAGTCATGCAAAGGGACGTGGTTAGGAGAATCCTAAAATGAAGTGGGGAGAGCTGCCATTTGGAGAAACATGCACATGTTAATCTTTCCATCCGGAAAAGGAGGATTCAGAGCAGAAGGCCTATCCAGATGTGATTTTTTCCTTGTCTTAATCAGCTATATTTGATAAATTGGTCTGTGGCTGGTTTGTAGTAGTATTTAACTGGATACTACGCTGGAAGTTTTAAAATCTCAGATTTTGTCATCCCAATGGATCTGGTTCTTCTGCTTAGAGGAGAACACCCACTGAAGTCAAGAGAGTTGTTCACATATGGTTTTTTACTGCTGGGGTAGATTAGTTAAAATTGAGGGCTTTGAAATGGACTGAAAGTGCTGTGTAAACATTTGTACTCTTCTGAGGCTTTGTAGCAGGTCTGTCATATTTTCTTTCCTCATAGTTTTAAACCTAGTCACTGTGCTTACAGCTACAGCTTGAAATTGGAAGTGGTGAAAGCGCAGCATGAAATTATAAATATTTAGGGCTGAGAAGAACACACAGAAGAAGGTGTGTTTGTTAAAAGCATTTGAAGAACTTCAGATATGTACATGTGGTTTAGTAAACTCCTGAAACTTAACCACCAGGGCCTCAGCCATTAGCAGGCTTTTATCAAAGGACGATAAATTCTTCTCAAAACAAAGTTTCTACAGTATCAGATTCTCTGCTTTAATACCTGTTGCCTCTGAAGATTTTCCCTACCTGGGTTAGGAAAGCACTGTGCTAGTGACCAGGCTGCTTGCTGATGGGGTAAGTAAAGTGACCTGCCCTATTGCAAGTGGCAAAGCCATTAATATCTGGTACTTGTCAGTAGCAGGCTGTCAGCATAAATGGATATGCTTAGAAAGTAAGTTAACATGCAGGAGTGAAGGTTGTGGGTGGGTAAGAGGGTCCTGCACGGCATATACACCTCAGTTTAAGGAATAGGGACTGTAACAACTCAACAAAAGTGACGGTGAATAAGGCTTTAACAGGCAGAAGGGCTGCCTTTGCCCTAGGGGAGGGAGGGGATGTGGACAGGAGGAGGCCAGCACCTTCCCTTGCTCATGCCAGTCACTGATGACCAGAGGCCAGCATTGCAGCCAGATGCACAGCTGGCAGGTAGCTCCTGCTGGATAAATGCATTGAGGCAACATCAGGACAGACAACAGGATAAGCACAAGTGGCAGACATGGGGAAGAATCTGATCAGCATCTCAAGATGTTACACATTCATGCCCCAAGTGAAGCAGAGCTACATGAACTGCATGTGCATGTCTCTTTTCCTTAGCAACTGGTTACTAGAATATTCTTCCTTTATTTTATGAGGCTTTGAATGTTACATTTTCTAGTAGCTGTAGGGAAGTAGTCCCAGCAGAGGCACAATATTGGAAAGCTATTAACATCTGACCCCTCTGCTTTCTCCAAAGCAATTCTCTAACTGCTCAAAAACCCACTCAGGCCTCTGAGGCCAGGCCGTGAATACCTGCTTGAATAACATCGTGATCTGTGGCAAGATAAGCCTATGTGAGGCTGACCTACAAATGTTCTTAAAGTTTGTAATTCTATCTTTTCTTGCTTGGAGTGTCAAACTCACCTCACAAAGAACAGACCGTGTCCAACAGCATGTCTTTAAAGCTGACTGAACAAAAATACACTTTTTTTAGAAAAGGCTGAAAATCCTGTCACAAAAGTACTTTAATTATCAGACATGCTGTGTTGCAAATCTCACATTATTTGTCCATTTTCCCTGTAAAATGTAGCTCCCAGAGTCCTGTGATTATAAACAGGTCTCAGATCAACATTTTAAAGGAGAAGTTGTCCATCCTCTTCATTTAATGACAAACCTTGACCCTCAGGGTGCTTATTTGTGTCTTTGTTCCTGAGCAGATGTAAAAGCACATTGGTCTGAAAAGGGAGAATGACCACAAGTTGCAGCTTGGAGGTTCAGACTGCAATTAGGAACACTTTTTCACAAGGAGGATGGTCCAGCCCTTGGACAAGTCAATGCAGAGATTGTGGAACCTGCACCATCAGAGACTATCCTGTGTTTTGGGATCTGATTCTTTTGGAGTCTTGAGTTTAATGATACTTTAAATGCAAACTCACTTCAATCTTTTTCAATCTGTTTTTTCTCTGAAACAATTACAAACAAAACAATGAGTAAGTCCTTTAGTCATGCATTTTGCCTGTCTTCTTAAAACTGCCAGGCTTCTGTACTGTTTCATTTTGTGTTCTTGACACATCAACAGGAGTGGAGGATCTCTGGTCTGCAGCCACTCCTGTCACCAGGAGCTGTGCCTGCAATTCCTATAGCTCTTTGGGCTTCTTGTTGTTCTGAGGATTAAGTCTTCATCCTTTCTTCCTCATATTTGTTGCTTAGCTGAAGAGTCTAAGTTAAGAAAGGCTACTTCCACAACCAAGATAGGTATAGGAGTAGGATCCTGGTTCTTAGAATCACTCTCAGCAGCTCACTGGAGTTGCTTCTTTTCACTGTTGGCTCAGGCTTAGGAGCCCCAGCCAAGCACTGAAGCTTGGTGACATGAAGCCAGACCAGCAGGTTTGTGAGACTGACTCTGTGTGTATTTGCACACATAGTGTTTGTTAAGTGAAAAGTCAAACCTGCTTGATTATGTGCAGCTATGGAGTCTATGCTTCTCTCACATACTTGGAACTGAAATCCCTCAGAAGAGAGTCCTTGTGCTACTATTATACATGCTTTAGAGGAACAGGTAGGTTTAGTCTGATTTCACTTGAAGCAAAACTCTACTCTTGTAAGCCATATATATGAAAAAGTCAGTTGTTCTTATATATGTGATCTTGGAGTGGCTGTTAGTGTCAAAGGGTAAAATGTCATCTCAGGGAACAATCTGTGAGAGTCTGAAAGAGTTAATGTCTCAAACATTGTGGTGGGGCAAGTTCTGCTTAAAGACAAACTGTGCACAGCAAGGAACCAAGGTGAAAAGCCCATCAGCTCAGACATCAGCAACAGGAGAGGGAGGGCGTGCTGGAGGGTGCGCAGCTCCCCGTTCTGATAAGCTGTTCTGATACAAAGATCAAACAAACAATGGCCCTGTCTGCAGGGAAGGAGAAGTTACTCCACAAACGACCCCCAAGCCCAAAGGCTCACAAACTGCTCATTAACCTGAGTTTGGGTGCCTGCCCCGAAGGAGGGGCAAAGGTAATAAAAGGACACAAACTGAAGCCCCGGTAACGCAAACCCACTGGAACTGGACCCCTCGGCTGACTAAACCACCACTGGACCCAGGACCGGTGAAATCTTTCTCTCTTCCTTTTTCTCTCTCTGTCTTCTTCTCTCTTTCCTTTTCCTTTTCCACAATCCCTACACCTCATCCGTTTCAAGACATAAACCGTTGACCAAGTCTGAGACTAAGAGTGGATCCAGCCGCCCCTGGGCTCTTCTCTGAGGAGGAGTCTAGAAAGCAAGGGGATCTGCTCTGAACCTCGTGACTCAACAGGAGGGATCTCTTTATTCTCTGAATTGATGTATATGGTTACCATGGGTTACACGGTTTACAGAAGTAGTTATGCCAGTTCCTGTTGTGAGAAACCCTGCCACCTACTACCAGGCCTCCCCAGTTCAGTTTGCTTCTGTCATGTTTAAAATGTTTAACTGATCATTTGGTGTCGTTTCACCTTAATTTAGCCCGAGGGAATTTTGAATTAAAAACGACTCCCTGGTCTGTCCCTGGTCTGTCCAGTCTGGGTCATGACACAATCCTGTAATGATCTTGTGATGACTAACTGCTCATTGTGAAATTCACCCAAGTCATCTTAATACAATAGCACAGACCCAAGAAATCTGCAGTTTTCTCTCAAGGTTTTAGGATAAGATATTTGAGCTGATTTGCGTCATCGTAGAGTTGAGGGAACCATTTGATGGCAAATATTTCTATACCAATGTTCAGTTGTTCTTTGGGTCTGAGGCACATTCTGCATTTTCCCATAACACTTTGATTGTGATTTGCAGAAAAACTCCTGCATGTTGCCAGAGGATTTAAAGAACTTCTATCTTATGACTGATGGCTTCCAGATGACCTGGAGTGTGAAGACCGATGGTGAGTCCATGTATTCCTCTCTACCAATACCCTCATTTCATTGCAGCTGGTCTTTCATTTGCAGAATCTCTTTAATTTCAAACTTACTTTCTGCACAGTCAATACACATCTATCAGTATCCTGCATTAGTCTGAGCAAAAGCACATGTGCCAAGTCATTCTGAATGAAAAATTAGCACCTTACCTTAACTCACAAGAAAATGAAGTGGTTTGTTTCTGCTAGGCAGCTTGATCAGTGGCTACGGAGAACTGACCTCTGAATTAATAAGTGAGTGCAGTTCTGCATGGGATTGTAGACTATTTTAGAGATGTCCTGGTGAGGAAAAAAATATGACAGCACATCAGAGGTCGCCTCCTGATGCAACAGGGCAAAGCCTATTGCTTTCATGTGCTGGACTTCCACAGAAGAGACAAGTACACTGAACACTGGATAGAAACCAAACAAGTCTTCATGACATAAATACCATTCTGTAATACACTGGCCATCTCTTCACACTCAGATTTAGGTATGTAGTTTAAATCTCATACCTAGGCTCCCTCTGTAGTTCGCGGGGAGAGAAGCAGCTCTAGCACATTTTGCTATCATAATGCAGTAAGAAGAGTCACCCTCTGATAATGCCTCTTTCTCATTAAAAAGTATATGTACGTGCCAGAGCCTGATTCTGCTTTCCACCAGCTGAAGTCCATTCACTAGAGTTATTTCTGGAGTCAGTGGTGGAAGTGAGAACAGGACTGAGCTTTATTGTCCATCCTTGTTTGGCAAGAATCAGGCAGTTCATTCACTCTGCACTGGAGCCCTGCAACTATTATCATGGCTCTCATTGCCTTCAAGTGAGATCGTGAAATTGGGCTGTGGGCACTGCTTGCTTCTGGAGATGAGTGTCAAATACTGGGTTTTCCTCAGGAAGTGGAATTTCATTTTAGAGACAGCTGACATCACGGTTCTAGGACGTTGTCATGGTTTAACCCCAGCCAGCAACTAAGCACCACGCAGCCACTCACTCAAGTCCCCCCCACTGAGTGGGCTGGGGGAGAAAATTGGGAAAAGATGTAAAACTCGTGGGTAGAGATAAGAACGGTTTAATAGAACAGAAAAGAAGAAACTAAAAGTGATAATGATGACACTAATAAAATTACAATAGTAATAATGAAAGGATTGGAATATACAAGTGATGCACAATGCAATTGCTCACCACCCGCTGATCGATGCCCAGTTAATCCCAGAGCGGCAATCCCCCCACTCCCCCCAGTTTATATACTAGATGTGACATCACATGGTATGGAATATCCCTTTGGCCACTTTGGGTCAGCTGCCCTGCTGTGTCGCCTCCCAGCTTCTTGTGCCCCTCCAGCCTTCTTGTTGGCTGGGCATCAGAAGCTGAAAAATCCTTGACTTTAGACTAAACACTACTTAGCAACAACTGAAAACATCAGCGTTACCAACATTCTTCTTATAGGGAACTCAAAAACATAGCTCTATACCAGCTACTAGGAGGATAATTAACTCTATCCCAGCTGAAAGCAGGACAGACCTGCACTGAGTCCCATTGTCTTTCAAGTTGGATTTATTGTGTTGTGACCACTGAAGAGTCTTGTTTTCATGGCACACAAGTGCACAGAGACCAAGGCAGCTCACATAACTGTCTTGTTTGAGCAAGCATCCAGCAGTGCTTTCTGAGGACCTTTACACTGGCACATGGCTGAACAGGGTGCTTGTTGACCTGATGTCTGGTAACAGTACTAGTCCTCAGAAGGAGAGACAAGTGACAATTCCTTCAGAAACACCCATATGTTGACACACTGATAAAATCCTGTGTTTGAGTAGGAACCAAGAGGATGCACCCTGAGCAGGTACATAGGGTAGAAGAGGACAAGTTGCCCAATAAGCTATGAATGAGTGGGGTGGTTTCTGGTAGGAAGGACAGCAGCAGGGAAAAGAGTTTTGAGGAGGTGGGTATAGCTAGCCAGGATTTTTAATAGCCAGTTTCACAGGACTGGGCTAACAGCTGCAGCACAGGCTTAACCAGCAGTGTACTTCTCATACCTGCAGAGCTCTGAGATGGTGTTGCATTACCTGTAAGTGCGATTCTGTGTTTGAAAAAGCCTAATTTTTGCTCCTGTGGAGCCTAACTTGGTTAAGTGCCCAGGCCTGTTCAGTATACCCAATTCTTCTCCCCCTCTGTGTTTTAGAAGAGGTTGAGTTGATGTGAAGGAAAAGGAATACCTCCTATGCTTTCCTGACACTGGATGTGATTAATGATCACTCTTATTGCAGATACCCCAATGCCCCTGGGCTCCATGGTGATTAATAGTGTCTCGAAGCTATGTCGACTTGGGGGTTCCTCTATGTACACTCTGCCTAATGCACCAACACTCGCTGACCTGGAAGATGACACAGATGAGGAAGGTAAGGTCCTGTTAACAGGATAGAAAATGTGCTCTGTCTCATCTCTTTTTCTCTATTAGGGTAGTATTAGGATATAGCACATGGATATAGCAACAGAAAAGGTCACTCCAAGTAGATGGGATTTTCTTGTCTCCTGGCCTGAATCTACTCTATGTCCTACTAGTCCCCTACAGCCTTGACAGGTAGATCTGTATGCTGTGAATCTCATGGGGATTGTTAATGCTGCCAGTCACTAGGATTATTTGCATCCTCTTTTAACAGCCTGGCAGCCCTCCTACTCTGCCTTTTCCCTGTTTAAATTTTTAACTGAGGTTTCCTCCGGTGATTCAGCTTCTGAAGTCTTTGTGTGCTTATGGCGTTACATGAACGAAAGGAAACAGTTTTTGTCTTGGTAGTGAAAAGACAGCTGGATATGCTCTTTGGAATTGGAAAAGTAACTCTGGTAAATGCATGGAAGTGTGAGGTGGCACTGGAAAATATGTGTTTCCAGACTGCCTAAAAATGCTGGGCATCTTGCAGTTTGGGGGTGGGGGGGGTGGAGAAAAAAAGCCCACTCCTTTTCTCAGAGCTCTCACAGTCTAACAAGACTGGAAGAATTAAGAAGATAAGAACAGAGCCAGGTATCATGCTGACTCCTTAAAAAATTGCTATTTGATTTCAGTCTTATCTCTGAATCTCTATGGCTGTTTAGCTTCTAAATGTGACTGAAAGCTTATTTTTTCACATTCCAGCTTGGTTGCAGTCCTGATCTTCTAGCCATTGTAATGAAATGGGCCAAATTCTGCTTCCATTTAGCCACTCAAATCTCCACTGATGCACTCTAAGGTACAATGAGAAAAAGTTACACCCCCACAAGAGTTCTTATCCTGACTTTCATGGAAAATTCTTCTGAAGAGTAAAGCTCTTAAATCCCCTTTCTTCCCCAGCAGCTTTAGAATTCAAAGTAATATTCTGCAAGAACTTGCAGCTGCATGATCCCAAAATGGCCCTGTAGAAATACTCTGTGGTGGTTGTGGGTCACAAGTTGAATATGAGCCAGACTGTGCGGCTGTTGAGAAGGATGCTGATGTCACACTGGAATGTATGAAGAAATTTATATGTTTCCAAGTTCATCGAAGTCTTCTGTCAAGAAAAAAAGAATAAACTGTTGTCCCTGTCCTCCTTAGAAAAAAAGAAGGTAGGGCTAGAAAGGGATGGTGGATAGAACAGAAGTAATGGGAGTCGGTTGAGGAAGATTCAGGATCCACACGAGGAAAACTAAGTGATAACAATGGATTTGGGTTGACTGCCTGGAGATTGTGGCATCTCCAACACTGGAGAACTTTAAGAAAAGATTAGTCAAACACCTCTCAAGTGATATCTGTAAAGCTGATCTTGCTTTATGCTAAGGAAGGACTAGAGGGCAGCTTCCTGTCTTTTTTCAGCCATCTGATTTTGACTCTGTGGTTTATTTTGCTACTGGAGATTTAACATTTTTCTCTCTCTTTTTTTTTTTTTAAGACAGGGTACTTAATCTTTTCCAAGAAGTATGAATATAATATTTTAATTTAGTTCTTCCTCAGCTGATTTATTAATAAGTATCAGATAGATTGACTGCAGCAGAGTCACAGTCAGTTTTCCAAACGTGTCTCATGAAGATTTTTTTCTGTTTTCAGGTAATGGTGACAAACCAGAGAAGCCACACTTTGATTCTCGTAGTCTTATATTTGAATTAGACCCATGCAATGGGAATGGGAAAGTTTGTCTTGTTTATAAGCACACTAAACCAGGTAAGACTGAAAAGAGCAAAGTTAGCCATCTCTTGTTATGGACTGTATCTGGAGGCCACATGTATAGAATGATCTTACATTTCTGATCTTCCTTGCAATTTGTAGATAAATATTTACTGGGATGTCCTGTCTCCACTGAAGTCAGGGACTAAACCTTACAGAGGCTTAACTAGAGCTAACATCTTCCCTCCTTCTAGTGTTGGAGTCTGAGTTATAACTTATGATTTCTGCATGCACAGAAACAGGAAAGCATTCACATATGACCTACAGACAATCATGTTGAAATAATACAGAGAGCTAGAGCTCAGCCACTAACATATCTCTGGTTACTTGCATGTCTCAGAACAATTCCCTTACATTTTGATGAGAAAGGCTGTAACTCTTCTTAGAAGCAAAGGATAGATGTTAAAAAGGGTCCTTAGCTGACTGAGACAGACTTAGACTAGTTCTTCCACCTGGTACATGGATGCAGAGCCTCCAGATGCTAACTAGGTCAAAACTTGGCAGGAAGGGTTGAACAGAAGAGTGGAAGATGTGAGCTGAGCTGTTTCTTCTGACAGATACACAGAAAACTGTTGTCAGTGATTAGTGAAATACCCAAGTAGTTGTCATCTGACACTGTGCACAGGTCACTAGGTGTATGTGTATACATGTCTGTTCACTGTTTGGGGTTTGTACTCTTGCCTTCCAGTGTTAGTGATTTTAGCACATGCAGTGGATAACCTGGGCAAGGGGAGAGAGCATTGTTTACAGGTGTTGATGTCAACACAAGAGGCAGTGTGTTTAATTGACAATGCTCAGCATCTCAGTTTCCCAAGTAAAATCACTTCTTTTTATGTTACAAAGGATGTTGCCACCAGAGAAATATTTGATTGCTGTGGAAAGTTTTTGCAAAATGTGTTTTTGTTGGCAGTACACAGTCCCATGGCTTCCAGACTCTGGACCCTATTCAGTAATCCAGATGACTGACAGTTGAGTTAGTTGCTTTTTACTTTGTGGAGCAGATAAATGTTTGCCATAATTGTACTTTGAACTTACACTACAAAGTTGCTCATGTCCAAGCATGTTCCATGTAGCACATCAGTCCCAGAATAGCACTGCATCCATTTTATGGTGGGGAAAGTGAGTATAATGGCTATTGCAGGAGTATTTTTAGTAAGGCTGGGAGCAGAACCAAGTCCTTTTCAGTCTTCATGCTCTAACCATTAAATGACATTGCCTCTGGATAATCATCTATGTTAGTCAGGGATGCTGCGTTTTAGAAGCTGCAGCCTTTCTGTTAAGTATGTTGTGTCTCCCACCTGACAATGGCCAGGGATTGATCTTATCACTGCAAAGCAACAGTGTAATTTGTGTTTATTTTGTTCTAGTTGTCTCCCCAGACACAGAGATATGGTTCCTGGACAGAGCTCTGTATTGGCATTTCCTCACCAAAACCTTCACAGCCTACTACCGCCTGCTCATTACCCACCTGGGTCTCCCGCAGTGGCAGTACGCCTTCACCAGCTATGGGGTCAGCCCCCAGGCCAAGGTAGGACATCAGGATCCAGCTCATCAGTATTTTGCATAAGTATAGACTGGAAAAACATCTTCCCAACTTTTGACAAGCAGTCTGTAGGCTCAGGTGGGCCTCCCTGGTGAGCCACAGAAGGGGCCATGAGTCTTTCCCCTATAGCATGTTAACAGTCATTTGTTTATGTTAGTGAATCCACTAACATTGTGTTAACCCTGCTTTTCTCACCAGAGCTGTGCTCTGCCTTTGACCTCTAATAGCAGGTGGTGGAACCCCAATTATTTCTTCGTTTTCTTGACTCTGAAGCAAACCTCCACTTCCATGACTGCTGGCAAGTAAAGAGATGTAAAGCAGTTCATCCCCACAGCTATGTAAGGTTTGTCTAGATCAGTTTTCTAGGCATAGCACCCAACAAAAGCCTACTGCTCTCTGGATGGTGAGGAAAGTCCAGTTTACACATTAGACAGAAGCCCAGAGGAAGATTGTGAGCTCAAGCCTTGCCAAGAACATTAATTCCTTTGCACCCTCCTCATTCATGAAGGGATGCCTTGTTAGAAATGATGCCCAAAAAGGGACAATTTAAATGCCAGCAGTCTTAGAAGTAGTTACAGGAGAGCTCCAGGTACAGCCTCATGACCATTCCAGCCCCTTATTATTGTTATAAATATTGCTATTCTGTTCTGCCAGAACCCTGCTATTAGAGGCTCCTGCCGTTCCTCTGTGCTTGACTGGGCCTTCAGCTCTAACCCTGCTTCCGCTTTGTGAGAGGTTGGGGAATGGATCTGACAATACTACCGAACACAGCCCATAAACCTGTACAGTGTCTGTGCATGTTGGCAAGGTCTGGCAGATCTCAGTGAGTAGTGTCCTGCACTTCACCCAGACATGGCAGCGGTCTTACAGCATGACATTCCTTGGTCCTTCCTCAGCCCTGTGTGTACATCAGAACTACTCATAAAAATCACTGCTGACTTCCCGTCTATCAACGGCTGTAGAATTTGGTTCTTTGTATTTCTGGTGTCTTCCCTGGTATACTGTGTGCTGCTTTATCAGTCAAGGCTGTGTACATGATAATCTAGCGTATAGCTGTGCTCTGCCTTTCTGTAACTTTCCTGCTAGAATATTTTATTATGTTCAGTATACTCACAAACCTTAGTGAAATCATTCATGTATTCCCTAATCATTTGCAGCCTCTGTTAGTTAAAAGCCTCCTAGTATGTTAACCATTATCATTTTTAAAGGTCTTCAAGGGTGGTATATTAAAGCTGTTTTCCATTAAGCAGTACATGAATAGATTGTCATCTACATTTTAGTATTGATCTTTTGTTTATCTTGTTCAACACTTTGTGGATGCTTTCAGTCAGATTTGTAATACCATAACCCCTACAGTTTTATTTCCTGACTTTGTCCATGGAAAACTGATAGGAAAAACACTAAGATATGAGAACTGCAGGGCATAATATTGTGCTAGCATCTGGGAACCAAAGAAAAAATTTACTGTGTTCACTTCTAGATGTAAAATCAGGCCAAAGAGAAACAAACACAAAATCCTTTGTGTAAAGAGTTAAGAAAACTGCATTATTGTATGTGAGGAGAGAGGGAGGGAGGCTATATTTTGAGAATTTCAACTAGTTTGGTTCCAATTTACAAGCACTTTTAAATTCTAAGGTTTTTTAATCAGGAATTGCTCCTGATAGGAGTTACACTGCAAGAAAGGTAGTGTTAGGTTTGTGTCTGGTTATCCTCTTCCCTGTCTGGAATGTGGGGCAGTTCCAGGACTGTAGCTGTAGCTGTGCCTTGTGTATCCTTATCACAAGGCACTCTGTGCAGTCCTGTAAACTGCAAATTGATAAGTGGTGTATGATTAAAATCAGGTCTCAGGGGTGAGGGGGAAGAGTGTGGAAGTGTGTAATTGCAGTTTGATTTTAACCTCTTCTTTCCCCATCATCCTGCCTTTCAGCAATGGTTTAACATGTATAAACCCATAACCATCAACACAGCTCTCCTCTCTGAAGAAGCTGATTCCTTTGTGAACAAGCTGGACCCCAATAAGGTATTTAAAAGCAAGAACAAAACTCCAGTGATCAAAAAGAAACCACCCTCCCAGCCAGCAGGCTCCCAAAAGAGTCACATGAGCATGACCTCTTCCAAGACATCCTCACTAGCTGGGAATTCTTCAAGGAAGAGAGACTCCCAGATCTGAGCCTGGACAGCATTTGCAATAAAGCTTTGATATTCTCTGATGCAGAGTCTCAGTGGTTCAGACCAAGTTCCTTGTGCATGAATAGATGTGCCCATGGAAAACACATTGCAGCATTTGCATGAAATATAGCCATGATGTACTCTGACATGGGAGGGATGTAGTTCCTGGAGTTCTGGAAAAACCTTGAGACATTGATTTTATTCCTTTCCGCTACTTGCAGCATGTAGTTTTCAGAGGGCATAAAGAAGCCTTTGATGTCACTGCTCTATAGGGAAGCTTTTGTTCCTATGCAACTACAGCAGTGAAATGAAAGCAAATGTAAGTCACCATTACTTTAATAGACCCATGCTAAAATACAGCATATGAAGATATTTCTGCCATCTCCTTTGAAAGAAACCTGTCCTGAACTTGCATGCTATGAGAGCAGGCTGGAACCCACTGAACAAAGAAATATCTTCTGCTTCAGACAGAATCAAACTCCACACTTCCCTGTGCTCCATCCAACTTCTGCTCTGGGATTCATGGTACAAAGGGACCAGCCTGGGGCTTCCATGTCTCTGCATTGGCCTAGTCACTTCCTCTACAGCCCAGACTACTTTTTGGCCTTTGTGCCATATCTTTTCAGATATTTATGTCTGTGTGATGTCCTTCCCAGTTAGCCTGAAGGCAGCCAGAAGCTGCAAGGTCCCTCACTGCCTCTGCTTTCTCCTCTTGTGGGAACTGCTGAGCCAGGGGCTCAGTGGTGTTAAAAGTCCCATAAGCCAGGAGGACCCCCTGGTTTGTCACGCATTCATTTGCAAAGTTGACCATTCAAACAGCCTTTGTCACTTTTCAATTGGGCAGGATCTGACCGGGGGCCACTGAGATCCTACAGCCTTAGAAGCCCCTGATGCTGTTTTCTATACTGTAAGTTTTCAGGTTAGAACTGCACTTTAACCCATTCACTGCTGGTTTTCAGTTACATCTGATTGTTTCCATTACTTTTCTATGCCATTCTGTCTCAGATGTGCTGGAAACACATGGTAGCAAACAACTCATTTTGTGCCTAAGCAGGGAAATCAAAGTCACCATCTTCAAATAAGCATTGATTATTTAAACAGCATCATCCTTTATTTATGAAACAGTCACATAATTACATAAGACAAACCTACCTCACAGGGATGTTGTGAGGATTTCAAGAGTATTTGTATGGCCTTCAGAAAGATGAAGCCACCCTGTAAGTGCTTAATAGTATTTTAATAAAGAGTTTAATATTTTCCTCCAGAATGAGTGGGTATTTGAAGATGCTTTTGGGAGCAAAGCACAAGGATGTATGGTAAGAGCAGGACACAGGCTGGATGGTTTGGGGTTATTTTTAATGCAGTGGAGAATCTCTCACTGAGAAGGGGTGGGTTACAGTGTCTCTTAGCTAATCCCATCTTGAGCTACTCTGAAGTTCCCAGTTAAGTTCACACAGACCAAAAGACTCAGCTGTGTGGCAGCTGTTCCACTTCTGTGCTGTGCTCACTGTTCAAAACCTCCGCAGCCCTCAGCCCCAGCTCTGGCATACTTTGCTGGCTTCCAGCACTGCCCAGGGCCCACCCACAAGTGCAGCTGCTGCATTGCCTGGCAGCTGCCCTCTGCCACCCGCAAACGAGAGAAAATCCTCTAATGTTCTTCAGCCCTCTTAAGCCGATGTGCATCTTGCACTGGCTGAAAATCTGTTGTAGCTGCTCTACTAATGTAAGGTCAGCAATAATGAGGAAGCAGAGATGGCAGAATCTACCACCCCACACCATAGTAATCCTTTTAATAATGAGATGTGAATGATCATTAAAGCCAGTAAATGCCATTTACTGGAATTCTGTGCAGTAGTGATATTCTGTCACTTCCTACTCTTTGAGATCCCTGTGTTGTGTGTTCATGGTACCCGGCTGTGTGGCTGCAGTCACGTGCTTGACATATATACCATATTTGCTTAAGTGCTTTCTAGAAAAGCTAAGACTGTTGTCACCCCCCTGGGAACAGGCAGCTTCTGATACTGTTTTACTTTTAATCCGATGATACCTCAAACTTGTAAAGCTGTTGTAGGCCCACTTCCTCATTCAGATGGAGGTGGCAGAATTCCTGCAGGAGCAGGGCAGCCTCTTCCCACATTTCTAATGCATTCAGAGTGGAGAAAAGGGTTTGGGTTTTGCGGATTTTTTTGTTTGAGTGTTTGGGAATGCTGCCACAGAAGTTGTCTGAATCCTTTCATGTAGTGGTAGTTAAAGTCTAGCTTGTCAGTAACACACATGGTTCCATGATGCCAACGTGTTCCAGCAGAGCAGTGCTAGGATTCAGGAGACCCTGTAGTTTAGTTTACTAATTTTAGTGTTCAACTCAAAAAGCAAAAAACAAAACCAAGCATGAGGGAAAAAAAAATATTATCAGGTTCAGGTTTCTATTTCAGACTGTCCTTGCTCTTCTCTTCTCTATGCTATGCCACACTAGGTGTTTGTCAGGGTGGCAGTTTAGCAAATGGAAGCAAGCCTCAGTCCTTGATCCATCAGTGTAGTATCTACCTCTTCGCAAAGAATATTCCAGATCAAAATTTCTTTAATTAAGTTAATTAAGTTGTTTCTGCCACTGTTGGATCCTGTATCCTGATTTCTATGAACATACAGGTATCTGGAGTCTTGCAGCTCTGCTTTGCTTTTCTCCAGAATGTGATGGTTTGGTGGGTGGGGTTTTTTTGTAGATTTTTACACAGGGAGATTGAATAATTTCTTTCAGTCACAGAAAGGTCTAGCCCTACTGGGGTCTGCCCAGTGTCTCACAGACCCAGTTTGTCTGGATAAGCAGAGTAGGTTTATTGAAGACTAGTGCCTCATTTCTCCACCTGCAGGGTGGAGAAACGGTGTGCTCCGGCAGCACCATTGCACTTGCCCTTTTCCACTTGGTTACCCTTTGGTTGTCAGTCCATACGTTCACATAGGCTTTGCTGTCAGGCCCTTTCCCCAGAGCATGCGGCCATCACAGCGTAGAAGTCTCCATCACTGGCTGTCCTTTCTCATTTCCACTTTCTGGGACAGGCTGGTTGTGAAAATCGATGAAGAGTTTGTGGATTAAAACACCAGCAAGACTTCCCAGAATTGGAGCTGTGAGTGGGACCCACCACCAGTGATGTCCAGCCCTAAAATGAAACACAGAAGAGGCAGCTGGTGAGCCAGACAAACCGCTGCCCTGCCACCAGCGTGGCACAGGGTGAGGTGAGCTGAGTCTGCTGGGGCAGGAGTGAGCTGTGCGAGCAGAGGTGTCTAGTCCCACTTCATGTACTGGGCCCTACAACCAGCTTAGGCAAATTCTCAATCCACCAGCATAATTGCTGGAGGGAGGGTCATTTTCCCCATCAGCCTGGGAAAGTGGCTCTGCACTGTCTGCAGGTTTCTTGTTCTCCTACAGAAATAGTCTGTGTGATCCTGATGAGTATGACTGTTAGACACGGACACACCTTTTCCCTCCCCGTTTCCAATAACATCTGCACCTTTTATACCAAGCTCTCAAAGACATTTTCTGGCAATTTAATGAAAATGGGCAGCTGGGACAGGAGACACTGCTAATGCCCTCACTGTGGGAAAAGCCATAGTACAGCACCATCTCACTAGATAGGGGAAGGCAGGGTTTCATCTCCAGATTCAGACATCTAAATTTAGGAGAGCTATTCAGCAATCCAGCTGTAAGTACCTGCTTTCAGGCAAGCTGAATCTCTCTCTGGCTCTCCAGTCCCTGCAATAATGAGCTAGATCTCCAGCTAACAGCCTATTTGGTGCCCAGATTGAGGTATCTGAAGGTCAAGATTAATCCAATCCTGGAGAATTAGTGTACCCCGAATTTTGTGTGCATAAAGCATGGGGCTTCTCTCTGCACAACTCTTGCTCTCTGAGAATGGAGAACACACTCTGCTTCGATACCATCACTTAGTCCAAAGAAAAAGGCCTCATGACCATTTTATCTTGGGCTTATCTCCTCTCCTTGCAAGCTGAGCAGTGTAAAAGCAAAATGGGTCACTCACGTGAAGACATCCATTCCCCAGCCAGCAATTGCCGTGAAGATCCTGGGGGGCAAGTCCCGAGAGGGGTTTATGGCATAGCCTGTGTTCATCCCCATTCCCAGGCCAATGCCCAGGACGAGAATACCCGTGAGTAGGGCCTGCGTGCCTTTCAGGGCTCCGTTGTTTTTCTCATCGTGGATGATCAGAATGCCCAAGAGCAGCATCACCGTCGCCATAAACTGCAGGAGCAGGAAAGGGACAACAGGTCGGGACAGAGAATGGGGAAGGTAGAAGGATCCTGCTCAGCAGAGAGGAAGAGACTTCCCAGAATGGAAGAGCAGGTGGGAATCATGGCCTGATCAAGTCAGGGAGGACGCCAATGTTATCCCCTCCTCATAGGTGGACTGCAGAAAATTCTTGACTCATTTCCCAGCAAAAACATCTCCACCTCATCACCAAAAATGCTCTAGGATGGACATGAACTTCTCAGCACTGTCCTTTCCCTCCACCTTTTACGTTAGGGCCACATTTTAAGTACATTTCATCTAACAGAGGCAGAGCTGTAACAAACTGCTCACGAGACAAATCTGATAATCCCTAGAGGGAGTGATGTTTTATATAGCCTGTTGCATTAGCCCTTTCAGGAATAAAAAGAGATACCAGATTCTCATCTGGGAAACTGAATCTCCTGTCTGTGACAGTATGTAGCTGGCATTTGTAGATCTGCAGTGCCCAAGACATCAGAACTGTGGTTTGAATAGGGGTGATGACTTCTGTCTCTTTCTGCCTCAGAAAATGCAGCTGGAGAGCCTTGGACAGCTCACAGAGATGCCAGCAAAAGCAGAAACTCTGCAGTGCTTGGCAACACACTGTCACTGTCATTTGCTTTCTTGTGCAGCAAGGACACTGAAGGCTGAGTGATCAGGTCCACACCTGTAGGATCCCCAGCTCTCACTGTCCTCCTCATCATGCCTAGGCAAGAGTTTTGCCAGCTCAGAGACAAAAGCACAGGCTTCCTCAGATTTGAATTGGAAGTGAATCTTCCTTCTCCAGTGTCCCAGTGCTTCACGTCCCCTGAAGCATCCCCTTCCTATTTCTGGGCACCTGAACATCATTTTGTATGCTGGGAATGAACTGTACACAGTCTAAATTGGACTGTTCAAATGCTAGAGTTCAATCCAGACAGGCTGTGTTCATGGACAGTCCCAGGCCCTCTGCGCCCATGAGGGGCAGCCAGCAGAGCTGCGCGGGAATGTGGAGCAGGTGTAGGATCCAAAAAGGGGAAGAACAGTTCAGGGAACTGCCCAGAGCCCAAAGGACATAGTTCCTGATATAGGTCAGCTTCTCACCTCCCATTGCCTGGGCTGCCTGCAGAGAAGGTGTTTGGAGGGTGCTCAGACCAAGCTGCAAAGCAGCCTGCAGGCTTTATCTTTTAGGCTTGCTCCACCACCAAGGTGGATCCTGCTTGTCAGGCACCTGCCTTCTCCTAGCACACCACAGCAGTCCCCACTGACCTCTGTGAAGAAGCCCCCCAGCAAGGATACATAGGGAGCGGGATAAGTAGAGAAGATCGACGCCGTGGCAGTTGGTCCCGTCACTGTAAAGTTCCCCTTGGTGTAGTCATACAGAGCATCTAGGAGAAATGGTAATTATGGGAGTTAGCACAGAGTTCATCCTACATGGCAGGTACGCAAGTCCACCCAGGGTAGCCAGCATGGACACCAAGGGGAAGAGAGGCAATGGGAGATATGATGGAGGTGACACACCCCTCGCAGGGCACGATCTCACCCATATCTGTTACCCGCAGACTTTGGTCTGCAGTTGCTTCCTTATCCCTACCAGCTCCCTGTCCCTGCTCCAGGAGCCTGGGACAGGCTGGCTGCACTGGAGCCCTCCATCCCTCTGCCCCTCAGAGGCTGAGACATGCTGGAGCCAATGGGTGGTGGGTCCTTTGCTCAGAACTCAAAACCACAGGTGACTGCTGTCCTGTTTTCCACACAGCAGAGTCCCCCAGAGCTCCAGCTGTACCTAACACATGGTAGTCCATCTGACTCAAGCCCTTGCAGACCCTGGAAACCAAATGCTAACAAAATGTAGCTACTGGCCTTGAGTTGAGGACAGGTTTTGGCAGTGGGAATGCCCTGAGCAAAAGGACCTGTGCTCTCCAGGAACTGCAGATCCTTCCCAGAAACATCTGGGCCCTGCTCTGGCCTTAAGCTATGAAGGTCTGTCCCACAAGCCAGGAGCTCATCCTCCTCACCCAGACATCATGCCGGCTACCGTAAAAGGAAATATTTTTGACAATCTGTGAGTTAAGGCTGAAACTGGTGCCCACAGCAACCCACGTGATAAAAGACACAACCATACCATAGTAGAGGCCAAAGACGGTGGCTGCTGCCGTGAAGGAGCCCAGGAACTGGCCGATCAGATAAGCTGGGAGCTTTCTCCAGGGCAGGTTTCCTAAAAGGCAGTGCGTGAGGGTGATGGCAGCATTCAGGTGAGCTCCTGCAAAACCACAGCAAACGAGAGTGGCCTCAGCCCTGGTGCAGCTGGTTTGAGCCCCCACGGTAACCATCCAGACCTTGGTCCACAGCACCAAGACTCTCTGAGGGCAGGGTCTCCCTCCTGCACAGACTCAAAAATGACCTGTTTTCCCTGGGCAGGCGAATAATGCAGGGCAGAGAGCTCCTAGCTTTAGTCTTCTAAAAACTCTGTAGACCACAGGTTGCCTCCAGAATGGGTCATCCCACCTGTGTGAGAAACCTTTCTGGGCATGGCATGGGTTTCTCTCTATTCAGCTTTAAAGGGAGCCCAGAACTTAGACTCATCAGCCACCTTTTATATGGCTACAAGCAGAGGAGGTAAATCTTATCCCAAACAATCGAAAGGCCTTCTGAAAACATCTGATAAACAAGGAGGGCCTCATCCTGGCAGAGATGAGCACCCCAGCTGATGGGAGCTGCGGGCCCTTTTCCCATCTGGCAGTCAAGGCACAAGATGCTGGGGAAGCCAACTGCAAAATCAACCCCTAATGTCCTATATCATCATGTCTGCAAAGCAAATCTCCGCAGGGCTGTCAGCAGAGACTCAGATTATTAGCTCTGAGATGTCACTGCATTGAGAAGGTCAATCATGCCCAGGCCACAGCTGCTCCCACCAGTGTGGAGCAGACTCTGTCCTTCCCTTGCACAGTTTGTAATCTTGGACTGCATTTCCTTACATCACTTAGTATGTGGATTTCAGGCAGCGCAAGACCAGTTTTCCCTGTTTTGAGGGGACACTTTTTATGGAGGAGGTTGGTATCACAATGGCGCTTTTGGAGAAGGACTAAGTGGAACCAGGTTTGGTGCCCTTGGTGCAAACCACATTTGTTCATCAGGACTCATCTCCCCACGAGTCCAAAGGAAATATTTGCTCTTCCAGCCTAGTAGGTGTAAACTTTGGGGTTCAATAAATGTTCCAACCCTAGTGGCTATCTCCTACTCCAGACTCAGGAAGGGGTAAGATGCAGACACACATCATCTCATCAAAGTGCAGGACAGAATGAAGTGAAAGTGCATGTACTGCCTGCTACAGTCCCACAACCATGACTGAAATAGGAGGAAATCCCTTTTTGTTTGATCCTCTGATCTTCTGCATACAACCAGCCATTTCAGAGATCACAAGAAGCATCTTGTGACACAAATGAAGCCAAATTACAATGCCAGGAAGCTGTGAAGCTGGCTCTGGAACCAGACTGTTGCTGGCTGAGCTGAGAGCCCTTCTCCCACCTCCCAGCCCTCAGCAGATCAGCTCCATCTCAAACAGTCACCTGGGACTGCAGGGACCTAGTTTCCTCATCCCACTTTCCCCAGGATGTCTCCACCAGCTCCACAAGGACAGGGACACCAACAGCTGACTGCGTACACAGAAAAATTTTTCTTTCCAAGCCTGCCCCAGCCTTGGACATCTCTCTGCTCCAACAGTTCAAGAGCAAGGACTTGCTTTAATTTTCTGCTCACTAGAGCCCTTAATCTCTTCTCTTGGTGCAAATGAATGCAGAAATTGCACAAGGCAAAGGTAATGCTCTGTCATGTGAGAGATACCAGCCCATGGCCCTGAAACACCACCTCCTGAGTTCACGTGGGGTGTGTGCGCATGGGTGTGGATGATAAGGAGAAAATTTGCATACCATTCCTTGTTGCAACATCAGCAGTAAGCTCTCCTTTGCAATAAATTATTTACTTTCCCGTGGGTCATATCAGCAGCAAGTTTTCAGAGCTCTTTTTCTCCTTGGGCCATGATGGCATTTAATGTAGGCACTGCTGAAACCTGGCTCCGCTGACCACAACAGGAGGGGATGGCCGAACCTCCACTGCTCTGGTCCTGCTTGCCCCTGTCTCAGCTCAGGACACACTTTTGGGGTCAGCATGCTGTAGGTATGTTGTGCCTGTCTGGTCCCCTGCTTCTTCTGACCACCTCATGCCATCATGACTCCTTGGCTTGGCCTCAGACCTGCCTCCTCCCTGCAGATTTGGCTGTGATCACTGGGTCACAAGGCTGACCCTGGTTACGGTCACTAGACCTCCTCTGGTCCTCTTGCTGGGGGACACTAGGACTGCCTTTTTTTCTGGTGAGGTCACTGCTCTGCCTTGCCATGCCATCACCCACCCCTCTGCAGCCCACTGCTGTTGCCCCCGATGCATGTGGCCTTTATGGGACATAGAGATGTCCCATGCTTGAGTGTCCTGCTCACCAGAGATTCCTCCGGCCGCATGGATGCCCAAGGTAACACCAATGCCAAATCCCAAATTGATGCTCAGATGCTGCCCAAAGTCTCCTCTTCCTAATACCACTTGTGCCACAGAAGACAAGCCGAAGACCTAGTGCATAAAAAAAGGAGAGAAAGGAGTATTAAAAGCAGTGTTATTGCTGTGGTGGACTGAGCTTCTCTGCTACTTTTTCTGCAATACTAACAAACTCCCAAAGACGGGAAGACTCTAAGGTGCCCATGGTCAGGAGATGAATAAAGAATTACCCTGCCATGCAAAAATTGAAGCGGTACCTGGGCTGCTCCTCACTGGTGCCCATTACACCAAACCAGGTACTCTAGTCATGGTTGGGTATGGGGACACAAAACCTAAACACCCACACCAAGATCTGGGGCTCAAGAGGGATCTCTCACGCAGCCATGATAAGGGCGTCTGTGCCTGAAACCAGGGACATGAGCCAGGGGAGCATCACTGCAGACCACCCAGAGACGGCGCCCAAGGTGGATGGAAGGAGGGTGGGCAAATTCCTGCTGTCTTTCTTTTCCTGGTGTGCAATTTATTGACTAAAAGCATAGTTTGGGCAGCACACAACTATTTGCCAAACTCAACTCTAATTTTGGTAACTTATTCCAGTGAAAAACAAGGAAGGAAATTCTTGTTTGACTTTTCCATTCAACACATATACTTTCAGTTTGAAAACAGCCAAAGTTTCAATATTTTTTTAGTGACTAAAGGGGAACTGGGAAAGAAAATTAAAAAGAAAAGTAAACACTCTCCAGCAGGAAAAGACTTATTCGAGAAATTGCTCTGGCCTGAAAGTAAATTCTATTTCATTTTGTTAATGTGGTCAGAGGATGGAAGAATCAGTTCTTTGCACAGCTCTTACACTGAAATCTGGAGAAGGACAAAAGTTTTCTTGCTCACAAACTACTTAGGGCTTGGAGAGTGCATCCTGTTCCTTGGACTGCACTATGTTTATCCAGGGTGGCTTGTCCCTCCAAGACAAAAAAGTCAGTATGTTCTCCAGCATCTGAACTTCTGTTCTGGCATGTTCTGTTTTGACTGTGATCTTTTCTGGCTGCTCTGCCTGGATCCAAATTTTATCTCATGCGTCTGCTCTCCCTCTTGCCTTTCAGACATCACCAAAATCCCCTGTTCCCCAGAGACACTGTTCTTATCTCTCGCAAATATACAGACCACACTCTGTGCTCTGCACAGAGCTACAGCCTCCACGGTGTGAGCCTTTCTCAGCATGCCTCAGAAAAAAACCCCAAAAAGCAGTATTTGGGATGTCCCCCAGCATCTGCAAAGCCTTTACAGAAACTCTGCCTACTTATCTCTGGCTTTTCCAAAGCCACAGCCAAGAGAAGCCTAATGCATAAGGCACAGGTTTTGCAGGACCGTGCACAGGTGCAGAGAGAGGGGTGTGGGGCAGGAGACATGGCAGTTGCAGCTGAACACCAGTATCCCGAAAAAAACACAAGACAGGCCACAGAATCTATTTTTCAGCACAGAACCAAGCCTCTGGTCTCTTCCTCTATTATTACAGTCCCAAAATACCCTTTTTTTCCCCCCTACCTCCCTACTCCTTGTGCTGTTTAGTCCCGCTGCCTGGTTCCCTCCTTTATGAACATTGCCTGTTCATTAAAGCGAGAGGCTCTGGGCTGAGTGCTATCATCCAAATAACAGCCATCCAGGCATCCTGGAAGGGCATCCAGCACATTCCTGGCTGCACTGAGGGCTGTCGAAGAGTGGGACGCTGGATGCTACATTCAGATGCTGGATGCTGTTTGTTGCCAGCCCTTGATGGGGGGTCCATGTGCAGTGTCCCTCCTCCTACTCTATTCCCTTGCGAGGATCAGTGAGGGAAGAGCCAACATGAACCTCAGGCTACAAAATGTGCCTTGGACTGTCAGAGTGCAGGGGCAAGTCTCCTCCTCAGCCTGCTTCTCAGAGACAGCCCTGACAGGACACCCCTAAACTTTATCACCTGGGAACTTCCACCACCAAAAACCAAAGGGGTTGGAAAAGGAAAATAGTTTGCTAGGTTCCTGCTGAATCACAGATGTCTGTACTCTGACTTCCAATGCATGCAAAACTACCTGTGTAGTAGGAGTGAACTTCAAGGAGATGGATGTGCAGTAAGATGTGATAAAAAGCAAACATCCTTTGCGCATGCAGTTGTTGCCCCTTGAAAGCAAGCACCTTTATCTGTACAGAGACCTGTGTCAAAAAGTCTCCATGCTTACACAAACCTTATATTCCTCCTGTGCAAATCTCCAAGTACAAGTTATTTGGGTTATCCCCAGACCCTCCATGCCAGCCTCTGCCCAGACCAAAGTGTCTCAGACCAGGCTAAGCCCAGGTGTAGTAAGCTGGCACAGACAGCTACTGGACCTTTTCAGAAGGAGGATCTCATTTTGCTATGTTGGTCCAACACACGAAGCCTCTGGTCTTGGTGGGCACCTCACCTCCACCAGGGATCAATTCTGACTGCAAGGCTTTCCTCACCCTCTCTCCAAACATCTCCAAAGCAGCCCCAGACCTCAAAACCACTTCGCTTTTTCTGCGTGAAACAGGTCCCTCAGGCAAGGTGGGAGTTTCTGTATGATTTGGATAAGCACTCTTCATTTGCCAGCATAAGACAACCAAACGTGTAATTCTGGCATGCTTTACGCCCGGTAATTATGTTTCCTAATGATGGGTTGTGGCTCCAGAGAGTTTCACAGGTGTCCATTACCCTGGCAACCCCAAGAGGAAGATAGGTGAATACTGTTCTCATTTCACAGAGGAGTCAGGGTCTGCTCCCCAAACCTGTGCAGAACCCCCTAAGCACACCATCGCCTCTGGCACAGCAGGAAGAAAAGCCTCAGTTCACTGCATGGGATCTTTCGGGGGGGGGGGGGGGTGGCACAAGCATTGCATTGCCCCATCTGACCAGACACTGCTCTTTCGTTTCATTCCCAGACCCTTCCTCATTTTTCTCCTAGAAGAGAACTGAAACAGCAGCTCATCCCCACATGCTTCAT
Source organism: Buteo buteo (assembly GCF_964188355.1). Taxonomy (NCBI): domain Eukaryota; kingdom Metazoa; phylum Chordata; class Aves; order Accipitriformes; family Accipitridae; genus Buteo; species Buteo buteo. Next base: position 9,701,950 of record NC_134204.1, read on the forward strand.
CCTCTCCCAGCTGAATACTCCAGCTCCCCCAGATTGCTTTTTCTCCTCCAGAAGGAGAAAGAAGACCAGATGGTCTACCTGATGGGAAGCTGCTGCCCCACCAAAGCAGAGGGGTGAGAAGTAATAACCAGCTGCTGAGCAACTCCAAGGATGTGGTGGGAAATCACTGACCTTACAAATTGCTGCTGCAAATGCTTACCCTCTCACCCACCCTGCACACACACACGCACACACATGCACGGACACGCACATCTGGGCCATCGCCTTCTTACCATGAGGATGAACATCCCCAGTGCTTCTGCCAGCAGCTCCCTGATGGTGCCGCTACGAATCGTGAGCGCCTTCTGAATCTTCTCCAGCATTTTGCTCTCTGGCTCCAGCCTGCAGCCACGGGAGCTCCTGTTGTGACAGCACACTTCATTGCGCTGAGCTAAGTTACCCTTTGAAACCTGGCACCCTCCCTTCACCCCCAGACACCTTCATTCATTTGGTTAACGATGAACAAGCCAATAACTACCAGCTACTTTCAAAGTCTTCACACACACACTTGCCATCCTTTTAAAACTGTATGGTAAGAATGCAATATTTCTGCTACTGGGGCATTCCAAATGCTGTGCCTCTGCCTGGGAGCTTACCTCCAGAGCTGTGGAGCTGTAAATAGCCTTGGTGTGTTCCTAAAGCCTGTCTTTCATCATAACATTTTCCACAGGAACCGAACAGGAATTTTGGCTCTGCTCTGCATTGTAACCCACTGGCTGGTGATTTGGTGTCTTTTTTTTTTTTTTTTTAACAGGTGGGATTAGGACCATTTGCCTGTGCTTTGCAGAACTGTTTGGATGCCCAGCCTGTGGTGAGGATGCTTTGCCTGGAGCTGGTGTGCACCGCTGTCTGCAGCTGGCAAGAGCACAATGCCTTGAGCACTGCTTCAGGTTGGATATTTGTTCTTGCTGAATGCACCTGTGTCCACAGCTCCCATCACACTAGTGGAGAGCCTCTCTGCCACCCCCTGATCTGTCCTCTCCTGTGAGCAAGCAGAGACCACTCTCAGCAATGGTCCCCAGAGACCTTCAATCTCATCTGGCTACCAGAGTAGAGCCCTCACTGTCCTGATTCCTCCTCCATCTCCTGATTCCCTCTGCTTATCTTCCTGCTCACCAGGTGCTCTTACCTCTCCACTGTGAAAAGGTTTCAATACCTTTGCTTATTCACTGAAAAACTTAAATCCACTGAATGCTCAAGACCTTTTTCTGTGAGCCTTGCCTGGTTCTTTGCTGGTTTTCTTTGCCATCCTCTCAACCTGCTGCAGCTTCTCAGTGTGGCTCTGGAGGGGACACGGTGCACAGCTCTGAGGGGTTACCAGCAGCTGCTCTGACAGGGACACAGCACTCCATTCACACTGCCCTCAGTGTTACCTCCCTCTGCACTACTGCGTTGCAAAAGTTCATGAGCTTTTCTTTCACCCACAGGACGTTGAGCAGCTATATGGAAGAACCTGGGAAGCCACTTCTCTCTGCTCCACAGATGATTGTCTGTCTTGTGTCAGGGAAGGGTTTTATGGACTGGGGTAAACCCTCCTCCAGATTAGCTATTGACCTCAGTGAATGCCTGGCTAAATATGCAGTAATTTACTAGTCTATCTCTGATACTAAGAATCATCTAATTATGACAGATGATAATCACACTGCTGGCAAGGGTGTTCCTACAGCATATTTCTAGGTGGGAAGGTTTTTTGTCCTATGAGTCTGTGAGCCATGCTGTGGCACAGAAAAAGTGGCCAATAAATCTTTCCAGGTCACTTCAGTCACTGCCATACAGATGTTTATTGGTGGAACACACAAACACGGGCCCTGGAGCACCAGGTCAGGGTGGTGACAAGAGCCTCAAATTTCTTCTGCACATGGTAATTTCCAGCTGACATGTAAAGCTGAGGTCCTGGCATCAGCGTGTATGGGCAATCTCACAGCCTTTCCCAGATGGATAAGGTGTGAGTGGGTCAGTATTCTCCACATGTAGACCTACAACTTTGTTTTTCACTCCTAGATCTCAGGGAGCCTTCCAAATGGATTCCTCCCATGTGGGCAAACAGGAAAACTGCTGTGTCTCTGAAAGCCTTTGTCTCCTGCATTCAAGCACTAACTATAGGCATCTTCATATTCTAATTTGGGCCGAAAAATGGACAGGTACTTCTGGGAACACCAGGCTCCCATGGACTTGCAGACTTCTCAGGGCAAAGGGCAATCCCAGTTTGCAATATAAAACTTTGGTTTGGTGATAATATTGTCAGCATAATCCCTGATATTACCACCAAATTCCCTAAAACTCCAGCATGTTTCTGGGATGGCATCATGGATCACTGGATGTGCCTCTTGCCACTGCTTGTCCTTTCACACAGGTCATTCCACAAGATGGCACTAAGACATTAATTTCTCCCTTTAAAAGTGTTCAGAAGGGTTCCTCTGTTGGCTGCTGAAATCGTGAGAACCCTTTAGTTTTAGGGTTCCTCTGGGCATTTTTAGATGTTAAAGAAAAATGATCTACCAGTGTTCAAGGCGTGTAAAAACAACAAAAACACACCTGTCTATAGGTGCTGTACGGCAGAGCACGTCTGTTCTGACAGCACACAAACCCAAATCTGTGAGCCTGTGCCTGTCACCGTCTACTTTATAATCAGCGGAGAAAAACAGGCAGCTCCAAAGGGCAGTTCATCCACACCTGAAATAAGCATCTGAGGCCAGACCTGTGAGTCACGCTGGATGCTGGCAGTTTCCCTCCAGTGTCTGCACCAGAGATGTGGAGTGATCGGCTCCAGCACGCACACCCACGTGGAGGTATCTACTGCCAGGTGAGCTGGACTGCCCTTCCTCCCTGCATCCAGATGTGGTGATCTTGAGTGAGCATAAACAACCATGTGAGTCAGCCAAGGGCTGGAGCACAAAGATCTGCCAGTTGCCCAACATGAACTGTTCGTACTTGCATAGTTTCACTTACCTGCAGGGCTGACGAGGGTCTCTGGGGTCACCAAATACAGTCCCCTACTAACACAGGCAGCCACGCCACATCTTCCCTTTCATGACCTGGCCAGTCTCCATTTTAGGGGTAAGTGCTTTTTGCCTCAACTCCTCCTGCTGGAAGCCTGTTAACAGAACTTGCTGCTCTGGAAATTAGAGACTTTCTTCTAATTTTCAGCCAAATTCTCAAAGTCATTTGTTCATGTGCCAGCATTAGCCCATCACAGTCATGAGTTAACTTATTTCCTACAGGTGCTATCCCATAAAGTTTTCCTATAAGGTTTGTTAGAAGAGGGTTAGCTGCTCACACTTAGCACTGCGCGGTCTCCTGATGTTTACCTTGACTTGCTCACAGGTTGAAATCTCAGTCAACATTGCCCCTCCAATGATTTTATCATGTTTTCCACTGCACATTAAGCAACTATCTGCTAACATAAACCCATTTTCTTCCCTAAGGAAGGTGTGCTTTCAACACTAGTAATAAAGGCCTCAGTTTGGAGAGGAAAATTTTGGCCCTGTAAAGGCCCACTAACTGTGCTGGTGTTGATACCCATGGTACTGAAGAGACAGGGGAACAACCGCCCCTGGGTCCTGCTAGAGCAGCCTTTGGAAGGACGAGCACCCAGGGACTCCAGAGCAGTCATGCTTCTGCAAGGAATAACTTCTCTAACTCAGTTTGACAGTGCACATGTTTCCTCTGCACCCAGGAGCTCATTTATCACTTAATTGTGCTAATCAACAGCTGGAACATTGCCACTCCATTAGCTTCAGCCCTGCTGGTGGAGCATTAACTTCTCCCTAGAGGCTGAGACAAGCATGAGCAGACAGCACAGCAGAGGAGCTCCTCACTGTGGATGAGGACAGCTTGCTCCTCCATCAGACCAAATGAACATGTCACCAAGACATCTCCAGGCCCCTTTGGAAAGCAAGGCCAGATCAGAGAGACCAGTGCAGCGCTGGTATGACCTTAGCATTCCAGGACAGACCCCACTTGACGTACCCTAGAGCACCCGCACCCCATGGTCTCGCATGTAACACTCGTGGTCAATCTCCTCCTCTCCTTTGTGGATGACAGTCACTGAGGAAGTCGCAGACACCCCAGATATTTGTCTCTCAGCAGATGGCTTTGCTCTCCATACTGTCACCCAACTCCCCATTCCCAGGATCCCAGGTGAGATTTCAGCTGACCCTGCACAGCATCGGCCCTTTGCCCTGAAGGTGGACAAAGGCGCATCACCTGCACATGCTCCTTTCCAGTGAAATTGGGCTAGGTCTTACCATGCCGGACAGAAGTGGGAGCTGGAGAGACCAACGGAGGGATGTTGTGGCACGACAGTGGGATCCTGCTCCGGTCTGCAGCCCTCTGCTTTGCTGCCCAGGGGCACAGTGCCTCCCCGCTCCAGACTGCTAAAGCTTGCTCAGCCAGAGGTAATCCATGAAGCGGTGGTGTCAGCAGGAGGGGAATTAGATGGCTTTTATTGGTCATTAAGGGGAGAGCAGGGCTGTCCAGAAAGGGGTCATCTGGGGTGGCACTGGCCCCATTATTGGGCAACAGAGTGCAGGGCACACAGCACTCCTGTGGGGGGGAGCATCCCCCTGCCTGCACTGGGACTCTGCTGCGGGGCCCCCCCAGACCCAGGGAGAGAGCAGCAGGCTCTGTGTGTGCAAATGCTCCCGCCAAGCTTTGAGCCACATGCTGAGGTCTGTTTTCAATCCACAGATAAGGCGAAAGCTGGGCAAACCACAGGGCTCACGGGGACATCGTCACCCTGGAGATAAGAGGAGCCAGGCTTTCTCCTGGAGGAGTGTGAACAACCGTGCTCTGAAAGGAAAGATTAAAGGGGAAAAGCTGCAGCCTCTGGGCGGGGGGGAGACACTGGGTGAGCTGGATGAGGCCCTGAGGTTGCAGAGCCTGGTGGAGCCAGCACACTGATCTGAATGTTTCCCTGCCCCTGCTGTACCCCAGAGACAGCACAGCATGGCTGTGTCCTCCCTTCAGGATCCAATGAGTTTGCTCTTACAAATGGTGCCACTAACAAAACCTCTCGTACTTCATCTCATGCTGTCTCCTCTGCCTCATCCCTCCCCCAGGCACTCCAGTCCAGGACAGTCTGCAGGACCCACTCATCCAGCATCCCCCTAAGCAGCACCAAAAAGGCACAAGACTGTGTTAACAGTCCCAAAGAGCGAAACCAGAGCAGGGGCTGACAACAGGAACACAGCCATGCCTGTTCCCTCTGTGCTGATGGAGTAAGGCTGAACCAATAGCCAACACAGTCCTCCTTTGCAGCCACCAGATGTTTAAGGGTGGGCTGCATCCATACATGCCACTCACATAAACCTGTAAATCCTTCAAGAGATGATGCTAAACCCATAAGCAGACCATCTTCACTGCTAGCTGTGATACAGATTATTTTGTGGGGTGAGGAACCAGCTGGTGACACTAATCATTGTCCATATGCATAATCAGTGAATTACCCAAACCCCAGCTGTCAGCCACATGACCATGTTCTCCCATATCACATCTGGTGGTGAGCAATGCCTGCCGTGTGGGATTTATCCTTGCTCTCTCCACAGGGGAGGGAAAGGCCAGGGTGTAGGCGGCTGGGTTGGCTTTCTCAGAGGCAACACACCCCAGCCCAGAGGGCTGCTGCTGGCGCGGACGTGAAGGCATCCGAAAGAAACCCCTGATAAGCTCCTGCTATCACGGCAGGGAGAAGATGCCACAGATTCCTTGCAGACACGTGCACAAATCCCCTCAGATGCTGCCCAGCCTCTTCTGGGGCCCCAAGAAGCCCCACAGGCATTTCAGTGGGGGTGGAGGTTTTTTCCAGCATCGGCTAGACCTCATCACCCTCATGCTCCCCCAGCCTCTTTGGCCTCTTGTGCTGTTTTGGGAGAAAGGAAAGAGGGACCAGGTGTGGTGGATCTGGATGGCTCTCTGGTCATTCCCATCCTATCAGTTACTACGTGAAAAGTCCCTGATCCAGAGAAACCCATAGAAGCTGCAAATCCATCTGTTGGTGTCACCTGAACAAGAGTCAGTTTTCCTTGCTCACGTAGTTTCCCAGCACAAGTCCTGCATGACAGAAGTGGCAGCTTCACAAATTGGCCCACATTAAGCAGAGCACCGACATGCAGTCTATTTCCTTAAGCACAGAGCACCACATATCAACCATTACTGGCAGTGCAGATGTTCCTAACGCATGGCAAATACTAAATGTTGTCACTGATCTTTATTGTCCCTGTGTTTGTTTTTACACAAACACACACATCCATATCAGCTATTTCCTAGTGAAGAAGTAACTGTTGTATACCACCTTCCCAATTTTGACTTCTTAGGAACCTCCTTGGGGTCAAAATATCAATTTATAATCTCATGAGAATGGCAGAGGGTCTGTCCCGCACTCACGTCGTGAACCAGTTAGAGCTCTCTGGAACCACCTCAGGGTGTATTTGCACAGGACCTGATGTGATGGGCCTCTGATCACAGCACAGCCTCCAGGCTGTGCCACAAGACCAACATATACACAACTCACAACAGGTCTGTGAAGCTGTAGATATCAATTTTTGCACCTGAAATGTTCATGCATGTGTCAAACTGCAGCATTAAGCACAGCAAGTGCCTGGCTGGAGGTCTCACATACAGGAGCAGTCAGTCTAATCCATAGAGTCTACTGGGAAATATGTTGCTTTGCTCATATGGCTTTGACTGCTCATCCTAACAATAAACTCAAACTGCTTTTCATGCACTGGTGTATGTATTGCATCTCCAGAAGTCTGGTGCTAAAAAGGGATCTAAAGATGACTGTACAAATTCATGAACTTAAAAATCTACCAATGGCTATTAAACATGGACACCCCTCTATCACAACTGGTTCTAGAGCTGTGAATTGTTGGAGATTGTAAAATAGTTCTCCGGATATACAGTAATTCTGTTTACACCCTCTTCTCCCATCACACCTAGGATCTCCTCCGTGGGTGCAACCTGTCTCAGTGACCACTGCCTGGGTGACTGTGATGCCCAATGGGATAGGATGCCCACCACTCCAGTCACAGGAACAAAAGACTAGCAGCCTTTACTAGCATGTTCTTGAATTGCTCAGCTGTCCTGAGATGACATGAGAATACTCAAAATATATCCCCAGCTCTACTGCTCACCAGTCCTAAGCATCTCCTCCTCCTCCCAGCCCAGTTCCCCATCCCCAGGGGATGACCAAGACACCTGGTTCAGAAGCAGCTTAGGGTAGGAAGAGGAGACATTTGCAACTGCTCACAGTATGCTGTGTGACCTTTGCTAAAACACCTGCCCCAGCCTAGTGCTGGAAGTGCTATACACTCCTGGGTCATCCTAAGCTATCCATCTCCTCATTGCTGTCTCCTCCTCTGTGCAATGTAGATAGTGACTTCTCCCAGTCCCAGGACAGCCAAGGACATACATGATTCAGCTTCCACTTCACCACTGGTGAGGCCAGCAGTCAGGAGACCAAGTAGGAGCACACACACACAGCAGGTCAAGCCGGCAGAACAGCTCCCTCAGCTCACCAGAGTACTTACTGTAATGCCTACAGCTGTGCAGCAATTCAATGGCATTTTAGATGCAGTAAAAGCTTTAGAAGAGGGAGATCTATTGCACCATGGTAGAGTCTCCCTTCTCCTTCCCCCCAGGAGCTGGAGGAAGCCACATCATATGCGTCATTTAAAAGCAGACTAGAAGCAAAAGGCACTTGAAAACTCGCCATGGGGAACAATTGTGCCCTGCTTTAGGGCAGTAAATAACTGACTTTGTCTTGTTCATCTCATATTTTATTGCCTCTACTGTTTGTACAGTGCTTCACGGGAGAAAGCAAGCTAACAGAGCAGAGAGACTGCTAACCACTCGCCTGCCTCCTCCCCTGCACAGGCACCATCTCCCCTCCTGCACTTTCTCTTCTACACAGCTCCATGAGATGGCAGCTTTGGATGCAGCACCACCCACACAACACTTTCAGCAAGGGCCTGGGGGAGCAAAAGCAGTGGAGAGCCATGGGAGCATTGCAGGACCCCCACCAGGCTCCCTCCTCTGTGCCCAGGGTGAGGGCTCATACCTTCCTCCCTCCTGATCAGTCTGGTCCCTGGTCCATGTGGGAGCTGTGGTCTGGCGAAAAGGAGTGTCAGAGCAGGATCTCACTCCCTTGCAAGTTCCATGGGGTTTGCCATGTCCCATCTAGCCACCCATTCCCTTATGTTAGTGGTGCCTGGAAATGTGAACAAAATCCTCTGAACTCACAAGAACTCTTTCAAGCCAACACCAGCAACCACCTTAGAAGAAGCCAAGGGGAAATCTTACGACAAAAAATTTTGTGGGATACAGCGTGTTTCTTGTAGGTGGCCACAGGGTGGTATGGGGGAAGAGGGATGCCTACCTTCATAACAATTTTATTGGACTGCAGCTAGACTCTCAAAGCCTGTGTTTGTTCAAAAGCTTTGGATAAGTTCTGATTAGTTGTTATTTCTGTTGTACAATTACCCCATGTTTTTTGGACTCTGACTTGTTTGGAAGCACCGCCAAAATAATCCATCACGAATGCCTTGTACCCGTAGGCAACGACCTGATGGAAGACATCCTGCCCTGATCAGCATCTGCACAGAGTGAGATCTGAGCTAGCAGTGACAAAAACATGTTTTGTTCTAGGTTGTCAGCACCGAGGAAAAAAACATGTTCAGAATTTGCATTTGTTGATTCACACTTGCTAACGGGATAACAACATCAATCAACACAGGGAAATGGAGGTTAATAAATCATAATCACCTTTAAGTTCTCAACAAACTGACCCTAATCTGTAACCCAGGGTCAAAGTCTAAAGTATTCTGTATACATGTCTATATTAGCTAACTCAATACCCATCTATTTCTTGGAATTAAGATCTATCCTTTGGTGAAAGTAGCCCCGATGCCTGTGAATTTCTCCTTGCCTGCTGACAACCTGCAACCTGGAAGAAAACCACAGATTCTGTGGAAGAGTCCTACAGTGTCAGCTGGCGTTTGACTTGGATGACCACAAATATATAACAAAGATGGTGCTCCCATGCCCAGTGTCCCACCCAACCAGCTGTCTGTCTGAAAGGAGTGCATCCCTCCCCAGATGCTGTCACCACTTGCTGTAGCACTCAGCTTTAATCAGAGTTTTCCCTTTCAAGTGCTGAGCCGTCCTGCCAGATCAGTCCTGCTTAGCTTTCAGCACCTGATAGGATCATAAGCCAAGGCAAACGTAAGCAAAGGATAGAAACAGTGGATAGAGATCTAGAATAGGCAGTTACACACACAGCAATGTTACGTTATGCACAAAGGTGCATGAAATATGTTTGAAAAGAAAAAAAAAAAAAAGACTGCATAGGTAGGAGAGTTGCTCAGAGTCCAGGATATTATCAGATCTGGGAAAATGCCATGTGAATGAGTCACTGGAGCATCAGTCAATGGTTGTGTATAGAAATTGCCACAAAATTGGCTGTTGTAGTCCCTCTCCAGCATTTTTACAGTATCATTTCATGGTTTCCATAAATGATTAACTAAAATGTGCCACGGGCCACTTTCTTGCATTATAGTTATCTCTCCCGCTACCCTGCTCCAGTCCAATCCTTACTCACACCCTCCTCCCCTTTAATAAAATGTATTTTAATGAAGCATCTTTTTCAGATCATTATTGGAGAGCAAATGAGGGCCCTTTGAAAAATGTTTTGTATATCCCTGCCATAGCTGCTCTCCAACCAACCTGCCAGCACGTTTGTGGGATAGCTTGATGGTGAGAGGACTGCAGAGATCCCAGAGAATTGGTATCATCCATTGCACTTGCAACAGCTCAACACTGGCTGCCTCTCTACTGTGGGATGGGTCCCTGCTCTGAGCTCTGCCTTGGGCTAGCCTCAGACAGGCAAGGACCTTCACAGCAGGGCAACTTTTGGCTCAGCTCCCATTTTAAGCACCCCACATGGCCACGGGTGAAAAAAAAGGAGTCTGGGACAAAAAAAGGGGAGCCAAGGGGGACTGTCTGAGGAAAGGCTGGGAAGCAGGAGGCCCAGACTCACTTTGGTACTGCTTATGCAGCAGCACGATAGGAGACAGGAGCACAGGGCCACTTGTGGTGGCTCCCGGACTCTTTGCTCTGTGCTGAGAACTGTAAGTCCTACCAGACTGCTTTTGCTTTGACTCTTACAGGAGGATGGGTAGGAAGGATCAACAGGGAGAGGTGCTGCCTGAGTCTGCTGCCACTGTTGCACATAGCTCAGGTGATGCCTCTTCTGCTGCCCCTCAGAGCCCAGAATTGCTGTTTCCACCGTTACAGATTGCATTTGGGTGGGGGTCCACAACAGAGCCCACCCTCCCACAGGTGCTATGCCCAGACAGTCCTTCCCACGCCTGTGTCCCACTCTGGGAGAGGCAGCAGGGCAGGTCTGTTCTCCCACGCTGCACACAGCAACATCTCAAAAAACTGGAAGTGCACTCCTCCATCGGCACACAGGGTCTTCTGGCCAATGTAGCAGGGAAGGCCAGCGCCTAGCCAAGCTCCTGGCTCCAAGACCCTCTTCATGACTCCAGGGAGGAGTGTTTGGCATCAGCGTGTCTTCACACTCTATCTATTTACCAGGCAGCTGCTTGGATGACTTTAATTGACTGCATGACAGCCAGTTTCCTATGCAAATGTGGAGATGGGCAAATGTGGACAGGCCAACCTGTCTAGCCATAACCCTTGTGCCATGGGTACTTGGCCACTCACTCATTCACCCTGACCATCCATCCCTTACTGTTAATGAGGACAGATCATACCTTGTTAGCCTTTTGTCATGGCATCCTCCCAATCCAGAACCTGCATCATGTACATCTAACACCAACTGGGAAACCAGACCATGTCCGGAGGCAGAGATGGGGGCAAGGTTTCACATATAGAAGTCAGTTGCAAAGACTGCCTCACCGTTTGCAAGGCAGAACTGGTCTGCTGGTGTGAAGAAACATTTAGACAAGTTTGACTGGAAGGAGTCTTGGTGTTATTTGCACAGTTTTCCTGCATATTTTGTGTTTGAACCTGAACCACAAAAAGAAATACACAAAGAGAACATGTTTACACACAAACACAGAGCTGCAAAGGAGCAGTGACTCTGTGACTGAGATACTTCTACTTGCCTGAATAACAAATACATCCTTCATTCTTTCTACCGCAGTAAAAAGAGTTAATGGAGAATCCATATCTGGACGGAGTTTCTGGCTTCTATCTCCATATCACAATTTTCAAATTGGTTGTAAATAAGCTCTCTGGAACAAGGACCGACTCTCCTAATACATTTGTGTAGGTCTGGCACAGTCAGGTAGAGTCTAGAGGTACTGCTGTAGTAACTGTCTGTACCAATGTGAATTATAGCAAGAAGGATGTACAAAAAGATTTTTGCATCTATTACAAATGGGTGAGCATATGCCCCATGAGCTCTGTGTGTTAGCACACTAGAAAAGCCACGATATACCCTAGGAAACCTGTTTTGCTGTTGTGGCTTTGGGTGCTGGAGAAAGACCCCCATGTGTCTCATGCTATTGTGTCCCCTCCAAGTGCTGCTGCATGATCCCATAAGGTGATGCCCATCAAGTGTGGGGTCCAAGCTCCAGTCAAGTGCCAGCTCAGCTTTCACCAAGCTCAGCTCAAATCAGCTTTGGGCACTTGCAAGTCTGATCATGCCATGTCCATTTCAAGCCCCAAGCCTTGCACAGCTGGTGAGCAGTGCCACTCACCTTGCTTTCTGTTTGCAGTAACTCCTGTTTATGATTAAGAAAGGCAGATCAACCCCACATGCCACGTGGGATTGTCCAGGAAATGAATCCATGCTGGGGTCCTGCAGGACTCTCTGCCTTGCGACCAAGTCCCCATGCTTTAATCCTTGGAGCACTTGGAGACTCGGATGTACCAGGACCTTCTCTATCTGTTCAGCCCAGTTGAGTGCCATATAGACATGACTCACAAATTGAGCCAGACCCCATGTTGCCCAGCTTCAGTCCTATTTTGTCCCAGTGAAAGTCAGATCCACTACTCCCTATTCACCAGCATTTCCCCTAAATGAGTATCACAGCTACGCATGTTTACAGGCCATTCCTGTCTATCATGAGATGTTCCTGAGTTCATGAGATTAATCTGGTTGGGACGGGATGAAATAATTCATTAGAGGCTGGACCAGAAGACTCATGGGCAGCTCCATGACCTTCACAGACGGTGGTGACCCGAACAGGAGAGATCAGCAGCCTTCCCTGGCTGGCCAAGGAGACACCCACAGTACAGAATGTACTGGAGAGAGGTTTGGACACCAGATCCTGAATCCTATCTGGGCTCATCAGACACCCCTCTTGACAACAAGGAGAGCAGATCATTCTGGAGAGTTCCTCTTGCCTATTTGGACATTCCCCTGTGCACGCCCGAGCTGTCTTCAGGAACTCTCCAGTGTGGTTTGCTGGTTTTGTCAGTCCTGGTGTTGTCAGACTCTATCACCAGCTGCTACATATTGCAACGAACCTTCACCTCCTGTTGCTGAACATTTCACAGAGAATCAAGGATTAACTGGAGAAGCGAGAAGGTCACCTACACTCCTCATAGAGTTTGAGCCCAGCGCCTCCAAATCTGACTTTTGCTCTTCCTAATTCGGAAACTGCCACTAACAGTGGCTGCTGCTCCCACCTGGATCAGGCGATGTGTTAGTGAGGGAAGGAGTTTTCCCTTCCCCACTCTGAGCCATTACTCACAAAATAACTCAGTGCTCAGATGGGCATGGACAGGCTTGACCATGATAGGCTCCCTCTGAAGCCTGGGCTGCTACAAGCAACAGCATCAGCTGCCGCCACATTCTCAGAAAGCAGCAAATCACCTTTGCTCCCTGTTTTCAAAAGTCTTGGTAGCAGGAGCCCAAACTGTCTAAAAGAGCCTATGGCTTCAGGATCAAGGCGGCCCTTGACAGTGCCTCTCCTTTGGCTCCTTTGAACAGTAATTAACTCTGTCCCTCTATGTAGGAGGAAGAGTCTGTGTGGAGCCAGCCGCATGCTCTAGAGCAAACTTTCCCCAGACCTAAAAGCCATCATAAACCCCTCTACCTTCTGTTGTACCTCCACTAGCATAAAAGGAGAGCTCTACGTGTGTGTCTGCATGTGTGTTTCTGTGAAAAAGCAAGGAAGAGACTGACTCGGTGCAATGAGGATTTCAAACAAAACTATTTAATTACACATATTTTCCCCCCATGAGCAGGATGAGAACTAAACGTGTAACAGCTGTTGCTTAATGCATTCCTAGATAGCACACAGATATTATGCTGATAAGCACCACTTAAGAACCAAGATAGCAAAGGAGAGGAAGAGAAGTAGTGATGTTAGTTACACAGAGAGCAGGTCAGATCTTAGTGTGACTTTAAAACAACCTGGTTTCCATCCCTCCATTTATCACAGCATTTACAGTAATGCATATACCAGTGAAGCATTTTAATAGCATTTTAGAGGCAGTAAAAGCTTCAGAAAGGTGACATTCATTGCACTGCTGTACAGCTGCCCCTGGAAACTGGAGAGAGCCACATCAGAGGCACCCTTTAAAACCTGACTTGAAAACATATCCTTTGAAAACCAAATGTTGGTATGGATCCTGTGCTGGCTGAGGGTCTGGATGAGACCAAATAAATCACACCTGTTTCAGATCTTTGGCTTTCACCAGACCACAGCTTACCAAGGGAAAGACATGAAAAAATTTAAGAGGTGACCACCCTGTTCTTCCCACACGCTGGCCTCTTCCAGTGCACCATGACAATGCCTCCCATGCTGGGCCTATCCCTTCTTCCCAACTCCAAGAGGTGGCAGCAGCGTTCCTGCCCTCAGGAAACCGCTCCTGTGGGACTGGCATCCTCTGCTGCCCGTGGAACAGCAGAAGGACCGACACCCTGGGGAAAAGCAAGTGCACACCAACCCACTTAGACACCCTCAGCATCTCTAAGCTGAACCACCAGCTGCCGTGGACCTAGCACTGTAGAGAAGCATAGTATAAGGCACAGGGAAGGTGTATTAAAAAAAAAATAATACTTGCATCTTGCTTATTTTTTTATGTTAATGGTGGGGGGAAAACTCTGGGATTGAAAAGAGCCCTGAGTCTTTGCTCATCATTCCCAAGGGGAAGCTTGCCAGCATTGCTTATTACAAAAACCTTTGCAGAAATGCCAGCTGCATTGATTCTCTCCAGACATCTCTGAGACTAAAGGTTGAAGTCAAGGTTGCAAACATATGTCAGAGAAAGAAGAAAGAAAAGAGAAAAGAATATAGTCCTTGTCCCAAAGGTGGTACAACCTCAACAGACCAAACATGTGTGATAGGAAAAAAATGAAGAGAACCAGAAATAGGCAAAAGCTCCTTGCATCCTGGGACAAAAAAACATCCAGTTCTCAGTACAACCCTGTAGTGGTGAGACTTTCACTTGAGAAAATTAGCAATGATGTGAAATTCAAGAGTGACACCGTTGATGACTCCATTACACTGCTGGGATGGGTGAGCAGAAGCAACCTTAATGTGACCATTTATGAACATAGATCTCGTAGACTCATGAAATAGGGTCCTGTGGTCCCTACGCATGATGGCTTCTTGTTTGGGGACCTCCTCTTGCAGCCACAG